>NW_008240221.1:4198040-4238327 GCF_000691975.1 Corvus brachyrhynchos
TGTCTCGCCCCCAGGGCCCCGCTCCCGGGGCTCCATGGCAGGGGGGAAGGCCCCCAACACTAACGTATTCTGGATTTTGCTCCTCAGAGCAACCAATCCATTTGGTTTGGTACAGTTTAAACACTCTGCCTAGACATTATGGCCCATACCTTGTTTGTTCATTCTTTTTCCGTATAAAAACATTACGGATACTTAACTAAAACCATGATTATTTTACCATTGTCTTAATTTGAAATAATTTTAATCTTCTTGAAGTACTTATTTTCTCTTGAATTAGTTACATACTAAAGATCTCATAAAATTTTTATTTCCAAGTTCGCATGAGATGAATAAGGCAGATGTATTGCTTCTTAAAAACAAATGGAAAATATTGGAATGGTGGCTATCTTACAGCCCAGCATTCTTTGTCTTTATAACTTCTCTCAGAGTAAGATGCCATGTATTGGGAGAGTAGCAAATATGTTTCATGGAATAGTTCTGAAGAGGCTGGAAAGTGAACAAGGTTAATATAAAATATGCTCATGAACTTAAAATTATCAGTGCTAGAAAACTGTATGATTGTTTTCATTTAATTTAAACAGGGAAATAAGGCAATGTAAAAAATAGTGGTCTTACTTTGCAGTCACTGTTGGATGAGATGTTTATAATCAGCAATAATTCTGGAGGTTTCCTGCTCGCTTGGGGTATAGTGTTTCCAGAGTGAGTTTAATTAACTCACGTTGCTTTCATCTTTGATTACTGGTTGTGCTGATAAACATCTCCATAAGGCAGGGGTCGGAAAATAATATGTAAGATTTCCTTGTGAAACTTTCTGAAATGTGTGTATTACGACAGTTTATGTTCTGTGTCTAAAAATATTAACTGATTTGGTGTAATTTTCTTGTTACAGATTCAGAATATGAATAACATAATCACTTTTCCATTGGACAGTTTGTTGAAGGGAGATCTGAAAGGAGTAAAAGGGGTATGTTTTTCTTCCTATTTATATATAGGATTATTCTTGGTACAATAGATACATTTAGCGAGTGTATTAATATTATGTGTTGGAAGGCATAGGATACTCAAATAACATGTTAGCTCAATAAACAAGACTTTGGGGTTTTTGTTTGTTTGTTGGGTTTTTTTGTGAATTGAGTCATCCCTTCTGTGTGTGGTTTCACATACTACGTGTTCTTGACTCCGTATACAAAACAACATTTGAGAAGCTTTAAAAGCAGGGCTGAAATATAGAAGGTAAGCAGAGAAAGAGATGTAAGATTTAGATATTTACTTAGTTGAGCAAAGGGTAGCACTATATTTTAAAGGATTATTACTAGTATATTTATTTAGCATTCTAAACTTACCTGGAACTATTAAGAAACACACATTAGACTGTATGAGCATAGGAGTTTTCTTGAAGAAGCTGAAATCTATTTGTTTATGCCCCAAGGACATTTTCTATTTGAAATAACAGCAACTTAGGACTCAAATGATGATATGTTTTTAAAAAATTTCAGAGCCTATGGCGAGCAAACTTACTGAGCTTATGCTTTGTTTACTAGTGAGCAAACAGGAAGTGACTGGCAGCTATTGTTCTAGGACATTGAAGGAAGGAGAAAAATATGTACATAGACTAAAAATGGTTTCTGTAAATTACTGGAGGATAAATAGATTATTTGGTAAGACAGGCTTATTATCTTTGTATTGTTTGCTTACCACATTTCACTGTTGTTCTTCTCTATGTCAGAATAAATACATTTATTACAATACAGTGTTGCACCACTGGCTAGAAAATAGAATCAAATGCTGCTTTAGTTAATTTAATAATTATCTCAATAATTAACTAACATGTAAGAATTAGTTCCTAATCTGTAATTGCAAAGTTTTTCCAGTGTCTGACAGTTAACATTTTTTTGTAGTTGTCTGTTCTCTTGAACTTCATCAGAATTTCAGCTCTTGCATTTTCAGACATAAGTGAAATAACTTTACAACTTGTTAAGATAATTTCATTCAAATTACCTTATTCAGAGGAAAGAAGATAAAGGAATTTGGAATACAAGTAATTCAGAATTCTCACAGAATTAGTTATGCTGAGCCATAAGGCCTATACTGTTCCCATTAAGTCAGTGGAAAATTGATTTTTTAAACTCTAGTGTGATGCATCAAGTTCTTAGCCAAGGGTATACTGCAGCCTCAGGATAGGGACATTTTTCCAGTAGAGCCGGAGATAGAATGATGAGAAAGTAGTTACTTTGATTAATAGCAGAGTATGGTCTTGGGATAACATGTAGTTATACCTTTTAAAGAGTAAAATGGAGCTGTAAAAATCATAGCAAAAAGCATCCTAGACACACTTTTAAAAACGTGAGTGTATTAATTCTCTTCACAAGATTGTTTTTCCTATGTGCAAGATTGCTTTTGCACAGCCCTTAGGTGAGCTGTTAAGAAAGAGTGAAGTCCCTTATTGTTGCAGGCACTGCAAGTGGCCAAGGTGTGTCTTCATTGTTAGAGCCACAGTATTTTTCATGTAAATATCTGGCTGTAATTTTTTCTCTTTTCTTGACAGGACCTGAAAAAACCCTTTGATAAAGCTTGGAAGGACTATGAAACAAAAGTGTATGTATCTTTTAAACTTTTATTTAAGAGAGAAATGGAACTGAAATCTGTAGAGGTTATTATTTAATGCCAAGATTGGATGCTCTCAGCAGGTGCATGTACTAGAAGTGGATGTACACCTATCTGAGGCTTGTAAATTGTGTCTTATGTTGTGGATCTAACCCAGCTTAGCAAATGCCACTTGTTTGAAGTTACCAGATACACTATATAAGCAGCTGTAAAATAAGTTTATAAAAATCGGAGTTTTATATCCAGCTAAATAAATTGCATGAGTCAACAAAGCTCAACACCTAATATCAAAAACAATTGATTCCGGTTCCTTGCAAATCTTAAATGGTTCAGTGCCCTACATCTGGGACAGTTGTTTCCAGGGTTGGCCTGGTCAGCTGTATCAGCACAGCTGACGGTCTCTGAAGTAGAATGTTGTAGTGAGTTTTATTTCACATTACAGTATTATCTGGATTATGACTGTCAGCTTTGTGTCACGTGTATCTTTGTTCCTCTGAAATAAAGCTGCCTTGTATCAGACCATTTCTGATGATACAGGTCCAGAGGAATCACGTATGATGACACTATTTAACATAAATAACTTGCAGATCCACAGCCAACTAGACTGGCTGAAAATCTAGCACCATTTGTATATTTTTTTCAACTGCACAAAATTATAATGATTCTCTGGTGCCCACTGAGTTAGTCTGTCTGAAGTCTTCAGAAATTATTCCTGTAGCTGGTTTACTCGCAAAAGCAACAAGTTAGCTAAATTTCATTATTCTTTTTGGGAGTAATAATGAGGAATACTGCTTTCCAGCATCAAATTTTGAGGAGGATCTGTGTCGCTTTTGGTTTTTGAAACTGCCTAGCTATAGCTGGATTTTCATAAAAAGACATTCTGAATTACTGAGGTAAACCTCTGGTCTGACACTCTAAATCCATGGGATATTGTGATGGTTCCAGTGTTTATGTTTCTGACACCAGTGAGCAGTCTCATTTGGTGCCATACCAGTTATTGACTGTTGAAGTAATTAAGATTTCTAATCATTGCCTATGGCAGCAGTTGATCTCTGAGGACAGACCTTGAAGAGTATTCCTATAATTTAGTCTGCTGTTGTCTACCAGTGCTTGATTGCTGGATCTGAAAGCTTGTTTACCTGTGTGTGACTATTCATACTGACATCCCACGAAGTTTATGTGCAGAATTTAAAATAAATTTGTGCACTGCTGGGACATCCACCAAGAGCATTTGTATGTTACTACTGAACTAAGATCTGGAGTGCTTTTAGGATTTCTGATCTAATGTTCACTAGGATGAGTGTGTTGAAGTGATGTAAAGATTTGTACTTGATCATTGGTTTGCTCAGAGCTGATGTTTCAGAGTCAGATATTTCAGAAACATTTTCAGTTGTTATTTAATTTAATTAAGTACTTGAGAAGTAAAAAATCTCCTTAGAAAATGTATCTCTATATCTGGGGATTTTTATTTGAGGTTATGGACATATTGGAAATGTTGCTCTATGTGCTGGGTCATTCAGGACCTGAAGACGTGATGCTGACGATGTGTTTTCTGTCTCTGGGATGGAATCCATTGCTGCTTGTACTATATAATGAGATTTTTTTCTTTTAACTGGCAATCCTTTTGAAAGCCTGTTTTATGACTTTGCTTTCAAGTAAGACATTTGAGTTTTGATCTGAAATGGGTTTCTTTTTCCACACTTTCTGCAAGATTTTTTAACAAATGAAGCAGACCTCCTTGACAATGCTCATTCTAAGCCACTTATGTGTCAGATTATTCAACATGCCATAGTCAAAGGTAGCACATACTCATCAGGAAATTCTTTCAGATCCATGAACAATTTTTTTGGTATTTCTATGTGGTGGGCTGGTACAATTACTGAGCGCTCTATTTTTATAAGTGGTTAGATGAAATCTCCACATCTGTATTTCGGAGTTTTAAGCTCTTAGTCCAGCCTGTTGGACTCTTTGACTTTGATCAAGACAAAAGGATCATCTGATTGAGGCTCAGGATAAGGAGTCTGGGAATTCTGTGTACAAGAAAATTCTTTAAAACAGTGGGCTGGTCTTTTCTGCCTTTTTTGTAGGCTGTTCTACAACAGCAGAAACTACTTTTCATGGCATAAGGTTGGCAGTCAGGGAATATTGTTTTTCAGTGCAAACTGTGTTCCTTATACCAAGGAGCAGACCAGTTTTCCATGGTTAAGTTAAATTCAGTCTTGGAACTTCCCTGAGACCTCTGCCCCTGGAGTAGGATGGTCGGATTTGTCAGACCTCTTGTGCATAAGATCAGTTCCCACAAAAATTGAGATGTTATGAGCTGTCGTTATGGAGCATTTGTCTTTAGAAACCAGAGATGGGAAGTTTAATGATGTGATTTTCAATTTAGGATGAGAATATTAATTTGAGCCTGAATCTGTTCAGGCCAGCTTTTTTTCTCATACTAATTTTTGAATATAAGAAAACAGTTTAGTTTCTCTGAAAAAGAGGTTTCTCTGGGTTGCTATTATACATGCTGCTGAGGTTTCTTAAGAAAATGACTCTTTCATTCTGTGGCTGTCCCAAATGGATCTAAACTTCCTTACAGCTGTGTGTTTTGGTCATCTGTTGCAGTGGGTGGATGCAGACTCACCTCAAGAACTCTTAATTGCAAATTTTGGGGGTTTTGTTGTGGTATCTTCATGCTCTCTGCTTTAATAAAAAGGACAAAGGAACCAGTACAGGTAACACCAGTCTCACCTACAGCATGTATTGCCAGAGTAGAATGGTGGATGTAGGTGCTGATAGCCAGAGGTTTGCTCAGCCTTCTTCAATCTGTTACTTTAGATAACCACTTGTTTGGATTGTGCCCCAAACCAATTTTAGGTGTGTGCTTAGTGAGCTGTCTTTTCCATGACATTTCTTCAAATAGGTGAATAACTATTTTTAAAATTCTTCCTGGTTTGACTATTTTTTTTTTCTTTCTTTCTTTTACTTTTCCCTTTGGATTAACAAACTATTCAAGGCTGCTAGGCTGCCCTTTTTCTGCACATGCCTCTGTATCATATGCTTAACATCATATAGTTCATATGCATTTCCTAGTCACAAGTACACACGTGTGAAGCTACATGCCAGATAATGAAGTGGTATTTTTGTAGTCTGTGGGGAATTGACAGTTTTCATATTGATTGCTGTCTTTATAAGGGAAAATTTAAGCTTATTTGTCACCTGTCTCATCTCTCTTACTTTCACCTTTGTGATGACCTCTTGGGTGCAAATAGACCCACGTGCGACCTATATGAAAAGAAATAAAGTTAATTTTAAAATGGCATTTGCTTTGCTCTATTTGCATAACATTTTTGAGCTGCTGCTTCAACCTCTGTATGTAATTGTGTTTAAAAATTACTACATCTCTAGTTCTTGTTTGGGAGAGAGATGTTAAGATCCATTCTGATGCTCATGGATCACCTTCCATCATTGTTGATTACTATGCAGGTTCTTTGCCCCATAGCTATCGCTAACCGGGGCTCCGCGGCTTCTGTGCCGGAGCGCCAGGTGCTGCGCTCTTCCAAGAGCGTCTCGTTAGCACAGCCGCTCGGCAGGATCAGCCACACACTCAAACACACGTGCATGCACAAATGCAGGGATAGCTTCAGTAATATGGGTCGATAGCAAAGAGGCAGGAAGGATCTCCGCATAGAGTTCCGCATCCGCACCACGAAGGAGTCAACACGCGAAGACGAGACAGTGGAGGGTTCAGGTTTAAGTATGGGAGCGGGGCGAGCATCAGGGACCAATGATGTGACGGCACGGGGGCGGTACACAGGCGGGACTAGAGAATGGGAGCCAATGGAGAGGCTCTGGGGGAGTGGCGAGGGGCAAAGGCCAATGGGGGGAACCTGGAGGGGAGAACTCTCTAAGACACGGAACATGCAAGGCAGCAAGGGGGCAGGGCAAACAGCAACCAACCAGGAATGCAGAACTGGGGTAGATTACCATAACAGGGCAAAGCATGCTGGGAGAGGCTTCTCTTCTCGCCCTAACCTGACAGAAGTCTCTGGTGCTAGGGACTGTCTTTCCCGAGGGTTCTCTTTGTTTTTTGTACCGCAGGCTAGCTAACCGCCAGACATAGCCACCTAAATTGTCAGAGTGTTTTTTTCAGACTCACCTTCGTTGAAATAACTGTGGGAAGCTGCATAGCTGTTTATTTTTACTCTGGGGCTGCTCTTGAATAAGGTAGTATGAGGAACAAGTAACCAATAGTTTCTTGCAAACCTGTCTCAGTCAAAAATTGGGACTATCCTGAGGTGCCATTCATGAATAATTTATCTTTTCTCACCATCAATCGTTAACATGACTCAGTTGGAGCCGTAAAGATTTTTAAATGTTTTTAAAGCTGTAAAGCAGCGCACTTCTTTTGGGACCTCAGTTACAGTTGGAGTTTCCTACATAAGAGCTGGGAGATGCTGCCGGCCACTCCAGCAGCATAGCGGGACTGGTCTGTGTCCTTTGGGAGAGCTGTTTCAGAATGGGCTCGTTTTGTTACAGGGCAGTTGCTTTCCCCCGTGTACTTAAACACTAATGGCTGGCGTGCCGGGGGACCATATGGGGAAGGAGTACGCATCATAAAGACTGCTCATTCTCCCAGCAGACAGATCGGATTCAGCAAGGCACTGAGCCAGATTTCACCCACATGCCTCAGTTTAATCAGTCCTGTTGTGGTAGATTCTGAGGTAAAGACTTTGTATCAATTTTGCATAGGAAATAGAAGCATAAACCTACTGAAGAGTATTATTTACACTCTTTTTTTAGCTGAATATGTCTGTATTCCAGACATAAACCTGATTTTCCTGAAAATAAAGAAATGTTAGTTTTAGAAAATAGAGTCGTCTTATTTTGGGCCCTGTAAATGCCTATTATCTTCAGAAGTTGTCTTTAATAAGTGTTATGCTAATGCTACGAAACATAAAGGTTAAATGAAAACTAATGAGCTATTCCTGGGAAGGCTGGCTGCGTCTCCTCCTTTGCCATTCTCCTTTTAAAAACTGGGCATGAGGTCTCTTGTGAACAACTGAGTGAAGAGAACAAGTTGTTTGAATGTCCTTATGGCATTTTAAGATCCAGGCATTAGCAATACATTTCTTCTGTGAAGAAACGCAAGTGCTCATATCTAGAAATAACTACTGTTGATTTGTTTCTGAACCATTTGAAGTCAATGGAAAAATGAACAAAGTCAAATACAGTCATCTGTTAAGATACCTGCTGTCATCTGTTCAGCTATTTGTTTAAGTGATCATATTTCTAGTTTGGTAAACTCATGTTTTAAACAATATGAAAAAATTTTATCTGAAAATTCTGTAAGCTTTCTCAATTTATTTCTTCAGAGCTCTAACTTGACTCAGTAGATCATTGATATTCATAGCTCTTAGATATTTCTGCTGTGTTTCCTTTTAAAGCAAGTACATAAGACAAAGTGAAGGTCACAGCTTGAAAATAGTGACATAGAATGGAAGTGCTAAACAAGGTAGCTTAAATATAGAGTCACAGAATAGAATAATGCAATCATTTAAGTTTGAAAATACCTTTAAGGTCAAGTTCAACCATAAGTCTAGTGCTGCCAAGTCCACATCTACAGCATGTTCGTAAGTGTTACATCTACACATCTAAATACATGCATATATGGTGACTCAAGCACTCCCCTGGGCAGCCTGTTCCAATGCTTGACAACCCTTTCCAGAAGAAATTTTTTTCTAATATCCAATCTAAACTTCCCCTGGTACAACTTGAGGCAGTTTCTTTTTGTCCTATTGCTTGTTACTTGGGAGAGGAAACTGAAATTCCACTGCTAAAACCTCCTTTCGGGTAGTTGTAGAGAGTGATAAGGTCCCCCTGAGCTTCCTTTTGAACAACCTAAAGAATCCCAACTCCCTCAGCCACTTCCCATCAGACTTGTGCTCCAGACCCTTCACCAGCTCTGCTGCTCTTCTCTGGACTTGATCCAGCACCTCAATGTCTTTGAGGGGCCCAGAACTGGGCACAGCACTTGAGGTGCAGCCTCACCGGTGGCGAGTACAGGGGAACAATCACTGCCTTGGTCCTGTTAACCACACTGTTGCTGATACAGGCCAGGATGCCCTTGGTCATCTTGGCCACCTGGGCACATGCTGGCTTGTGTTCAGCTGGCTCCTGACCAGGACCTCCAGGCTGTTTTCTGATGGGCAGTTTTCCAGCCACTCTGGTCCCAGCCTGTAGCGTTACCTGGGGTTGTTGTGATCCACATGTAGGACGTGGCACTTGGCCTTATTGAACTTCATAGCACTGGCCTTTGCCCATTGATCCAGCCTGTCCAGATCCCTCAGCAGAGCCTTCCTACCCTCCAGCAGATCCACATTCCCCCCCAGTTTAGTGTCATTTGAAGATTTACTAAGGGTGCACTTGATCCCCTTTTCCAGGTGATTCATAGAGATATTAATCAGGACTGGCCCCAACACCGACCCTGGGGAATAACACTAGTGACCAGCCACCAGCTGGAGTAACTCCGTTCACCACTGTCCTCTGGGCCTGGCTCTCCAGACAGTTTTTTTGCCCAGTGAACAGTGTACCTGTTCAAGCCATGCGAAGCCAGTTTGTCCAGGAGAATCCTGTGGGAAACAGTGGCAAAGGCTTTACTGAAGTCCATGTAACCACATCCACAATATACTGGTTCAAGTCTAAGATTTCATATTAAGTATTTTTATTTTGAAAGAGATTACCTACAAATTAAGTGGAAAAATCTTTGAATGAATCTGCAGCTGTTATGGATGAAATGATGAAAATACTTGAGCACATTTTGCTCCTTCTGCCCTCTTCCCCTTTATCATTCAGAGCAGGATGTATGAAAGGGAAAATCTTTCCAGCATTTCCAAAGGGAAAATATGACTTCTGCTTTGAGGACTTGAGTGATAGGAGAGACATGCTTTACTGTCAGCATTGACAGGCAGTAGGGTGAAATAAAATGGAGAGTCTTTCACCAAAAAGCTGGAGGGCCAGTGCCTAGAGAGTCACACTGAAAAGGAGGACTAGACAAAGAGAGGATATGTGAAATGAAAACGTCTAGTATTATTTTGTCAAACAAAATAGCTTTCAGAAGCACTCCTTTTCCCAGAGTGCTACCATTCAGGTGTGTTCCTTCCAGGTGCTATTCTTGGTCTCTCCACCTTCTCATGTACGTACCCAGACTCGGCCTGGCTTCCTGCTCTATGGAGAAGAAGAGGAAGAATGACAAGAATTGCTTCCCAGCCAGCCAGTTCACTACTGTTGCATGTACACAGGGTGCTCTGATTGTTTACCCTTATTGACTGGCAGAATATAAATACAAGTCTTTGGTGTTTATTTATACCATGATCTATATGACAAAATTGATTTATTTGAAATGCAAATTATAATTTATATTGAAAGATGGTTGCTTTTCAAATTGAAGCTGTAAAAATAGTCTTATATTGGAAACTGAATGGGTTCACTTTGTATCTCTCTGACTTTACTGTTGTAATTCTTCATCCTGTATTTCAGCTTTGCTTGTCTGTTACACACATCTGAGCTCACTGTATATTAGTTATGTGCAGCTGTGTTGTAAATGGACTGACGTGTACTCACATTTTAATCTTAGTCAGCAAAGTCTGTATATGTGATATGTGCTGCATGAGCTTCAAGAACAGCAGCATTACAAAACATTTGCTGCTTTCTTACGGCTTCTAGGGTATTTTTTAGAGTTGTGAGGAACGAGACAACTCTTAGAAAAATTAAAATAATTTATTAAAACAGAAAAAAATTGAAAAATTATAAAAATCAGGAAAATGTCAAAATTTGGGATCCTAGTGGCTCAAAAGGGTATTCCCAGGAACGCAGGGATTGGAGATCTTTTGGCTTTTACAGCACTGAACCTCCGGTGGAGAACTTGCAGTGCTGGGCTGACTTTTGGCTAACCCAAAAGTTGGAGAAAAATTATTGAAGGCTCCTAAATAGGAGTAAGGCTTAAGTGCCCAGCACTGGCGCCCACCACAGCTAAGTCTGCAGTGGTCTGCACCTGCTCTGAGGCTGACTCACTATTTTATAGTTCCTTTGCTCCGCCCCAGTCCGCCCACAGACCGCCCATGGCACACCCCTTTGGTTCTAAGTGATTGGTGCTTTCCTTTGACAGATTATCTCTGTCTACCAATAGCTCGTCGTTGTCAGGGGGTAGTAGCAGCTGGAGTAAGAGTGGTAACATGTCCTTATTAAGATTCAGGTTGCCATGGAGCTTACCTACAGACCAACGGCTAAAGGTCTAAAACTGGCTGTTGGCTGTTAGGAACTGGGGTTTGGGGCTGGTTCTGAGCAAAGTAGAAAACCTTAAAATAAATATTAAAATACATCCAACACAGCTTAAAACATTAGCAAAAGTATACAGAGAACGTAAGAAAAACAACTCTTTTTTTAAAGTTGGAAGGGGAATTTTAACTGGGACACTTTTAACTAGGGGATTTTAACTGGAACTGGTGCAGATAAACTGCTTTGAACAAGTGAACACACTAATAACAGAACTTGATATTTGTACCTGGACTGATGGGTGAACATTAACACTCAAATTTGTGTAACCCAAAATTAACTAATTAAAACACTTAACATGCAAAGACCAAATTAATTAGGGAGTTCATGTATGACAGAGTTTTCACAGTTTTCTTATTAATTTGGGTTAATTGATCTGCCTGGAAAACCTGAATACCCTGCAACACTTGGAAATCCCAGTGTTACATTACAGGACTGTCTTTGCCAAAAGGATTTGGTTAATGTCATAATAGACTGACACTTGAAGCTGAGTTGATCCTTGTGTTTGGATAGGACACTCAGCCAGCCTTTAGCACTAGAAAGATTTGTGTGCACCACAGCTATGAGGGGTTTCTTTTTTTCCCTGAAAACTAAGTGTCCTGTAGTATCAGTCAGGTAGAAGGCAGCAAATTATTGTAGCAAAACAACAGGATAAATTCTGAATTACAAAGGTGAAGATGTAATTAGATATTAAAAACATAAATAATGAGGAAATGCAAATGTGAAATGCACCATCATGTATCTCTGATACTTGTCACTGAGACATGATTTGGTTTTTTGGTAAAGTACCTTTTTGAGTTTTTGAAGACAGGTAGCCTGAAACTCCACCAAATGACTTCAAGGATATCTTTCTCTGAATTGCTTGATAGAGGTCAGTATACTTTCATCGTGGTTTAACTGGTTTTTTTTTGCCTGTGGAGTATGTTTATCCTTAAAAGAGCAGGAAGGATTCTTTCACCAAAATCTAGCTTCCTTTAGGAGGAATACAATGTATGCTGTGATATTGTGCATAGTGTTTGACTCTTTGGCAGTGTTAGCTGTTTTTTTGGTTTAACTAGCATTTAGAGATACCGTATGATATGCTAATAAACTCCTGAGATTTTGGAGGTGGTTTCATTATCTTATGCTTGAGTATTGTTCTCTGTAAACAATGAAAATAATATACAGTAGTAATTGGTAGTTACTAGCCTTCACACACCTGGTCACATGTCAGTGAGTTCTCTGGCCTCAGGAACTGTTAGGTTAATTTGGAAATTGAGAGAACTGAGACATCCTGGATCTTTCCTCTGAGGTCTGGCTGTTTTAGAACTATCATGTATGATATAATGTAAACTCTTCTAGAGTGTGTGCTAGAAAGGAGCTGCATATTTATAATTTTCTGTTAATCTTTTTTGTAATGCTTTTTCTTTCTTGTTCAGGATTGTCTGGTTCTTGTGTTTGGACTCTCATTTTCTGTGCCTACAATATAGTGTAATTGGGAGTAATTGAGTAAGAGTACAGACTTATTTTTCATGAAAATAGAACATTCTGGAATTGAGTTTAATTCAGGCAACTGGAGGTTTGCAGAATATTTATTTCAAAGGAGAGGAGCTTCCTTCCAAACGTCTGCCTCTGGCGGGATGTGATGGGCTGAGGAGGAGCACAGTGCTGGCTGGATGTGCTGGCTGCTGGAATACTGCACGGGGCTGGCTCTGCTGTGCCTGCCTGTGCTGAGAGCACAGTGGGGCTTTTTGAATTGCTGCTCAAAATGCTTCCCAGTGGGCATGTTGAGGGGTAGGATTAATGGAATTAATTCTTGTTTTCCCTTGCTGCTTGAGATGTAATAGGAGTCAGTTCCAGTTCCTCATTCTTGAGAAGTTTAAGTACAGAATATTTTGTTGACTGGAAGTCCTTAGACCTTCTAGACATTTTCCCATAAGCTGTTAGGGTAATGTTAACATCAGGTTAAGAGAGTACTTGAGACATGTCATCTTTTCAGAGAGAGAACTGAGAGACACTTGACTGCCCAAGAAGAGGTAGGACAGTTGTGCGTGTTACTTGTTCCTCTGATCTCCTTCCTGTATTCCTGTGTAATGCTTCCTCTTGTTCAAAAGCAGTATAGCATTTCCTCAG
Source organism: Corvus brachyrhynchos (assembly GCF_000691975.1). Taxonomy (NCBI): domain Eukaryota; kingdom Metazoa; phylum Chordata; class Aves; order Passeriformes; family Corvidae; genus Corvus; species Corvus brachyrhynchos. The sequence goes on from NW_008240221.1 coordinate 4,211,079, forward strand.
GAAGCTCTTTTCAGAATTTTGAGGTTCTAAACAGTGTGAGTGGCAAACTAAAAGTCTTCAAAAAGTAAACACCCTCGTGTATTTTCTTTCCTTAATATCTTTTTTTTTCTATATTAGACTTGTCTAACTGTGTTGTCAAATTATGCTACTGCATTTAGAAATAATATGGAGAATAGCTTTAACAAATGCAGAAGTGAGTTTATGGGAATATGCCAGGCATTGGTTATTCATTTATATTCTGCAGGAGAACCTGTTTTATTCAGAGCTCTTGGAAAATGTTCATGGAAACTTTTAGGGAATTAGGACAGCTGGTCTAACAGACTTTGAAGTCTGCAACACAGCCAGCTGGCCGGCATTCCCAGTGCCAACTGGCTCAGCAGCAAGTAGAGAGAGCAACTGTGATTTTGGCTTAGGAAGCCCTGTATATATAGAAGATGACTTGATGACAGGCAAGACTCAATAAATCTGGTGATATAATTGAACTTTGTTAACCAGTGTTTGCTCTGTTGGGATTAAACATCCCCCAATGTTTTCAATTAAAACTCATCATTTTTTCCTGTATTTTCTTTCTTTGGAGCAAGAACTTAGTATGTTCTTCTCATTTATTGTCTTCTTTTGGAATATCTGTCTGAACATTACTTAGATGATTAATTAGATTTCAGCTACTGTATGTCATTGCTGATCTTTAGTCATTGTCAAATTTCAAATGAAATGTCATCTGGAAGTAAGTCATATGCAAAGCTACAGGAGTTTGGCTCCACATCTGTCAGTAGACTTTGTGAATAATCTGATTTCCTGAGAGGCTGTGGATTTCTCACTTCATTGACTGATTTTTTTTTTTTTTTTTTTTGCCTTATAGTACAAAAATAGAGAAGGAGAAAAAAGAGCATGCTAAACTGCATGGGATGATTCGTACAGAAATAAGTGGAGCTGAAATTGCAGAAGAGATGGAGAAAGAAAGAAGGTTCTTCCAGTTACAGATGTGTGAGGTAAGATTCAGTGTGAAATTATTATTGTTTTGCTGCTGGTTTTAGGAAAACTTTGAAAAATGTAGTTGTTTAACAGCAGCTGTGATATTAAAGGGAAATGGCAAGTTATTTGTTGACTCCATTTGTGAAAATATGTTTTTTTATTATCCTGATAGGCAAACTTTGCCAGGAATTTAGATATTTGCTAATTTCACTTAACAGGTAAATTAATGCAAAGCTCAATAAAACACTAAGAGATTATAATAAATAAGTCTTTACACTACTATTTCACTGTAAGTTATTTTAATCCCTTGATCATTCTCTAAATTGTTCCCTGTGCTGACAGCTGTTGCATTATTATGACGAGAGGTTCTAGCCTAGCACACTGCTGGGTTGGCGCAGAAAAAAAGTGCTAAGGATGGGATCCAGTTGTCTTTCAAGTTGTTTCTTGAAATTCTTGTTTCAAGAATGTTTCTACTTCAAAATCGCTGTGATTTTGCAGTATGTTAAATCTGATGGGAATATTTTTGGTTTAAGGATGTGTCTGGCTCTGTGGTTGGGAACTCAAGTTGCTGTGTTCTTTTTTAGTATGCATTAGCCCAGAAATACACCATGGGTGTTTCTACTGACTTTCCTGTGATCGTGATAGCTAATTTGACTCATATGCCAGCATAGCATAACCGCAGTTGTCCTGAATATCACTTTTAGTAACTACATGCACTCATACTAAAGATAAAAGCTTCACATTCTGAAAATGTTTGAAACTGATAAGGGGATTTGAGTAACAAATAAACATATGGATGTTGTCAGTGAGTTGCCCATCTATATCCTTCCTAAGAAACAACTAGGAACAAGTGCTTCTCTCTTGCTGTGTCACAGTAAAGGAAGAGTTCACTTTAGTCAGTTGTAGTGATAATGCAGGGTGAAGTCTCTGAAATTGGATCAAATTACCTTAAATGTGGAATAGCTCAAGTTTATCCTGTATTTCTTCTGATTTTGAGGAAAAGAAGTTTATACTCAGTTACCTCTGAATAGTCATAAAAGAGGACTTTGGTTTTGTTTTGATAGTAAGTCAGAAGGTTGACATATTGAAGTTTTATCATAAGGACAGACTAGTTCTCTATAAATTATGAGAGTGAACTGAATACCAGATGCCTAGAGGTCCATTTTAAATTAACAGGAGCTGGAGAGGTGATTGTTGTAACTTAATACTATCCAGTGCGCATGTCTGCATTCAGGCTCATCATTTGTTCACCTGAACCAGCATAAGAAGCTGTAACAATGAAAGGTGGCACCTGGATACTGCTTTAGTTGGTTTAAAACATTTAGGGTGTACTGTGAGAAGGGGAAAACCAGATGGATTAGAGGATTATTAAGAAGAGATTCACTTCTTTGAGTGGAGGTCTAAGTTGGGGTTAAAATTTGTTGTCATTTAATGGACAGTTAAGGACTTTGATCAATCATACTTCTGCTTGCATGGCTGACCTATCTATGCTATGGTATTGAGGGGAGAAGCTACCACTTAATATGGACTTTGATTGTGCCTTATGCAAAAGGACAGTAATTACAGTTCTTTTGCACTTGACAGTAGATTTTTTGAAAAATCTCTTGCTAAACTGTAATTTGTTGTAATTACCATGTATAAGGATTTGATAAAGAAAAGTATAAAATCAACAGGCAGATTTTTTTTAGTGAACTGCTTTCCTCTTTAATGACATCTGTTTAGCAATGAATTTAACAACCAGTGAGATACAGTTTTAGATGCGCTGCTAGGTGTAAGAATGGGTTCCTAAACGTACTACACAAACCCTTCCATGCTTTCTTTAGCAGAGGCTTTTTTTAGAAGCCACAAAGGATATTCTAACAACTTGAACAAATCATAGTGAAACATCCTCACAGGATATCAACAATCAGCAGTGACAAGAATCCCTTTCGTGTGATTTAACTCTTAAAGCCACTTTTTGCTGCATTTTCTTTTAGGTTTTGTAAATCTTTGACTGTTAAAACTTGTTGAAATGTGACTGAAAACAAAGTGTTAAAAAAACCCCTGTAGCAGTAATAAGTAATTTCTTTTGTGAATTACTGTTTTAACAGTACCTGCTGAAAGTCAACGAAATCAAGATTAAAAAAGGAGTGGACTTGCTTCAGAACTTGATCAAGTATTTTCATGCTCAGTGCAAGTATGTTTTACTTTTCTTTATATCTACATAACTGGAACAATGTTTTGTTTTCAACTTTTGACATCATCATAACACTTTCCTGGAATTTTCAAAATAAATCTAAAGATTCAGCTGTACTTGCTGATGTCTTTTGACAGATTCCTTTTGTCATATTAGTCATTACTTTTGTTACTATATTCTGAAACATGTAATCAGGTTGAGCTTGTCACATTGAATATAGGTGTATGTTCCAAAGGAATGCCAAACAATAATTTGCCATGTTTATAAACTACTCTTGAAACAGGGCTTTTAGTTTGATCTATTACTTAGTGGTCCTTTAGTTTTGATGGACTTCTTTGAGTGTATCTAACAATGATCTAAATTAATTCTGTGCTCAAGAAAAGTAAGTTGCGTAAGTAGTAGAATACTGAAAAAGTCACTCTTTTTCTAGTTTATTAGAGGAGGACCCAGTAATAAAACACGTAGTTCTCATTAGAATTATGTGCTTTTGTTGTGGTAGTCTTACAAATCTGTCATGTAGCAATGAAGTCACAGCTATAAACTTGAAAGAGCCACTGCTAACCTGTTGAAATCAGTAAGTTTTCATCTTAAAACAGCAGTCTGCATCTATGTATTTCTTCCCTAAATAGCTGTGTTGCTTTTAAAATCAGTTCCACTTGCAGTATGTCATTAATGTGCTCTGTCCATTTAATAAAATTTCAGCAACATAAATGCTGTGTTGTGTTGTCACTTTTGTGACTGCTTCCCAGAGTGAAAATATTTTATGTTGCAAACAGTGCAGCAATATTTAATCAAATATGCATGTAATTGTGATTACTTAAAATTTAATTTTTAAATTTTTTTTTTTTTTTTTTTTTTTTTAAGAACTGGAATATTTGGCATAGATAGCATTATTCTGCCAATACAAAATACATGTACTACAGAAAGATGTAGCATATTCAGTTTGCATATAGACCATAATTAATGCTTGGGAAACAAAGGGGTTTTCCTTTAGTAAAAAGATTGAATCAGACATGAAATTATGTGGCTTCAAGAAGTCACAATTATTTTGTATCTACTAGAACTTTTGCTGTTCTGCAAATGAATCTTGCATGTTCTGCAAGATTTCTTCAGAAAATGGGATGAGAACTTGTATTTGAGGTGAGAATGAGGAAAATTTATGTGGCAGTGGATTGTGGCAGTTCTGAGTCTCATTGGGGATTTTGTGTGTTAGAATAAGCTATGATGGAAATAAAGAGGTGGATCAGTCAAAGATGGATTAAAAAAGTTTGCTGTTTTGAAGTTTATGGCATGGCATAATAATATGTATATCTTCCTTTGGCAACTTTCTAAGCAGAAAATACAAAGTAAAGTTTCATAACAGGTTGCTTTTTGCTTTTCTTTATAAGTTTCTTTCAGGATGGGTTAAAAGCAGTTGAAAGTCTCAAGCCTTCAATTGAGACGCTCTCGACAGATCTTTATACAGTGAGTAGCAACCTTTCATATTTGTGTGGTAAATTTAGTTTTTTACAGTAGAAGCATGATCATTTTGGTTCAACTTGCCTTCCTGCTTTAATAGTCAGCCTTTAAGGTTTGGAGTAGATTGTTAGTAAAATCTTGTTTTAATATAGCATTCAGAAGCCTTAGTTTCAGTTCAGGACCCCACTGTGTAAAATGTTATTGAAAACAGCCTTTGCTCTAAAGTGTTTATTAAGTGGAAAATAACATGTGGTTTCAAATGGAACACAAGGAAGCAAGAGCATTGTGAGGCAATATCAATGTCTTAACCCAGCAATATCCTAATCATTATCAAGTTTTCTGAAGATACAAAGGAAAAGAAACTGATCACATTATCTTTTCTCTTTGCTTTCATTCGCACTGAACATTTCTCAAAAAATGACTCAATTAGACAGCAAATTTGAAAGACCTGCATTGAAAATTTTAAAAATGTTATTTTTAACCTGTGTTTTTCTTCATTTGAGATTAAACAAGCACAAGATGAAGAACGAAGACAATTAACACAGCTCAGAGATATTTTAAAATCAGCGCTCCAAGTTGATCAGAAAGAGGTGAGCATAGAAGGTGGTTTAACTTTTTGAAACACCTATTTTAATTACTTGTAATGTTAATATTCAAAATAGAGTTATTTTAACTTTTATCAGACATCTAATTCCTTTTGTTCATTCATCTTTGTTTTGATGCTGATATTGAATATTTCTGACAAAGGCATTTTTTTAAAAAAATGAATTCCCACTAAAAATATGAGGCTTACTGAAAAGTAATTTATTTTTGTTACCAGTATTGTAGAATACTTCAGATAGTGCACTGTTGCTGAAACTGAGAATGAAAGAACTTGGGCAGTATCAAGAAGACCCTATTCATAGAACTTTATCTCACAATATTATTCCAAACTGTATAAAGATTATGTAAAACTGAACTTCAAATCCCAAAACACTTCTGTCATCATCTTCAAAAATGACAATCAAGTTTGCTACTCCTTACACACTTGAAATGCCAGTGTTCAAGTGTGCAAGACCTGGGTCAGTTTGGCAAGCCAATAAGTATTTTTTGAGTTCTAATTACAATTGCCATTAGATTTAATGAATTATAGAGTCGTTTCATTTGGCAAACCCTGATCTGGAAGTAAGCATCTTTTGTATAATGTAATCCTAAATGTTAGGTCTACTTTTGTTTCAGATTGCTAGTGCCTCCTCTTGATATAAATAAATGCCAGCCAGCTTCCTTTGTGTGGCTGCTGGGCCATGAGTAAGTGATGAATGAACCCCCTCCCCCTTTTCAGATTCTCTTTCTCAGAGGGATCACAATGAAACAGTTTAGTCTATGGGGCTCAGACTTCCTTGATCTTTTCCGGTCTTGCTTTGATCTTCCCATGATGACTTCTAGCTTTTACTGGTGACAGACGATAGTTGTTGAGCAATGTAACTAGTGGAAGATGTCCTTACCTGCAGCTGGGGGTTGGACTTGATGATCTTCAAAGGCCCCTCCCAACCCAAACCTGTGTGATTCTGTGACTTGCTGACAGGCATTTGGAACAGTCTTGAACACTCTTCACTCTGTTACCTCGGAAGTTTGTGATAATGACCAGTGTGTACAAAGTCCCATAAGATCAGCAGGCACTTACTTAAAGTCTGCCTGACATTCAGGACTTATACTGATTTGCCAAAAACTTCCAAATTTGAGCTTGGTAGAATGAGAGACTAGGGATCCTTGTGGAAATGGCGACTGCTTTGGGTTAGCCATTGATTGCCCACTTTGAAGAAGGAATCTTTGCTGTTTAGGGTGTGTTATCAGGTGGCCTCTTTTAATTGGGTCTGTGCTCAAGAGAGATACCAGAAGTAGTTGGCTTTCGTGGTTGCTGGGAACGTTTGTCAGTGATACTGATATTAAATGTATATGGAAGATGTGACAAGTACACATCTTTTCACAGACTCAAAAATTAATAACACACAAAAATTTATTATTTCTACTGGATTTGTGACATTTAAAATACAAGTATAAAAAGTGCCTTATGCTATAGTCATTGTTTATTAATTCTGCAGATTTAGATATAGATGCTTACCTGCAGAGCATGAGAAGTACTATAATTATTTTTAAAGGTTTTGAAAATATCAATTAATCAGTGGGATGCCAAAGAGTTCTTGTATAATTTACTGTACAACCCACTAATATTATTCATGTTGCACTGTAATTTTCTTTACTATAACTGATTTCTTTTTCCTTCCTGAAATGCATTTACATTTTGTGACCGAAGTCTAGGAGAGTAAGTGTTACTATGTTTTAATGAAAATAGTGGCATGATTTCCATTCAGATTTCAAGAAACTGGATTTTTCCTCTGAGTTGTTGTCTATTGGCATGAAAAGACTGGTTCTTTCTTTCTCCTCTTTGGTGTATTTTATTACCAAAAAAACCCCAAGCAAACAAACAAAAAAAAAAAGGTTACCAAAAAATTTATCAGATTTTTCTTTGGAAAGAAAACTGTTTTAAGACAAATTGGTGATTTCCTTTGTACTTTCTTTTGGAAATTAAATCCAGTTGCTTGATTTGATGTTCTTGCAAGATTTTGAAGATATATGTGTTTTTAATTAAAATGGACTTCATGTATGAAATGACAGAACGTTGACAAATATTGTTCCTGTTGTGTTTAAAAAACTGAACACACAAGCACTCTTAGTGAACCTTTCTTCATTGTGCCTGTATGCATAGTTTCTTCCTGCGCACAGCTTCCTCAAACCTGGTTTGTATTGAAGCTTCTTTTTGAAATGTAATTTTGTGTACACCTTCGTAATTTTTAATTTTTAAGCTTTTATTTTTCAAATGTAGAAGTTCTGCAAGTTTCAGAGTTAACCTTAGAGTTGTATTGCCTTGACTGTTCTTGTTCCCATGACCTTGGGTGAGGTCACTTCCTGTGACTGTAGTGTTTAGATTTGTTTCTGCTTCTTTGGTAGAACCTATAATCTGTTTAGGCCACTGCAAAATAGGATAAATTTTATGTTTCTTGACAAAAATTATGGTAATTGTGCTATAGGAAAGGCTGCCTGCAGGGCGTTCTGATAGGTACATCTTTTGGAGACTTTGTGGGGCTATAATAGATAAGGGATGTATCTCTGAAACATGCTCTTGGCAATGACCCTGCAAATGTCGGAGACGTTCAGGCTCTGGGAGAGCTATGAGAGCTTTTTTTGGCAGCTTTACACACAGGAGTGATCCAAACAGTCTAAAAATCCTGCTTCATGGGAGCTGTGGAATGGCTGGCCAAAATTTGTTGTGTATAGGTTAAAGCACATTGTATGAAAAGTTCTGTTGTGTTCACATAGTAGGGCTGATAAACAGGATTTTAGAATATCTCTTACCAGTAGTCACAGACCATCTTTAGAGAATACTGTTTTCACATTTCTTTCGTTTTTAGCTCTGCTGTTCAGCTTGACTTAGAAGTCAGTATGTCTTTATAGACTTTGGAAGAAAGAATTTCAAACCTTTCTATGGTCAGTGAAGTGATTCACTAAAAACATGCGGCAAATTTTAAATTACTCACCTCTTTTTATATGCCTATCTGCATTTCAAATTTGATAAGGTGGTCAAAGTTCAGTTCCTTCGGCTTGTGTACTTCAGCCTGTTCTGATCTTGTTATGTTCAATATATACTTAAAATGACAATACTCTGCACTAGGTGTGTGTCCTCTATCCTGCAGAGATCCATTTCCTCCCATATGTAATGTACATTGTTTCTGCTCCTCCAATGAGGCCATTGGGTCTGACCCTGTTATATGTGATTTTTATCTCTGTTTTGTGCAGTATGCAAACCAGAAATAAGGGAAGATCCTTTGGAGAGCCTGCATATGGAAAAGGCATGCTGAACTTGACCAGAAGGATGTTAATTGTAGTGGTGATTTGTGGGGTGGTATCCCGTCTCTTAGGAGCTAGATCAAAATCATGAACTTCTTGTCAGACAGCTGTGGAAAACCATCATTTGGCAATCAGGTTGGACAATATTGGTCTGGACGTGACCTGAGCTGAGAATTTAAAATGGACGATATGTTTGTCTTTAAGTTCTTCTCATGAAATAGTATTAAATTTTTTTAGATACTGTTCATAGTCATGAATGTGTGGAAATACACATCAGCTTCTGCAGCTTCCTCTCCTGCTGAAATAAGGCAGGAAGCTTGTGTTATTGGTTTGCCAGTTGGGCCAAACACAGCAGCTGAGCCTAAACAGATGAAGGGAGGTAGCTGAAATGAGGCAGAAAATAATGCACAAAAAGTAGCAGCACAGACTAAAGTAATGGGAATGGTGCTATGAGCAGGTGTGGGAGGTCATCCGTAATCTTTACATAATTGAGGATGGGGAGAACTGAAATTAATTTCCTGTAAGACCTCTAATCTTGGAAATGGAGTTCCTTTACTGACTAGTGGGAGGCAGAGATCAAGGCATTGGTAGGGCACAATAGCTGGTGTCAGATCAGATTTTCTTCAGAAGTCAGTAAATGTATGCGTGCAATGGTTTTTAATGAGTGACAGGAATATTTTAAAAATGTTGTTCTGGCTTTATGTTGTGCAGCCAGAGTGCAAAACCAAATAATTCTATTTAAACAAACTGGAAAGGAATGATAAGCAGACTGGTTTAAATCTGAAGGGATGCTTTGTCAGGCACAGACAGCTAAGTGGTAGTTCTGTAGTGCCTTTAAAAGGCTCAGATGATGTTGTAGCTACCTGCTATGGCTTTCTGGATCACTTGCTGAGAGGCAGGGAGCGGGTACAGGTTGCTTGTATTGAAAAGGAGCACCAAGGAGTGCTGCAGCCTGTGTGGAGCTCAGCTCATGGTTCTCAGGACCACTGAGCTCCAGCAGTGTATTCAGGATGAGTCTGAAATCCTGCAGCTTGGAGGTGTGGAGTCCTAAGTGCTCTGAACAGGGGTGTAGGTGGGAGCTCTGTCCCTACCATCATGTGTAGAATAGTTCGTAGTCATATTGGTGATCTGCTTTGTGGCTTTTTTCTTTGCTATACTTGTATTAGCTGCCATATGTAGCATGAGAGTAATTGTGTCCATAGAGCAATGACAGTAGAAAAGAAAAAAATGAAAATTTTAAGTAATAGTCATTACTGTATGCATTTAAAAGTCCATTCTGTCATGTTACTGCTGTTAGTATAGTGTGACACATCAGATTCCTCATTTTCAGGTTCTTATTTTTTAAGGAGTTGGACTCTTGCAGCAGTGAGTCCTGCCTCTGGGTAGTTCTGAGAGCAGTGAGAAGGGTTCAATTAATCCTTGTCTCTTCCTGTCTCAGAATTCTACTTTGTTCTCGATATTTTGCTTTAACTTATTCTTTTTTGGATAGGACTTTTTAATTTTCTTGTATGACTCCTGAACTATATTTCCAGGAGGTCTCTTCTGCTTTTCGGACAATAACTTGACTTGTTTCCACAAAAAAAATTGCTTCTTCAAATTGATGTACGTAATTATTTTTTTCAATGGAAGAGTGCACTATAAATTGCGGGTAATAATAATCTTTAATGTTTGTACCCTACAGTGTTTATGTGAGTTGGGAAGCCTTCTACTCAATTAAGTTTTGGGTTAAAACCCCTATATATTAAGGCCAAGAGTGCATCTAAATAAAAGCAATTAAAAAGATTTTGGCAAGTGCTGATAATGGATACTTCTCAAATGTTTTTGGTGCCCTCTGAAAAAAGAAATGGATCTTGTTCTCTCTCATTGAGGAGGAAAAGCGTACTGCATTTAGCCTGTTGGATTAGAGGAGGAAGGAAAAGCTCTGAAACTCATTAATGGGGGGGTAGTTTGGTTGAAAGTGTGGAATGCATTACAAATTGCTGTTGATTATTTCAGGATTCTCAGATTCGTCAGAGTACAGCTTACAGTTTACATCAGCCTCAGGGAAACAAGGAACATGGCACTGAACGGAGTGGCAGTCTGTACAAGAAAAGCGATGGGTAAGTACTGCTGGAGTTTGCTGGGAAAAATATTAGGTGCTAAGAGCTCAAGCAATTCAATACAAAATATATTTTAAACTGTCACCTTTTTTTTCCCCTTTAAACTAGAATCAGAAAAGTGTGGCAGAAAAGGAAGTGCTCAGTTAAAAATGGTTTTCTCACAATTTCCCATGGTACAGTAAGTATTTGTTTACAGTATTTTATGTACATGGTTGCTAATACAGAAAGGCAAGCTCTGCTGGTCTATATTTATAATTTGGAATTAGCTAGATTCCTGATGCAGTGTTTTGAATATGAGGGATATCTTTTTTAAGGCAGCCTTTTAGAAATGTATCAAGACATACACAGTATCTAAAAATACAGCTATTTTAATGTTTGTGACTGTTAATGGGAAAAAAAGGCTTTTTTAGTGACTCAGTTCCTGTAAATGTTCATATTTTACCAGGCTACCTAGAAATACAAATGCTTTTTTTTTTTTTTTTAAAGATATGGTTGGGCATTAAGCCATCTTTTAGATATGAGTTAAACATTTGCAAGATAAACTGAGAGTATGTTGAATCTCTTTTCTCCCCCAGATTTGCTGATGTGTGGTAGTCTGTTAGCTCCTTAGGAGTAGCTGTTGGGGAAAATCAACTCTAAAAACAACTTCTACCAGAATGACAGGAAATAGAGAATTACAAATCCCTCTTTATTACTGCTACCAGTATTTGAACACATTAACTATAACTATTAAACATTTGTTAAAATTTTAAATCTTTATGCTGTCACGGTTTGGACCTTTTGCACTTGGCTTTAAACTTGGTTTTGCTTTCCTGTAACATTTTTTAATATTGTTTCCTCAAAACTTTTAAGAAAGTTTCTTTAGGCAAAAAATAACTCAGTTGACAGTATTTCTCATTCTTGGTCTAATAAACAGTCCTATTTCTTGGTCCCATTATGAACTGTTCTGTTCTTCATGAACTGTTCTATTCTTCATCCTGTTATGCCTGTTGCTATAACTACAAGTTGACCCTGGCAGCAAAAATGAATCAATCTCTCATTTGTGCATCTAACCACAAATCATTATCAGAATTGATAATCAGGAGTTAAGGAGGAGTATAAAGCCAGCCCTGCAAAGCAGAGTCATTACTATAGCTTTGAAATTATCCCCTTGTTTATTCCTCTTCTAATTTGGGTGTGTTGGAGTGTGTCTTTGTCAGAGAATAGTCTGTTGGTGTATTCCATGCTGGTGTCTCCATGTGCTGTGGTTGTGCTTGATATTGCACATGCTGTACTGGTACCAGTAGGAATGTAGTTGGGGCAGCTCAGAGCTGGCAGAGGCTACAAAATCCACTTGTGGAGCAGAATTTGAAAACCTTCACTTGCAAGTACAATTACTGAGTCTATCAAGATACTGTTTTCTTCTCTTTTTATAAGCTGTCTACCAGATGTTCTGGCATTTTTAGAAGCAGTAAGTTCCCACTGAAATCAGTGGGGCCATAGCTGGAAATCAGTTCCTAAGGCAGATACTCAAATGTTAATTTAGGTGGGTGGGTTTCACAGGTTTGGTCTCAATGTTTTTATATTACAACATTAGAAAAGTCCCTTATTGTTTTAAAATACACTCCTAAAAGGTATTGTCACTTATTTGCTCACTTCCCCCTTATATATTGATGGCAGCTTTATGTAAAAAATTATTGAATGTTTCACAGACACTGAAACAGGTAGAAGTGATTTTTGTTCGTTAAAAATTTTCTGGGCTGCTCTAAATGTCTTCCAAGAATTTGGAAGGAGCAACATTGATTTCCAAGCTTCTCAGGGTTGATATCTCCTGGTCTCTGAAATATGATGTGTTGTTCTCTCATCCCAGCAGTTCATCAAAATCTCAGAAATTCAGTTGTCGGTTTTGTTTTCTTTATCAAATACAAATTTGTAAATACTTTTCCTTTAAAGGCTAAGTGTTTTTCATGGATTTCTCTTTGGTCATGTAGCCTCTCTTTATGAGGGACTACTTTGTCGGTCTCTAGAACAACTATCTTCAGGCGATTGCAGGTGCTCAAACTTGCCTGCCAAGTGCTCTCCTGATGAATGGAGAGAATATGTTTGGTTCTCTGTCAGTCACCCAGCTGTGACCCTGTATGTGCCTGGCTGCATAGGCGTACAGAACTTACACTTTTAGACAATGAAAAGCTTTGAAGAAATCAGCATTCATACATTTAACATATATGGATGAAAAAACCATGATAGAAGCAGACTGAACCATGTAATTAGGAATTCCTAAGCGCTTTCCAGATCAAGAAGTCACAAGGCAAAAAGATTTCAGAAATACCAGATTCCTCAAACTGGATTTGTATTTAAAGAACATTTGCTGGTTGTCTGCAAAGAAAGGAATGTAAGAGACTCATCATCGAACCTTTTTTTGTTGTCATTTCTTTACTGCTGAATACTGTACCATGATGATTAATAGGACAATCTGAAGGCAAAACAATCAGATTTCATGTTTTTATCCAGGAGTTGATCACTTACAACCAGAAAAAATGCATGATGAAATCAGCCAACCAGTCTGTTAAATGGACATATTTGCTCATGCCTTTTGTAAAGCCAGCTCTGTATCATGGCACTCCTGCATTGTCTCAGAGGCCTAACTTTTTGATTCTTTCACTTCTTTTTTTTGGTAGAATAGATTATGAGTCAGTTTTTCTGGATAGAGGGTTGCCATTTCTGCAGGAAGGAACATGAGTTGATGCTCAAGTCTGTGTATGGCATGAAAGGTGGCAGCACATCTTTTCAGGGTGTTGACATGTTAACATGGGTGTCCAAAAACTCAGCAGTAGTCTGAAATTTAATTGTCTAATCAGAGACTCAATCAGGAAAGTGAATTTCAGAGGTTTCAAACAAGTAGTGTAATAGTAGTTACATGTTTGTTAGTGTTTTCCATGTCTAGTGTCTCCTAATCCTGCCAAGTGTCTGAATTAATGTGGCTAAAGAGCTCATACAGCCTTAACTCCCTTTGTCTTTAAGCTTCAACTTCTTCCCAAGCAGCACCTGCCATTTGGTGGAAGTGTGTTGTCCACAAGCAGCAGGCACAGGTCAGGGAGGCTGCCGGATGGAAACATGAATGAGGTGCTATCAGCCATATGCAAAGGGTTTTTAATACCTTTGTTAATGCTGACTTCAGGTTAGGAGTTCCTCAGATAAAAGCTCAAGAATATGTATGGATTCCAAGATAAGCATTTTTCGCCCAGGATATGTTATTGTTGTTGCAGCCATTTCTTTGGGTTCTCAGATTGTGATACTGAGTTCTTCTGCTGCATTCTTCTGTCCAGAGGGACAAGTCCTGTGTGCACTGGTCCTTCAGACCTCTCTGAAGCATTTTACTGCATTCATTTACAGCTTCATATTTCACAAGTTAGAGAAAACTAATTAGGTCCCAAATGCACTTCAGATCCAAAGTCCTGGGGCGAGGGGATTCTCTCTTAACTTGAATTGCATTTTTACATTCTCATAGAGCCTGTGAGAAAGGTATATATGAGTTGCCCAGTGTCTATATAATTAATAATTGATAAATATTTGTATATATTCATATATAATTTATAACAAAATAATTAAAACTGTATACATTTTACTACTAAAAAGAAGCCTGGAATTTGAAAAGCTATTTATTAGGCAGAGCGTACAATGCAGTTGTCAATAAATTGTCATCTTGCTGCCTCCAAAACCTCTCTTGGGTATAATTTGTTTTACATTGCCCAGCAAGTGACCTGCATGTTTATTGTTTCAAAGCTTGCATGACTTTGTTTTGTCTGCTGCTTGTGCTGGGCAAAGCATGAGCCTGCTATTTTTCAAGGACATCATGCTTCTTTTTTTTCTAACAGGAAAAAAAATACATAATTGTTTCCTTGCTTATGTTTGTCCATGGTTTTGATTTTTTTTTAACTGTTCTTCAGATATAATGATACTGTTCTTTTTTGGCCAACTACATTGTTTTATCAGACTGTTTGAAGGGAATCTGTAATCTTCTGACTTGTCCCTTGATTTTTGGAATTAAATGTTTTCATTAATAAATTTGGATGAGATTGTGAGAATATGTACATTTCTTATGATTCATTGCAAGTTAATTACATTATGTGATAGTACAGCTTCATTTGATAGTAGTTCTTGTTTAGATGTTTAAATCTTATTTTAGCAACTCAGTCTATTAATATTGTTAGAATGCAACAATTAGTGTGGTAATGTGTTCGTGGATATTGCTATCTTTATGATAGTCCTTTCCCAATAGTTTAAAGTACTATTTTTTAGATACTATTGTCTAGAGCAAAGGTTCACTAGTTAAATCTGCTTTCTGATTTAATTATTCCGAAAGAAGAGTGAAACTAGTTATTAATTGTAGGAAGTGAAGGCCATTCCTCAAGTCAAGGTTGCAATCATACCTTTCTAGGTCCTACTCCAGGTCTGTAGAGCAGGTAGGTTAAGGGAAAGAAGAGGTTAGTGCAGAGGTGCTATTTGAAAAGTCTTTGTAGCCTTTATGAGTCTTTCAAAATGCAGGTTCCTTGTGAATTTTGCTCTTAGTAGAACATTGTCACTTTCTATTCAAAAAGGAACTGAAATACCTGAGAGAAGCTTGACTAGAAAACATATATCATTATAAAATATACTTTATTTCACTAGATTTTTTTAGTAATCAGTTAGCTCAGTTTACTTTTACATATGTTTGCTGCAGGACTTCTGTGCAAACTTCTTATTTTCCTTCACTTATGTCCCATTACTAATTTAAAAATTCAGCATTTGTTCTAAACTGGTTAATTGGGGACCCCTTAAAGATATTAGCAGGAGTCAAAATGGTTAATTATTGAAAAGTAAACAAGTAATTTTTTTAAATTGAATGTCTGAGTGTTAGGGGATTAAATGTAGGGATGAACCTGTCTCTTTTTCATATCCAGTTGCTTTAGGTAAGTGTTCCTGGTTACTGGTAATTGAAGAGATTCTACCCTTCTTCCTTTCAAAATTGTAGTGTCTATCCAGTTTCCAGTAAACAAAATAGTCAAATACAAGTGGTTTACGAACCATGATGCAGAAGAAAACATGAATCAAAACCTGGGGACCTTAAAAATTAAACAGCCATTTGTCAAGTCTTTTTGGCCAGCGGGATGTTATCCTGTGTTTTCAATCTGCCGGGCTCAGTCAGTATGGATATACTAAAATGTATATGTTTTATCTTCAAATAGGCTAACCGACCTCCAGCAAAGCTCAATCTGTTAACCTGCCAAGTGAAAACAAACCCAGAGGAGAAAAAGTGTTTTGACCTCATATCACGTAGGTTTGTTGTTCAGGTCTTTTTACTTGCAGCTCATAGCAGAATTTTGCATTATTTCTGTAGATGTGTCAGTAATCCACTTGAACATTTTTGCCATTGTAGAATGCTTCCCTTTATAAAATGCTCTTCCTTTGACAATTTGACATTTCAGTTATTTTAGCATAATGCAACTAACTGTGTCTGTTTCTTTGGAAAACCACTTGTTTTTGAAAGTTGTCTTCATACCTTTTTTCTATATAATTTTTTGCTGTCTTACAGCAGAGTAACTATTTTTTGCTGTGACCTCACTCTTCATGCTGAAAATGTCCTAGCTGATCATCTTGAAAAGTTACACCTTTTGCACAAGATCAAAAGATGCTTTTAAAACTTTTTAAAATTTAACTCTGGCGGTTACTATGCAACTGTGAAGAAAATACTGAAAACATTTTTTGGTTTTGTTATCTCATAATAGATATAAAGGTGAGATAAAGAATCTACATGTTAAACCCACCAAAACAGAATAATTTTTGTATTGGAAGGGGATGATACGAAATTGTGTAGTAGAATGTTTCCTTTTTTTTCCTCACTAGGATATTTTACTGAAATAGGTATCTCAGATTATCTGGGGAGAAGAATACATATGTATTCCTCATTTGTTCCTTTATTTAAGGAACATAAGCATGAAGTTCTTCTGCATTTGTAAATATAAGCTGTGCTGCTTATGCGAATAGACTTGAATCCTCGTGTGCAACACACAGCTGATAAATTTCTGCTCAACCAACTGGGCTTCCCTCTTTACTTTTGCGCTTTCTTTCTTTGTTGATGACTGTGTCATGTTTTGCCCAGTATCAGCTTATTGCAATGTTATCACACACTTGACAAGGCATAACTGGCCTCTTAGCCTTCTCCAGATGACTTGTTCACTTCATTTTACTGGAGAGTTAAAAAAAACCTCCTTGTTCTTTACAAAATGTAAATTGCTGTTATCATCACAAGATAAAATCTCTTTAGGTAGCACTTTCCTTTCTGTTCTTTCATATGTCTTCACTGTCTTAGTATTTTCCATGCTTGAAGCTATCTTTTAATACCTTTTAGCCTGAATATTTTTCAAACTTTAGAAATTTTTGTCTTACAATATCTTTTTGCCAGTAGCTTTACCTCAACTATTCTCTCTCCAACTCGGTCATTAAACTGTATCATATCTCATTTGCTCCACAGACTTAAAATGTATTATGCTTTTTTCTCTAGTAGTACAGTATG
The DNA here is from genome assembly GCF_000691975.1 of Corvus brachyrhynchos. Classification (NCBI taxonomy): domain Eukaryota; kingdom Metazoa; phylum Chordata; class Aves; order Passeriformes; family Corvidae; genus Corvus; species Corvus brachyrhynchos. The sequence goes on from NW_008240221.1 coordinate 4,228,201, forward strand.
ATGACAATGCTTAGAATTAGAAAAACAGTAGTAAACTGGAAATTGTGAGCTTGGTTTAATTGAAACAGCTTGGGTCTTACGCTGGTTGTAGTTTGGACTTTGTGTCTGGCAGATTTGTTTTGCCATTTGTGATTACTGGGTTTTAAGAACTCATTTGATCAAATCTTTCTTACATACACAGATAAACTCAAATAGGGACTCTATATTTTACTCCCCTTCCCCCCAGCAGAACTTTAAACTTGTGATTACGGAGGTTATATCCAGAACATGGAACATTTCCTTTGCTCTCCTGCTGCTCATGCGATAAAAGCACAGCACTGAAGAAAACAACTTCTGTTTAAAATGCAGCAAGCCACCTTATGTAAACATGGATGTAATAATAGATAAACTGTAGGTAGTAAGGTGAAACTTGTTAAATAGACATATTTTGTGTCAACACACTCCAGTGATGAGAATAGAGACCTCAGGAATCAATTAATTTTAGATTTCATTGAGAGATTTCTGCAAGATGAGTTTTTCAATAATTTTTTTTAATCAGTATGTGAATTATTTATTGTGCAGACGACAGAACATACCACTTTCAAGCAGAGGATGAACAGGAATGTCAAATGTGAGTTACTTTGATAATTTTATTTTTGACACTGGTGTTCTACTGAGACTTACTTTGAACTTCAGAAGTGCCAAAATACTTAATAGCAAAATATTACTGCCATTTTAGATGGACATCTGTGCTACAAAACAGCAAAGAGGAAGCTTTAAATAATGCATTCAAAGGAGATGATAACACAGGAGAAAATAATATTGTCCAGGAACTGACAAAAGAAATTATATCTGAAGTCCAGAGGATGACTGGAAATGATGTTTGTTGTGACTGTGGAGCACAAGGTGACTCAATTAAGCATATTGTTAATTGGTAAAAATTCTTTGTCTCATGAGAATATTTAAGCTAATATTTTATGCTTTCACTTTTACTCATTATCTCACAAAAATTATACACATAGTAGAATATGCTAACAATTTAATGGAACTACTTGGAACTACTTTAGTGAGATTGATTTGCTATATGCTTATTGTCAGAAGGGAGAAGTTACTAAGAAGCTTATTTTTCTGCTATGTATTTTGCTAATTGTAGCTTTTGTTTACATAAATCAAATGAAGTTACATAAAATATGGGTTAATAATATAAGATTTAGGTAAAACTGAGCAGCTTCAAGTAAGTTACTTGAAGCATTTTCTTAGTACACTTTTTTTTTTTTTTTTAATCATGTTTGACTGAGTGAGACAGGGAATATGTCTATATGTCTAAGGCTGTACTCATTTTGAGAAGAATGCGCCTGCTGACTATGGTTTGCAGTGCTGGTTTTGTTGATCAATGAATTTCGACTTTAACCCTCTTCAAATTATTTTTTAAATCCTGCTGTTTCCTGTGTTCTTTTATGTTACAGGGGCACTGCAGGATTCAGGGGGTTTTGATGTGAAACTGTAGCTGAAAGCATCAACTCTGATGCTTTATGCACTTTACAAATCAATAGTTACTTCTGGCAGTAGATAATTGTGTAAGACTACGGGAAGAGTCAAGCCTGCTGTTTTGAAAAAGGAGAGTGTAAATGGCAACTAACAAATATTTATCAAGCAAATGAATTACTCAGCTGTCTAAATCTTCAGAAATTAATTAATTGACTGGAAGATGAGGGAATGATGTAGTAAATGCAAAATACCAGGAGAAAAGACAGCCAAGGGCTATGAAAGAAGAGGGATGAGCCTTAGTATCTGTGAAGTCGTTGAGTGAGAATCTTGTAGTGTGTGCTGTATGTGCACTTCTGAATCACTTCTGCTTCACTTAGTCTAAAGTCTGTTTGAAGTACACAAGAGCCCCAACCCTGTAAACATTGTTATTTCAGTTTAAATTGCACCTGTATTACCAGATGAGAATGTGACACTGTTATATTGGTGGTGGGAAAATGCAGTTCCTGAAAGTTGTTTGAAGAATGACATACTGAGTAGTTGAGGAGCCCCCTTGGATAGAAATGTCCTTCACAAAAATAGAATAAAAATATTTGACTTCGCTTCTTTCAGCATTAAAACAAATCCTGGTTTTTTTTCCAGGTAGAGTAAATGTAAAGACATTAAAAAAAAAAAAAGAAAAAAGATAATTAATGCACAAGAATCTTATTTTGCAGAATTTAATTTCTGTATTCTACATTTTCTAGAATGAAATAATTGCCTGAATAAATTTTAATTCTGTGGGTGCTTTCTGTTTCAGATCCTACCTGGCTTTCAACAAATTTGGGAATTTTAACTTGCATTGAATGCTCAGGAATTCATAGAGAACTTGGTGTTCACTATTCCAGAATGCAATCGCTTACATTAGATGTGCTGGGAACATCTGAACTTCTGGTAATCAAATTGCTTTTATTAACTTAAAAATAGTACTGTAAAATACTTCTAACACAAGTATATTTTTGTCACTTTAGCAAGATGTTCCCATCCTGAAGTTGTCTCTGGATAAACATAATTTAAGAAAGCTTAATTCTTGACGTTTAATGGAACCTTCTGGAACATACTGTCCTACTGTAAACTTTCTCTTATCTTAGAATACAAATTAGTAGAGGCTTCATATTTTCTGTGTTTTCAAGTCTTTTTATCCTTGGTTGCTTTTTAAAAGAACACAGCTGTTTGACATAGAAATGTGCCTCAGATTAAAAATTGAAGGACTTCACAAATACTTAGTCCATTAATTATTTAGCATTATTTTAGAAGAGAACTTTAATCCCCAAAGAAAGAAAATGTATTCAGCTTTGCTACACAAATAAGTTACCACTTTTCAGCTGCTCTGTGGCAGTTCATACATGTGCTCTTACCCAGCACAAAGTATTTGCATTTAATGTATGAACTGGTGTCTTGCTGGATTATTCTGCAGTTACTTGTTCATGTACTAAAGCCCAGTTGAAAGCTCACATCCAGAGAAAGTACCTAATCTGTTTGTTACTGCTGACGTAGCAGCAGATCAAGAAATAAGGGGTCCCAGCTCTCATTTTCCCTTGTCCTCCCCTTGTTATGTGTGTGGCCAATAACTGAACACGTTTATTAAGTGAGCTGTGGGATTTTCTTTTTTAACAGCTTGCAAAGAATATTGGGAATGCTGGATTTAATGAGATTATGGAATTCTGTCTGCCAGTTGATGAGATGGTCAAACCCAATCCAAGCAGTGATATGTAAGTAAAAAGCCACTACTTCTGAAAAGGCAGGCATTTAATTTAATATTGCTAAGGGGCTGTGCCATTATGGTTTGCACTGGCAGGCCATGGATTGTGTGTAATGTCTTATTTATGGTCTTATAGCCAAGGAGTAAACCTTTCTTCTGATGATCTGCATGTCTGTTTTATTGAGTTTTATCTGACTGTATCTTCCCTAATAGTAGGGAATATCTTACTAACTCTTTGAATCATGGTTTGTGGGACAGAAACAAATTAACCATGACTTGCTGGGAACTTTAACGACATTCAAGGACAGGGATTAAAACCAAAGCGATTAATTTTGTGCTATTTGAAAACAAAATAGAAATTGTAATAAGGTGCATATTTACCTGAAAGATACAAACAGCATTCAGAAACTACACCTGGGACCGAAGTCTGTAACTCTGTGGAATGAAGACAGAACATTTAACTGAATTCCTCGAAAGCACTGAACAGGGATGGCAGAGATACAGCAAGGACAGCTGCCTACTTGGCTGGATACTACTCATCATGAAAGAGCTAGTAAACAATGCAGAAACAAACCCAGAAGAATTTGCCTTGGCTGAAGCTGATTTTACGTTATGTTGACTTTCAGCATTATGACAAAAACAGCGTTAAACAAGACAGTCTAGATAATTTTTGACTGCCACTATTAATAATAATGTAGAGTATTAATATTAATAAGTAAAATTACTGATAATTTTACCATATTCTAAATCAATATAATAAGAACACTTCTAAAAATTTGTATTTAGAAAGATCATTTAGTTTGATAACTCTGCTTATCAAATTTGGGGCTATTTTTTTGAAATGAGACTATCAAATGCTTTATGAACAAGAGTTATCCATTGATCCAATTTATTATCATTTATTGGGGTTTTTTACTTCTTGCCCATTACATGGTATCTAGGTGGTAAAGTATGACTTTGTTAAATGTCTTCTGTGCAATGCTGTGTACATCCCAAGAGCTGGTAAGAGGTTATGCCTTTGGGAGGGCATGCAAGTTCCTGTCTTGCTGTGATGGGAAGAGGAGTAGATGTGTTACTGGGCATCAACAGCAAAAAGTGGTAACTCGTGCTGAGTCAGGTGTACTAAGTTTTCATCTTACTCACTAAAAGCTCCAGCACATCCTCCCTGTTACAGTTGTGGTGAAGAGTTTAAAGAACATACTCACTGTTGTGAATTCTAATTCAAGGCCTCGATAGTCTGTGCAGAGTTATAAGATAGTTTGTGGGGTGTTTTTTGGGATTTGTTTGGGGGTTTTTTTGTATCCCATGCCTTCCATCCCTTTCCAGCATGTGTAGGAGTACCGAGTCAGATAAACATAAACCTGCAGGGCAACATAAACCAGCATTATAAAGCTTTGATGTATCTTCTATACATAGAGCTGGGTAGTCTTGATCTCAACATCATCACAGAGTTTGGAAGAAGAAATTCATTGTCTGTCTTCTGATTAGATATTGGATTCATTTTCTGTAACTACATTTCATACTTGAAATATGAGACTGCATGGTTACATGCATATTTGAAAAGAAAAATTACCACAATGAATGATATCAAATAACTTGCATGTATTTATAGAAATGCTAATGTTTCTCTTCTGCTGAAAGTTATAGAAGTAAATCATATTCAATTTCAGGAATGCAAGAAAAGATTACATTACTGCCAAGTATATTGAGAGAAAATACGCAAGAAAGAAGCATGCTGACAATGCAGCTAAATTGCATGCTCTTTGTGAAACAGTCAAATCAAGAGACATTTTTGGATTAGTTCAAGTGTATGCTGATGGCGTGGATCTCACAGAAAAAATTCCACTGGCCAATGGCCATGTAAGTGTTGTAAATTTTATTAGACAAATTGTTCTAAGTGCAATATGCATTCATTAATTAAAAATTATTTGAAATAACATCTGAAACACTGTTCTGAATGCATGTCCTTTTAATGATGTAATTTAACAATAACAGAAGATACTAAAGAGTTTAATATAAAATTGTTTCCAAATACTATCGTATTTTAAATTTATTAAAACATTAAACATTAAATCATTCAATAATCTGTTAGTTTTCAGCCTATTTATTTACTTTAAAGGAATGAAGGGGACACAGTAAGTCTTCACGGATGTTTTAATGGTACCATGTTTGAATATATTGAAATGACATGTTTTAATTGATCTAATTAATGTCTTACTAAAATTTCTGCTTCTTCTTCAGAGGAAACAAATGTCTTTTTTCATTTTATTCTTAGGAGCAAGACGAAACAGCACTGCACCTTGCTGTTAGGTCAGTTGATAGAACATCCCTTCATATAGTTGACTTTTTAGTGCAGAACAGGTAAGTGTATGGAAAGCTAAATATTGGCATTGCTTTTGTGTCAAGTCACGCAAGTACTAAATAAATACAAATGCTTAAGTACTAAAGTTGTATTTGCAAATGTAATTTTATTCTTTGAAAATCTTCTAATGAGAGTGGTTTAATAATTTAGAAAACTTAAATTTAATTACCTTTTTTCTTTCTTGTACTCCAATAGTGGCAATCTAGATAAGCAAACCTGTAAAGGTAGCACAGCCCTGCATTATTGCTGTCTAACAGACAACGTTGAGTGCCTCAAACTGCTGCTGAGAGGGAAGGCTTCTATTGAAATAGGTAAAAGGGTAATGTGTACTTAGATTTCCTATTTGTCGTTGCTTCAGATAAGAAACAGTGAAGTTGAAATAAGTGTATTTTCTCCTCCATTTTTTATCATAATTCTGTAAATAAAATCTTCATTATTAAAGAATCAGTATTCACTCTTAAGTTTAAAATTGACATATATTACACTTAATTTTTAAACAGATTTAGATTTTTAATTGCTGTTTTGTTGTCAAGTTATATCCTGCCATTTCATGGCTATCATTCATATATATGTGGCATGTTGAATTGCTCCTGCTTGTCATGTTCAGAGGGTTGATGTGAGCTGGACCTACCTATGAAAGAAAGAGATGAGTTTTCGAGTGTGTTGGTCTAGTACTTCACCATGTATCTGCAGGTTTGTCTTTAGTAATGGACATGTTAATAGTGACACCTCTCATCACACATTTCTTTTTTTTGCTGTAATTTAGCAAATGAAGCAGGAGAGACACCACTTGATATAGCTAAACGTTTAAAACATACTCACTGTGAAGAGTTGGTGAGTATTGTGTCATTCTGTGTGTGCATTTCATGTCTGATCATTTAACAGTTTACAGCTGAATATTCAGTGAATATATTCCAGATGCAATAGTGGTGTACTAGAAATAGTTATATCCTTAGAAATAGTTATATGCTTACATAAAGTTACATGCTTTTAAGAAGAAAACTGTATTTTTCTTCAGATGCATCAGAAATTATAAAATTTTTGAGGCCAGAGGGTGATTCTGTTGAGCTTTTAGTCACAGGTGCACAAGTAAGATTCCTTCAATAGGTTTTCAGGTCACACTAAGTTGGGTGGGAGTGTTGATCTGCTGGAGGGTTGGAAGGCTCTGCTGAGGGATCTGGATGGGCTGGATCAATGGGCTGAGGCCAACAGTATGAGGTTTAACAAGGCCAAGTCCTGTGTCCAACACTGGGTCACAACGACCCTCTGCAGTGCTGCAGGCTGAGGGCAGAGTGGCTGGAAAGCTGCCTGGTGGAAAAGGACCTGAGGGTGCCGGTCAACAGCTGGCTGAACATGAGCTAGTGTGTGCTGAGGTGGCCAAGAAGGCCAATGGCATCCTGGGCTGTATCAGCAATAGAGTGGCCAGCAGGACCAGGGCGGTGAATGTCCCCTTGCACTTGGCATTGGTGAGGCCACACCTCAAGTCCTGTGTCCAGTTCTGGGCCCCTCACTATAAAAAAGGCTTTGAGGGGCTGGAATGAGTCCAGTGAAGGGCAGCAGAGCTGGTGAAGGGTCTGGAGCACAAGTCTTACAAGGAGTGGCTGACGGAGCTGGGATTCTTTGGGTTGTTGAAAAGGAAGCTCAGGGTGACCTTATCACTCTCTACAACTCCCTGAAAGGAGGCTGTAGGCAGGTGGGCATTTGTCCCTTCTCCCAAGTAACAAGCAACAGGATAAGCAGATATGGCCTCTGGTTGCACCAGAGGAGATTTTGATTGGTGTAGGAAAAATTTCTTCTGGAAAGGGTTGTCAAGCATTGGAACAGGCTGCTCAAGGGAGTGGTTGAGTCACCTTCCCTGAAGGTATTTAGAAGTGGTGTAGATGTGGCACTTAGGGCTATGGTTTAGTGATGAATATGGTGTTGCTGGGTTCTTGGCTGGACTCAATGATCTTCAAAGTCTTTTCTAACCTAATGATTCTATGAATCTAAGTGTCCAACATCTCCTTGAAATCTAATTACTAAAGTACTTTTTATGGGTGAAGACCATGGATTAAGGCCATTATCTTGTTGCACAGATCCCCCCCCATATTAGGGGGGATCAAGGATTCTCAATAAGTGACTCTGATTCAAGAAAACTGCCATTGCAGTTTTAATTTCTTTGAGTTGCAATTTCTAAACCAAAGCAAATACAATGTGGTGGTGCTTATCAGAAAATGGAACGTGGATCTACAATGGTTGATGAAATGTCTAGTTACTTTTGATTTATTCCTGTTGTATTTGGTAACACAGTTTAATTCTTTAAACTTACTTCAGTGCAGTAACTTTCCAGATTGCTGAAAGCAAGATTCTTCCTGTATGTGGACTTTGTTTGATTTTAAATATATTGGTTTGAAATATGTACTGCACGTAATGTGTCAACAGTCTTTTTTTTTTTTTTTCCTTAGCTTACTCAAGCACTGTCTGGAAGATTTAATTCTCATGTCCATGTAGAATATGAATGGCGTTTACTTCATGAAGATCTGGATGAAAGTGATGATGATGTGGATGAAAAGCTGCAGGTTTGTGTCAGCATTATTTTTCTGTACACATATATGTGTAAGTGTGATGTTCATAATTATTTCAATAACTTTGCTTTTTACTATAGGTAAAAAGCATACTGGGAAATAAAGTTCTGTAGTAAAATGCAGTAGCTTGAATTTTTGTTTCTGAAATTATAGTTAGTCTTCTTTTTCCTCTTAAAACGTGACCATGTGGTGCCAAATTATAATTAGCCATGCGTTATATCTTCTTTTCAATGGAGTCAATAGTTGGTTTCAATACATCAGGAATATTTAGATTTGCTGATCATGAAGCAGATCTAACATGAACTGGGAAAATTGCCTTTACAAAGGAAGGCGCCTCAGACTCTCCGCATGTTTGAAACATCTCCAGGCAATGGCTTTAACTTTAGAACAGTTTATGCATTGTTTTGTCTTCAGCTGAAGCTGTGCATTAAATAAGCTACATCCATTAATAGCAGGGTAGGGTCTTAATTCTGAATCTTCACATATAAAATAATTTTGGTTTTTGTGCTTTTCATGCATGAAATTTTTTGTGGAGTTGTGGTACTTTTAGGTCCAGAATCATAGAATGGTTGGGGTTGGAAGTCTAACCTCCCTGCTATAGCAGGATCACCTGGAGCCAGTTGCCCAGGACCATGTCCAGATGGCTTGAACAATGGTCATATTACAAAACATTCCAATAGCACAGGAATTTCATTGCATTTGCAAAATTTAATTTCCCAGTTTAGGGCCCAGCTTGAAAAAGTATTTAAGCACCTAAACAGACAGGTAACAAACTATCGTGTTTTGACACCTAAAAATGGCATGAATGTCTAGGAGACAAGTAAGTTGAAATTATGTATAGGTTACAAAATACTAATGACATCCTGAAGCTTTCAGAATTTGAAGTATTCCATGTAAGTGCTGAACTGGTTTTTGTTCTTTGTGTATGTGGTATTATAAGTGCTTATGCCTTTTTTGCTTTCCTTATAAAGTACAAGGAATACACAATAGACTTTATATTAGTCTTCAGATGTGAGCACAACATGTTTTGAAAATAGCTAACAAAATCTCCTTTTTCCTCTGGATAATGAAATTTGACTTTTTCTTTCTACAAGCACTAGCACTTTAATTCTTCTCTTGCAAAATCCCCCATCTCAGCTAGGGCATGAATTACTAACAGTAAATTAATAACATAAAACCAAGTCTTATGCATTGGGTTTTTCTTTGTCAGGCTTCAGTATTTCTGAAAACAGTCTCAGGCTGATTTCCATTATCTTCATAGAATCTCTTTAAAATTGTTAGGTCATTAGACCATTAAATTGGCTTAAATGTTTTGGAGACTAATTTTGACATCAATAATTCCTCTGTTGTGAAATACCATTTTTACAATACTGTGTGCATAGGATTATTTTCCCCATGTCCTGTCTCTAGCCCAAGATAGCTGTTATCTCTGGTGCTTGACTTGACCTAATTAGCAACAAAAGGTGTCACAGGCTATCCCTTTCAAAGCACAATTTCTACCTTCTGAGAATCTTCTTAAGATTTTCCTTTAAAATTTGGTATCTGTGGAAGAATCTGAAATCCATGAGCTGCTAGATCCAGTTCTTCTGCATGAGCCTTCTTACTCTATCCCCATATTTATGTATTCCTATATATTTTACGGCCCTCCAGATAATAACAATAGTAACGATAATCATTTTGATAAAGCAAATTGAAACCTTTAGAGGTCGCATTTTTTCAAGCTGTAAAAGTTTTTGGTAATTTACTAGTCGAAATCCCTTTCTGGCATTGTAGCGGGTTGAGTTTGAAACCAGGCAGAAACACCAATTAAATGTAGTGGTTTTGGTTCAAAATATTCATTACTTACTTATTTTCCTTCTGTGAGATAAGAATTAGGAGAAAAACAAAGCAGGCACAAACCTTAAACAGTTGCAGTACAATGAAAGAGTTTTATTACTAATAGAATTAAAAGTAAAGAGAAAATAACAAAACAAAATTAAAGCAAATCCCCCCCCCC
>NW_008240221.1:4239255-4264628 GCF_000691975.1 Corvus brachyrhynchos
GCCCCCGCCACCTTCCAGCAGGCGACCTCCGACAAAAGGGGAAGTCCCGCCTTTCTGTGCGGTTTAAATATGTAAATTGTGAGAAGCGTAATTGGTCTTAAAGACTGTCCATCAACTCAGGGTCGACCCAGTACAGGCATGCTCTAAATTTGTTTTTTGATCTATTCTTTTCCTTGACTTTCTTCATTGTTGCCGGTTGCCTTCTGCATTTGAGTGTTCTTTTTTTGACTAGTCCCTGAGCTCCAACTCATATAGGAAGGTATTTACTACTCAGCAGCGTGGCTAAAGTAATGAAGCTCCTACTTTGCTGCCCACTATTAATAGGTTTATACTGCAGGGACTTCTGAAAGGAGATTAAAGACTATTAATCACAGAGTAGTGTCTGTGACTACATTGTTCTCACGGGTGCATCGTTGCTTAGGATCATATCAGAGTTTTGTTTATAAATGTCAAGCTAATGGGTTTATCTTGCTGGTAAGACAATTACAAGGTTTTGTAATCTATGTCAGAAAAGGTCATGTCTGAAATTTAAGTTCTTTTAGTCCAGAATATTTCATATAAAAGGGAGTCTAACCTAAAAGAAGGTTAAGAGAATTGAAGTGGTTTCTGCTGTTGTTGTACACTCTGGCTGCCTGGTCCTGCCTCTGCTTTTGCCTCCCCTCTGGCACACATTTGTCCCTGTAGTGAACTGCTTCAGTTTGGTGAGCCAGTAAAAAGCTGAATCATAAACATGAAAAAGAATCTTCTGCTGGTTTAGAAAGCAGAAGGAGGTGTGGGCTGAAACAAGTCCCAGAACTAAGACAGTGGAGAGGTCAGGGAATGGAGATTGTCAGCCAGTGAGGAGTGCGGCTGCTAAGCCAAAGTAAGTGTAGGGACTATCATACACATCGTTCTGATAAATCTTGGAACTATAGTGCTGTGCTATAACACATCTAAAGGTTCTACATGACCAATCCAGAAGTAAGCATTGAATGTATTCAGAGGAAAATCAATTGTTTGTTAGTGGTACTGTTGATGTTAGTCTTTATTCTGACTAAATGCTATTACTATAAATGGTTATTTTAATTTCATACAGACAGTATGTCAGTATGGCACATTTATCTAGCACTATTTCTGAAGGTATATTTATGCTCTCTGGGCTGTGGATTGTTAAAGCCCATTCCTGTACTAGTCACATGAATTTGTAACTCCAGCTGTTTTAATTATCATTTGATAATTGAATAATAGTAATAGAATTAAATAGTAATAGTAATAGAGTTAAATAACAGTAATGACTATGCTTGCTGTTGAAACAGAAAGAATAATGCTAAGTGCAGATGATTGCTGTAAATCTCAAAGACAGCTAATTAGATATCATTCAATAATGTGAGTGGGATGAGCAATGTTCCATCCCAGCTGCCAATTGAAGTAATCTCCCAAACTTATCCAGTGATACTAGTGAGCTAAAGAGAGTTAATGAGAGGTTTTGGCTACTCATTTGTTGTAGGCTGAGCTACAGGTAGAATACTTGGATGAAATTGTGTCTGGGTTTTGAGGTCATGATCATCCATTTGGGATTTAGCTCTGCTGAAATTCAGATGAGGCTTAAGACCTTCAGTTGTTTATTTAGTTTTGAAAATACTGCTGGGTATTTTGATGCAGGAAAACTTTACTTGATCTAGTCTGAAAATCTATATTGGTTATCTATAGAAGTGTAGTCTTGTGTATATAGGGATACAGTATTATCCTGTAGCAGTGTATACAGAAGAAATGAGAATATATTAACTGTTTGAAGTGCAATTCACCTTTAATCTTTTTGTTGTTGTTGTTGTTAGTGTGCATAGTTACTATGTCTTGAAGAGGGCAGAATGTAGGGTTTATGTTATGTATTAAAAGCAACAAAAGTGCATTTTAGAAGTCATTTTTTCTTTCTAGAAACTAATAACATTCTATCAACTAATAAAATGAGTACAACTAATGTGGTATTGATGAGTACTTCTGTTACTGTGTTTAAGCAACCCAGTCCCAACAGGAGAGAGGACAGGCCTGTCAGCTTTTACCAGCTTGGATCAAACCAACTTCAGCCTAATGTAGCATCCTTGGCAAGAGATGCAGCGAACATTGCCAAGGACAAGCAAAGAGGATTTATGCCAAGTATATTACAGAATGAAACGTATGGAGCAATACTCAGTGGCAGCCCACCTCCCATTCAGCCTGCAGTACCTGTTACAAGTAGTGCACCTCCTCTACCTCCAAGGAATATTGGCAAAGGTACTAGAAAATGTCATTGTAAATTAGAAGAATTGGATCATAACTCTTTTTAAAAATAATTTAATTTTTAGGTTTTCTCTTACAGTTATTTTGCACAGGTAAGTATTGGAACACTTATTGATGACCTCATTTTATATCCTTGAAGTGAATCTACATAACTTGTTCTGAGTTTCATTTTTGGTATATCTGCAAGACAGTACTCAATAGTGTTTGGGAAAACAATACCTCACCAGAGTTAAACCATTTATTAAAAGGAGGGCTACAGTCAATGTAGCTCATGAAATTTTTTTGCTATATTCAATCTTTTTATACTTCTGTTTCTTGAAGATGTGATTGTCAGAGTTTAGTGTAAAGATAAAACTTCAATAGCGTTTGTCTGCTGTGAAAATTTGTTTAAGACCTGAGAGAATCTAGAGTATATGCAGAACATGAGATTTTAACCTTGCAAATTCTTCTCTTAATAAATACATGCTTCAGGGTTGTTGAAATAAAAGTTTAAGTATCGTGATGTGGAGAACTGGATGATTTTAGAGACCTGGTAGCTGACTAAAAATATTGGTGTCAGTTATTGGTTGTCCTCATATCATTAGAGCAGTGTAAAAGTACGTGTCTCATCCTGATTCAAAGGGTTGTGTGCTTGCAAAATTTACCATTAAAGCTGGTGCTGTGAACTTCATTCTTATCTTCGTACGTAATCTGTTTGCATCATAGTAAAGAAGCATAGAGAAATCTGCATAGGTCCTCTTTGTACAGGTCATATTTGGTGTGTTTCATTGTTTTAATACCTTTATTAATCCACGATCTTTCATGGAGGCTAAATTTATGTATTCAATTCGATTAAAGAAAAGTTACTATTAAACACATGGTTTTCTATGGTGCTGTAATTCAGACTCCATAAGAGGAGATATGATCAGGAAATGTTCTAGGCACACATGGGTGGCTTCTGCCTTTGGGAGCACTGTGCAGAGGTCAGAATGCAAGACTCCACAACCAGTGATTGTGCCTGAGATGCCAAACTGATCTTCTGTGTAATATGAAAAGTCAGTTATGGAATGGCTGCATAAAAGGGGCAGAAAAGCTGAGAACAGAAAAGCATGGTTTTGGGTTACTTGGAAAGGATAGCATGGGACTGGGGCAAGTTGAGTAGCATGTAAAACTTAACCAAGGTGGGATTACTTTAATCTAACATTTCACATGAACTCTAAGCTTAATATCAACATTTTTTTACTTGATGGAAAGGAATGTTGTCCCCACCAAACAGGAAAATTAACACAAGGAGCTTGCCTGTTTTTTTTTAACTGTTAGAGTCTGTCTCTGAATTAGTAATACAATTGAATAGTTACAGAGACTTTTTTACCCTTTGATATTATTTTTATCACGGCCAATCATACTGCCTTACTCACAGTTTGCCCTTGATTAAATGACACATTTCAAAAAGTGTTATTTTAATTTCATTCCCAACCCCAAACTTCTTGGCATCTCTATAATACAACTCATGCCATGAAGACGTGCTGCCTGCCTGAGATGATTAGCTCATGTTCTTTACTCTACCAATGTATTAGCCTATTAATTGATATATTTAGTTAAAAGCTATAATAGTATAATTGACCATAGCTTCTTGTTGATTGCTGATGTTGTTAATGTTATGCTTATGGTGTATTATTACTCCTTTATCCTCATGGCTTTAGGCTGTTTTCCAAGTCTTCTGAGCCTTTTATGCTTTTCCCTGCAACCTAATATTTGTTCATACCTTACTCTGTTTCATCTTTTCTTAATATGATGCTTATGTGCTGAGTAGGGAGAAATGGCATAATATGTGCAAAATACTGGCTTTATGAAGAAAACATGGAGAGTATTTTTATGAAATGAGGAGGCAGCTCTTCAGAATGAAGTCATTTAAGAGGCTCTGAAGAAGTACTTTGTGACTGTTTCACGACTAGTTATTATAGCTTCCTGCTTGAGTGAAATTCAGATTTACAGTTTCATGTTGTTTCTAAGTCAAAACTGATGTTTCACTTTGAGTCAGCAAAGTCATGTGCTCATGCTCGTGGAAGAGTGAGGTCCTTTTCTTGCAGTACCTGAGAAAATTACAGTTATCAGTCAGGGATTAAAGAAGGTAGCAAGACTTGCCTTCTGTCTTCTTACTGAGAAATCTGTGCTTTTTCAAGTATTGGCATATTTTAAAGTAATGACTGGAGACAAATTTTGCTTAGGTAAACTGTTAGAAGTTTCTGGGTGAAGTCTTGCTGTGTAATTTTTAACACCAGACTGATTTCTTCTCTGGCATTCCATCAGAATGGAGTGAATATAGTCGTTGAATATAGTACTGCTGAATATAGTGGTCTAGCCACACCATTTCTGAAAGCACAGATGTGAATATTAACACTTCGTGCTTAGGGTAAGCAATAATAATAATGCAGTATTCTCCTCTCTTTTTAGTTCAGCCTTCAGTTCTTGGCAGTGGTATTCAGACAATTTCTTCATCTAATGCAATGTGGAAGACAAATTCATTAGGAGTGGAAAGTATAAGCAGGCAGAGGTCTTCATCAGATCCACCAGCTATTCATCCCCCTGTGCCGCCATTGCGTGTAACATCTACAAGTATGTTTCCACTTTCCCCTGTTTTCCTTTCTACTGTATCTAATCATAGTTGGCTTATTTTTCCATTTCCACAACTCATACTTCCTCTTTTGGTGACTGTAGCTTTGGCCTATTGTTCCCATCCAGAAACAAAACTGTCTTCTCTGATGCTCCATATTACTAGAGCTAAAGGGCTCATAATTTTATATATATATATATAGTTTTAATGCTGCATTTCTCACTAGTTGTAAAGGTGAGTGTTACATGGAAGCCTGGGGCCACATCTCCACATTATGCTTGATTCTTGCAGACCATTGGAATGCAAAAGGATGTTTTAATGCACTGCCAGCTGCTTTTGTGGTGAATTCAAGAATTCAATAGCAATTTTAATTAATTGCTAAACCTAGTGTGCTGTTAGTTGTTAGTCACAACAGGAATTTAAAAAAAGGTGTTCCTCTGAATAAGATTTGCCAGATATAACTCACTTGGTTACTTTTCCATGAAACACAGACTGCAGGCTTTGATGGAGCAAATAATATTAGCACTTTTAAAAATATATTCTGATCTACTGTTTTCAAGAATATGACTGACTTTGGTAAGAATTTTCTTTACTTGCACTTTAAAGCTTGAATAAATTTAAGTGCTTGTGAGCTCTCCAATTTTGACTAGGTGAAACAAAAGGTAAACTGCTTTCCAGAGAGGTCCTTCTTCCATTACATGTAGTAAAGCATTTTTCTTAAATGAGGATAAGTCCTGTAACAGGGGAACCTGTAATGAGAACCCAAGAAAGAAAATGGTAAATAGAAATTTATTGCATGTTGCTGTCTAACTTTCCTCTATAGATGTACTTTCTCCAGCACCACCACCTCCAGTGGCAAAGACAGCCAGCATTATAGAAGCTTTGAACCAGCAATCAAAACAGCAGCCAGCTCCTCCACAAACCAAGCCAACCCCACCACCACTGCCCCCACAACCTCCTAGCAGAATCTCTCAGAGAAAGCCTGTTCCTGGGTAACTGATGTCATTTTAGTTTTTAATATACTTCATCATTTTTAGTAACTTAGTGATTTTACAATATATTTATAACATCCAAGTCATCAATAAAGCGTGCATGCTTTTGCCAATGATGTGTTCTAGTGTGTGGGAATGAACAGAAGGCAGATGCTCAGGAAGCAGATGACAGGGATTCCTACAGGAAAAACAATATAGCCTAGTGATTTAAGGTTATATGACTTGCAGAATATCTCCAGAACACTTAGCTATGACAGAAATAAGGAACACAAAAAATATTCGATTCCTAATTCTCATCTAGTAACAAATTGGAGATAATGGGATCTAATGCCTGATTGTGCCATTTACTGTTCATGTGCTTTGCTTAAGTTCTGTTCAATCTTTTCGTTTGTGGCAGAAGTAGAGAGACCTGGAAAAGAAAAAATAATTTTTAAATTTGCAGAAAACTAAGTTAGGAGGGACAAATGCACTGGCAAACAGGATCATATCCAAAGTGGCCTTGAGAAACTGGAGTAGTAGTCAAGGGAGAAGAAGGGTGTCATTCAGTAAGCAACCCTTGGTAATTAAGAACAATCAACTACAGGAATGAAGCATGGAGAACAATAGAGTATGGGTAAGCAAAAGTTCTTAGAAGAAGGATCTGTAAGGACATAGTAAGTAAGGCAGATGACCTAATGCTGTTGTAGAAGAGTTAAAAAAGATAGTATTGTTTTACCATAGCCTGCAAATGATAGGAATGAATTTTCCCAACTGACTCAACATCAGTGGTGCCTCAGCAGGACAGCTGTATTCAGTTTCGGGCATTGCAGTAAAATGAAATAACTGAGGTGGGAACCAGGGGAGATCAATAAGGTAATGAGAAGTCTAGAAAATAGGACCTTTGAGAAAATTTTGGATGAAATAAGGTTTCATTTGCAAATTGGGACTGAAAGATGAAAGCAGCCTTTGACCTTTAGGCTCCTTTCTAGCCCTTTTATTGCATGGTATCATACTACCTGGAAGGTAGACACAACTTGTTGAAGCTTGCTATAAATGCTCAGACTAATATGGATACATAATTTTAAGAAAAAAAATAAAATAACAGCGAAAGGAACTTCAAAACTCAGGAGAAGACACAAATTGCAGTAATCAAAGCTCTATTATTTTTCTGCCTTTTTTAAAATTAAGTGCAACTTTCAATTGGCTTAATAAAAAATACAGAAGAAAAGTAGTATTTTAAAAGCAAAATAGCTGTCAGCAGAATATACTGAAGACATGCCAAGGCTTCTCTAATTTTTAAAGTACTGTGTATTGCTTTTTGAGTTCTTATTTGTTTCTGAAATGGATCAATTTCTCACTTTCTGCACAGGACTGAGAAGTCATCTGGCTTAACTAACAAAGGGCAGACCAGAGGACTTGGGTCTCTACAACAACCTGGTAATTGTGGTTTAGAGATTTATTTTATTGTAATTAAGCTGTCATTAAAACAATCAAATAGAGTGTGTGGGTTTGTTGAGGTTTTCTTTAATTTGTTTATTTACCTTACACATTTAAATATAATCAGTACCAACATTATTCTTCTTTCTCTTTGTGATTGTGTAGGCCCTGCTGCCTCAAATTCTTTAGCATGAACAGAGCTATGGACCAATTAAAGTCAATAATGGGGCCACGTAATAAACAGAATCACAGAATGTTTGATGTTGGGAGGGACCTCCGCAGGTCATCGGGTCTAACCCTTCTCCTCAAGTAGGGACAACCAGAGTGGATCACCCAGGACTGTTCCCAGAGGGCTTTGGTGTGTCTCTAAGGATGGAGACTCCACGACCTCTTTGGGCCACCTGTACCAGTGCTGGGTCACCCTCACAGTAAAAAAGTGTTTTGTGGTGTTCAGACAGAGGCTCCTGTGTTTCAGTTTGTGCCCACTGCCTCTGGTCCTGCTTTTCAGCCAGGTGGCCACCAACATATATTGGTGCATGGCCTGTTCGTCCCCAGGTACAGGACTTTGCACTTCCTCGCTCTAGGTTCTCCCCTGATGTCTGGGAGCAGGATTCCTGAAAACCTGTCTTGCTAGTAAAAGCTGAGGCAAAGAAGTAACTAAGGCATTCAGTAACTCAGCCTTTTCCATGTACTGTGTAACCAGAATCACATCTTGTTCAACAATGGGTCCACATTATTCTCTAATTTTCCCTTTGTTACCTGTGGATTTTAGAAGCCCTACCTGTTGTCTTTGACATTCCTTGCCGGATTAAATTCCAGTTAGGCTTTAGCTTTTCTAACCTCACCTTAAAACACACTCAAACAAAGTGGGTTTGAAAATTTTTGCTTGCCCTGTTGTTTGCATATGTCATAAACAAGGTGTCAGATACACATTTTAGAATAGAAAAATGTGTTTCTGGCTTGAAAATCCAGAGCTTATATAGTATCACTTTTAATTAAATTGCAAATTGATATTGCTCTTTTCATGTTAATAGAGTTCATTATTCAGAGTTCATTACTCATTTTGTGGTTTTTGTTGTTCAGAGTAACTGCTACTTTGGGACACGACAATAATGTAATCTCCATAAAATCTCTACAGTAAAGTTTGTGCAGATTCTGTGGTGGTTGTAGTGGAATTTCTCGTACCTGGTTTCCCCTTCTACTGCATATTTTATATTCATTTGTTCTTCTTGTGATTCTTTTTTATTTCCTCTTGAGATATGCCAGGGGGATTTGCTAGTGGCTATCTGCCATCTGTGTCAGGAGTCTCCTGTGAGGGATACACCTTGATAATGATGGTCTTTACTGGGAAAGAAAGGTTCTGACAGCACACAGTCTGTAGTGAAGAAACGGGGGAATAGGATATTTGGTTCTGCTCTCATCTATTTTATCTCTCTTAGCATATCTGCAGTGTTAAAGGTCTTAGGTAGTTGTCTTTGGGAAAAGTGGCTTTTTTTGGTAAGGAAAAGGGTAGAAAAATTCTGTTCAGTTGTTTAGAAAGAACCAGTAAAAATTAAATACTCATGGGATGTAAAATGGTTTGTATACTTCTAAGAATAATTAGTTTGGTTTCATTGATACCATCACTCTTACTTTGTTTGAAAGCATGCCTAATATTTACTTGGTTTACTTCCCTTAGCAGGAGAGTCATCTTCTGTATGCGAAATTCCAGGAACACAGACTGGTTCTACAGCAAATACTTTGGCACAAATCCAGCCACCAGCACCAATGCCAAGGAAATCACAAATAGTAAGTACAAAAGTTGGCATTTGATTTTATTAATCTTCTGCATTCTATTAAACACGCTGCAGAAGTGATAGTGTGTCCTGCTATGGAGAAAGTGTGAGAGCCATGAAACACACAAGGCCCGTATCCTGTGTTTAAGTATGTGTATGACTTGTACTAAATAGTTACGAAAGCTTTGTTTTTCTTGAATTTCTTATAGGAGAGTATGTAATTTTACATTTAAAAAAGCAAACCAAACCAGCTGGATTCTTTGCTCATGTCCAAATGTGACCAACACAATCCACAGAATGTATGGTTTGACTTACTGAAGATAGATAAGCTTTATGAGTTAGTGACTTGTAGGTGAGCTTGGTGAATCACTTTTAAGTAACACATGGCTTCATTCTTAATCTCCAGTGAAGTAAGGAATAAGGGAACTGTCGTGCTTTTATAAAGGACTAATGTTCATGTAGGTAGGTAAAGTGACTTCAGACAAGACTAGCAGGAGTCAAGCTCAAAACAAAAGAAACTGACTCTTTGTGCTGTTGGTTCTCAGCATTTACCTGGTGACAGGAGAAAAATCTCTTGGTAAGCATATCCCCAACAGAAGGTGGTTAATTCTGTATTTTTCTTCTTCACCCTCCCCCAACCTTACATCAACTGTTATAAAAGAGATACTGGATTTAGATAGACTCTTGATCCGATTGTGTGGCCTTTTTATACTCTTACTTATTATTTTTAATCTAGGACCATGAATGGTAACACGTATTAGTGTCAGTACCTGTAATCTTCTACTGGTATAGGTAAAGGGATGTATTTCCAGATGTCAGTGGAGCTGTGCAGTATGTGTAGTTAGCTTGGTCTTTGGTCCTTGCTTCAATTTTATGTTGCATTCTTGTGTGATAGATGTAAAAGATCCATATCCTTGATCATGACAGTATATCTCTGCGGGAAGCAAATCTCAATATGGAGAGCCCATACTTTCTGAGATGCTGTGTATGACTAGGTCTGGGCTGCTTCATACATTCTGTGCAGGAGTGTGGTTCAGTGGTAAATAATAAACAGAGGTAGGAGATGTGCTGTTCCTGGCTCTGCAGTGGTCTTATTAATGGCTTGTAATGAAAAGACTTGCTTTCTTCAGTCCTCTGTCTCTCTCCCTTCATCTGTTTTTCCTTATCCATGTCCACTGAAAGAGCAGCTCTCCAGGACAGGGTTCAGTGTGTTTGTGTGCATAGCCTTGCACACTGGTCTTGAGCTTACAGAGCCCCTATTAGCTGTTTCTCATCTGATAATGCTGAGAAACCTCAGAGACATCAACTTGCGTAAGTTGGGAGTATAAAATTTTCTGGTTTTTTGCCTCCCCCACTCTTGTTCAACCAAGTTACTGTCTGTCTTGCATTATAATAGCCTTCATGTTTTAGGCCACAGCAAAATTAAATGGTCTAAGTAGTGTAAATGGTTTATGTTGTCATATTTACTTTGTGAAGCTGTTGGACTCTGACCTTAATTTCTGTTGTGTGTGCTAGGATTCAAATGGATTCAAATGTGAAACAGCTCCTTACCTGACTTTCTGTATAAATTGAAGTTGTAGTTTCTCTATATTGTTCTCTCCTTTTTTTAAGTTTTATAGGACCAATTGATTTAGTTATGAAGGAATGGGCTGTCCTGGCTAGTTTTGGGGTCAGTGTCTTCAAAGTTTAATATTAATTGCACATAATATGAAGAACATATCTGACTCTCCAGCTGTCTCTAGGGCTTCAGTAAGGTGAGTTCTGTGACTGAGAAAATCAGCTGGGTGATTTTCTTCTGTCATAGGACAGAGAAGTAAGGGAACACCTGGCTCAGGAGTGTGTGCTAGGTAAGGTGCTTTAGCTAAATCAATCTAGCTAAAGCATCTTAGCTGAGATTTAGTCAAGGGCCCCTCAGCTAAAGAGCTTTAGCTAGTTCAGTCTCGCTAAAGTTCTTTGGCTAAATTGCTCCACTTAGCCTTATACTCCTGGCTTTTTTGCTAAGTCTTTACCCTGCCAGGGAATCCAGAGGCCAGCCCAGATTTAGAAAATGATCGCAGAAATGTTCCTTAAGTACAGAAAAGATGGGTCTAGTTGTACATGCACATTTAGCCAGTGGCTTATCTCCTACACAGTGCATTTACCTAATAGCCTGTTTATCAGGTGGAAATTCCTGATTCACCTTTTGTTTTCTTTTTTTCCCCCAATGTGATATTTAGATTTTTGAAGCCATATTGTAGATACATGGGAAACTTCCCTAGAAGATTTTATTCCTCTGGGAATGATATCTATTTTAATTTCCTTGCCTTCTAAAGAACAAGAAATACCTGTAATTACTGCACTTTGAAGTTAGTAATTGTATCACTGTTGTACTGATGTGAAGCTTTTTCTTTTTAATTTAAAAGGTGGTTGTGGTTCAGACTGTCACTTGTCTGAGAGGGAGCATCTGGAAAAATGGTTGTGCTGCAGTGCCTGCCTGGCTGGCAGCTCACGGGGGTGAGAGCGCCTCAGGGTGTGCCTGCCCTGGGCAGGCCAGAGCTTTGTTTATATTAGAATTTATATAGTATTTATACTAGAATGCAAATGGATGCTTCTAGAGGAAGATAACAATCATGCTGCCTCCATCCTTCCCCATCCACATTCCCTTCTTTTCTCTGCATGGTGCTCAGCTCTAACAAAATGGCACAGTAAGAGACTGTTGGGCAGTACTGTCCTCAGCAGAGCATTTTGCTGGTGGAGAAAAGGAGAGTTGTAAATGGAGTCGCTTGTCCCTTTACAAGCTTCCTGCTCCATGCCTGACCTAACTAGAGACTGGGACCAGTCACTGGGGAACTCCAGAATGGTCATGAGGCCATCTTTTCCTTATGCCATGTGGAACTTCTGTCCCAAACATTATAATGCCACTGCATTAACAGCCATTTCAGACCTCAATGGCACTTAGAGCTCTGACATCTTAGGGTAGAAAGTAATTTTTGCTCCCTATGGCTGGGAAAAGGGTAGTCTCTCGGTTGAAAGCTTTACACTCTGCCTCCAGGTCTTGAGCCTCTTCACTTGTGCTGGGTTGTTTTGCACGGAAACAATGTGTAGGCAGCATTATTGTGGGTCTGCAACAGAAAATGAGGAGGCTGAAAAGAAATGCAGCAGCAGACTGGTTTGCACTGGAACAGGTGTGAGATGAGGATGGTGGATTCTGTGAAACCAAAATGAAACACTTTTGGTATCACTTCGCACAGAACATGGCTAGGACTGAGTCCCACTGCCATACTGAATATTGCAACTCCTTCCTAAACTTTCCCTTTGAAAGAGCTGCCAAAAGCCTCCTGTGGCTGACAGTCCTCAGAGCACTGTTGGGAGGCAGAGGATGTTTTGGTGGGTTCGTACACTATTGAAATGGGTTTAGCAAATTAAGAAGGAGCATATTAACAGGTGGCTCGGGCCTCCCTCTGATAATGCTGCTGCTGTTACATTTGCACAGAACTCGATCACCCCATCTTTTGAGTAAAATCATGCTCACTGCAGTGATGTAGAGCTCTGAAGACAGGTTTGGGTGAGCCAAAATGGAAAACTTCTAAGGGAAACATGGGCTATGTTATTGGCACTGTGGTTCCAAAAAGCTTTGGGTGGTGCCAAATTCAGCTTGAAGCATGAGCACCCAGCATAAGATGTAGCTGAACTCTAATCTATGAAAAATAGCAGTTGGAAGCAGTTCTGAAACTGTCTTTAGATAACTCCAAGTCTACTCTGTTCTGTGCTATATTATTTACATTCAGGGTTTTTTTCATTCCAGTCAAAAACGAAACCCAAGAGAGTAAAAGCAATTTACAACTGTGTAGCAGATAACCCAGATGAGCTGACTTTTTCAGAGGGAGATATTATTGTAGTTGATGGTGAAGAAGACCAGGAGTGGTGGGTGAGTATTTTGCATTTTCTGTCAACACACTTTGAAAGAAAGAAATTAAATCTTAGAGGTCGACACTCACTTCAGAAGATCCCCTGCTGGGTTTCCAAATAACAAGAAAAGTTTCATCTCATGGAAACCTGAGATGAAATTTCAAAAGTCAAACTTCAGACAAGCTTTTAGGTTTTCTCATTCAGAAAAAAAAAAAAGAAATCTGATTAGTAGGGTTCACAGTACACTGGGGACATGGTCTGCGTGATCTAGAAAATTTTTGGTGGAGTGTCAGCAATTTAATTAATAGCACCTGCTATTACAGGTGCTGTGTAGTGGGCTTCAGAGGAGGGCTTTGTATTGTCCTCAGTCTTCAGATGACTAGGAGTGAGTCTGTCTGAGCTGGGAAACCATCTCAACTATGTACATTCCAGAGTCTCATTGGCTAAAGCAAAATCTTGGAAAATTGTTGTGCATGAAAACACTTGCCTTAATCTGTTAGCTAGTGAAGAACAGAGCTTCAGGTTGCATCTAAATTGACAATAATGCTGCATAAACACAAATATATTCATGTAAAACCTGACACTGTTGAAGCTTGAGCTATCCTTTTGCCTCAGTGGTTAAAGAAGCAACTCAACAGAGGCCAAATGTGGGCTGCCAGGCATTACAGATTGCACTGGAATTACGCAGCAGTGGTACTGCAGTAAGAGGTTTTATATTCAAAGAACTGGATAAAACTTCTGCATTTGATAAAAACCCAACCTACAGCTGAAAAACATGCACTCTGTAGGACTGAATTTTCCTATTGGCAGAAGAAAAGTAGCACTACTGCAGAAAAGATTTGGTGGGAGGCTTGTTGTATTACAGGCAGGAAGGTCACTGGTATTCATTTTGGTGATAATGAAATGTCATTTTGAGATTTAACTTCAAAATTATCTGGACTCTTTCAGATTGGTCATATTGATGGAGATCCCAGCCGGAAAGGAGCTTTCCCTGTATCATTTGTGCACTTTATTGTTGACTAGATTGCTACTGATAAGTGGAGACATTTCTCATTTCCAGCGGTCACAGAAATAAGTTTTGTTCTATTTCATTTCACCTACCTATCTGCAGCCACCTTGCCAGAGCACTGCCCAAGTCCTAGGTACTGTAGCTTACTTTTTTATTGCCATCATTCTGATTTTGGGACTTCTAAAACTTTTTTCTATGTGAAAACTTCTCATAAGCAGTTTACACTTAAAAAAACCCAACTCTTCCTGTATTTCTCAAGGTGAACTGAAAAGCTTTAACAATCAAAATCCACATGTCTGAATATCACAACATTATGCATGTTCTTATCAATCAATTCACTGTAATTTTAGTCTCCCTTTTATAACATGACAGTACAACAGTTCAGTGTTGCTTCCCCAGTCAAAGAAATTGCGTGTGCATCTACCAGGGCAGTGAATTTATCCAATTCTCGACACTGTTTGAAGTGGTGGAACCAAAATGTGCAAGCTGCTGTGTAGTTCTGAAATGGACTCATTCAGTATCTTGCCATACTGGATGTCATCAAGGATACCAACAGTTGCAGAAGAAATTGTTTTAATCATGTGTCTTTAGCCAGGTAAAAGTAAAAAAGTATTTCAGTTTACCACAAGAAAAACTTCTTTCTTTCAGAATGGATGTAGATATTTCCTTAAAGTTATCTGAAATCTGTGTTAGTCGTTGAACTTTCTAGTTCTAATTTTGTGAGCTTGAGACTGTTTTGTTTTTCTATGCTGCACTTGTGTAGAACCTGTTTTTTGAATGTTCTTTATGTATGTTACATCCATTTTGGTCATTTAATGTGACTACTGCTGGTTAACTAAACTATGGCAATATTAATGAGTTACTACATTAACTCAAGGATTTCAAAACTGCACTTCCTGAAATGTACTTAACTATGATGATGGATTGCAGAGCATTTCTTACACTTGTCTCGTTATAGCATTTAGACTTTATTTTTAAATTCTTGAATTTTCTTTAAATCGCCCAGCAGTGTGTTAACAGAGAGAACATACTTGGTGGAACACTTAGGTAATTATCCTTGGTCAATAAGATATCTGACACCTCATGAGATCACTACGTTATGTTCTGGTTTATGAAATTTGTGTGCCACTACCTTGCAAACAATGATAGTTTGCCAACTCACTCTGTATTTATATAGTATACCCACATTTATGGTAGCTACACTGTTGTTAAACTTGTTTTACTGATTCGTGAACAAAAGCTAGGCCATGGATAGTTCCCAGTTGGTTGATGGAATATAAAACACCAATACAGATTTGACATCATTTTGATGTTTGTATATTGTGAATTTGTACCAGGTTTTGCTTATGCTCAGGAAACAACTGAGGCATAGGATATGAAAAATCAATGTCTAGGTCACATTGGCTTTGATCACGTTATGTGAACATTGTATCTCTAGATTTATCAAGAGAACTTTGAATTTCTGGAAAATGGTGCTTAAATTGGCCATTTCATATTGGAAGGAATGGAAAACAGGCTGCCACCACCATCTGTGCTTATTTGGAGAAAAACCACGTAGCGAAAGTGCTGGAAGAGCAACACCGATCTCACCCTGTCACCCTTCCTGAATGGTACCGTTGGTTGATGCCTCTCGGGCATGTGGGTACAGCCACGCAGATGTGTAACTTTCACTTCCTAGATGCTGTTGCTGCAGTATAAATGGGGAACAAACTGGAATGTTTCAAGATATTTTTATTGCAAGTTGAAGCAAATTAGTCCGTATTTTCAAAGTTCCCAGTAAAATGATAGAGTAATAGTTTAGCACTACAGTTTTATTCACTTACTGATACGTTCAGTTTGCAACACTATTTTGTATGTTTCTATCCCTGATAGAGTCTAGAGAGTAAATGGGCATATTATTTTGCACAGAGCTCCTAATGTACAGTATTTTTAACACAGAATCTTATAGTGTATGTAACAATTCGTAAAGTTAAAAAATGATGCAAATTTCCCTTGAGTTCTGCTAGAAGAGGAATAGAGTAAAATGTCACAACTTTGTTCACCGGTAACTTAGAAACCAGGAAACTTGTAGACTAGAACTTAATAGCATTAACAGTGCAGATAAAATCCCGAGGACCAATAAAGAGCAGCTAAGCAAAATTTATCTCTTGATTTTCTGTGTTTCTCAAAAGGTTTTCTCCTCTGACAGAGAAAAATGAAATTCTAGAGCCTGTAGATATCTATTTATAATATAAAATTAAGAATTTTAAGTCCAAAATTTTGGCATATTTCATACAACTTTTTAAATCTGATTCAAAAACCCTGTTAATAGACAGACTATTAGGTTGCTGTGTTAACTGTTTAAAAAGGAGCAAGTGACACTTAAAATGCAGCTTAGAATGCTATGAGATGTAAAATATTCAATTCAGTTGTTTTTATTTTGTTTAGTTGCAGAGCAACTGTATATATTGTATAACCTAAAATCAACTCTTATTTTCAATGTCCTGGATGCAGTGATTTATAATTAGAGCATGATTAATAAATTTTACTCTTGTTAACCAGTCAAATGTCTGGAAAAATAAAACTACTTTTAAAATCACTTTTTCTGCTTCTCTTCTGTTCCCTTGCATTGCTTGTGCAATACTGTTCTTTTTAATGTATGAAAATGACAAATACAAACAAGTATCACTTGAGGAAAAAATGTACATCTTGTGGGCTTTATTTGAACAGAAAGACTGGAGATTAAATTAGAGGGGTAAAGCACCAAAGGACTCCCTCTTACCACTTTGCTTTTGTTTTAATATCTGGATTAAGCAGAATCAAAGTCTGTATTAACAAATTGTTTCTCAGACAACGAGGTAGAAGCAACTGTCAGTTTTATTTTACATTCCTGCAATATTGATATTAATATACAAAACATGACTAGGAAAAAACAATTGTGTTAAATATAAAATTCTGTATTGTCCTGGACACTGAAGATGGAATCTTCAAGTCATGTTTGGGGAATGCCAGAGTACCATATGCAAGGTTGTGTGGCTCTGCTTTGCACAGTAAGTCCTTCCCAGGACTGTGTGTGGCTCCAATCTGTCCGTGGTATCACGAGGAGCCCCGGTGCTCCCACACAAACACTGCTGCCGAAGGAAATCAGGACTTCTCCGACATTAAAACTGAATCAAAGGCTGTAGACAACACTTTGCAAATGGATTGTGCTTGTTCCTAAAAAACCCAAACACGCACATTAACACTTTCTGAAGAACTTCTAAACTTCTCAAAACTCATTTAAAGCAGAATGTGTCCTTCATTTTGCTTTGTCAGACCAGATTTCATTTGTGTGACCTACAACGACACATGGAAGCTGTCTTACATGAGCTATTTGAACCAAGTCAGGGTTGCTGGCTGTCAGCATAGCACGGCACCAGCATTCAGAACATCACTTCTTGTGCTCCCCCAGTGCTGTCAGCCAAGGGTCTGTGTCATCAGAGCATCCTGACAATGAATTCTCCTACTCTTAAGAAGGGATCACCTCCCTTGCTTACAAATATGGCTGTGTGCTCCATTACCAGAATTGTTACTCCATCACTCCCTGCTCCGTATCTTAACAGGTTTTTGCCTTTGGAAATACAAGTGGAGATTCTCCATAGGAGCTGCCATAGCACTCTTTAGACTGGAGAGAGCTTTCTCAGGTGAGTACACTCACTGGCAATTTTAGGGAATGTAGGGGTTTTCCTCAAAGCTGATCCAATGCAGTCAGCAGGGCTGTTTTCCCCTCCTCAGCCAGCACACATTTATACTCCTTTTTTTTTTAAATTTATTTTTAATTAAGCAATCTTCCTCCTGCCAAAAAGCTTTCACAAGGGCCTTGAGTTTTAGAATCTCCCTTTACAATCAGAATTCCAATACCTAAATTAAATACTGTAAGCATAAACTCATACCAAACTATTGCACTGATATACCCAGAGGCTGCATTCTTCAGAGGCTGCATCTGTTGTCTTCAAAGCCAGTAAACTTTTTCCAGCTCCCAGACCATCATCATAGCACACCATCCGTACAATCAAATAGAGAGCGTGCCTATGTAATACATCCTGAAAGCACATGGCAAATAAAAGTTACTCTGGAACAGTGCAACAGATATTTCAGTTTTCCATGTTTTTATTCTTGCTTATAAAAGAATACTTCAGATTTTTACAGGAGAAAAGCCTTCCTTGGTAATTTTTTTTTTTTTGAGTTTAGTCAAGATTTTTGTGGTTTAGCACAACTTTAGCTTTAATTTTTGCTTCTATTTTAGAAGTGCATTCCTATGTGGACTATGAAGCCAAACTGAAGCAGCTTGAGTTGTTCAGCCTGGAGAAGAGAAGGCTCTTGGGGAGACTTTGGGGTACCTTCCAGTACCTGAAGGGGGCCTGCAAGAGAGCAGGAAAGGGACTTTTTACAGGGGCATGTAGTGACAGACAAGGGATTTGAATGGCTTTAAACTGAAAAAGAGGAGGTTTAGACTGAATTTAAGGCAAGAAATTCTTTACTGTGGGAGTGCTGAGGCACCGGAATACGTTGCTCAGAGAAGCTGTGGATGCCCCATCCCTGGCAGTGTTCAAGGTGAGGTTGGAGGGAGCTTTGAGCAGCCTGGTCTAGTGGGAGGTGTTCCTGCCCATGGCAGGGGTGTTGGAACTAGAAGATCTTTCAGATCCCTTCCAACTCAGTCCCTCCCATGATTCTATGGTGACATTCCTGGCCATACTATGAAAGTGCACATTCACTTCCCACCAACCCTCGCTTGCCCTCCGTGACAGGTGTAACGCTCTGTCCCTCTGGCACAGAGGTAACTTAAAACGACTTCTTATTTTCCCAGTATTTTTCCAAGCAGTCCCCTGTCTCAGTCTTGGGAAGGATACACCACAAGAAACTGTTCCCAGAAGAGGTGTAGACAAGGTCAGTTGCTTTGGGGGGCAGCAGCCATGTGGCTGTAGCCAGGCTGTTTGTGACCTACACCACAGGTTATGTCCTGACACTTCCACAGATCTCATCTGGGAGAATTCCACTCTCCGTCAGAGCTGCAGGATTTCCACCATAGTCCCAACACTTCTAATTTTGGCCATTCCAAAAAGGGGATTGGTAGAAGACACCCAGTACAAGGAGGTCTCTGCAGCCCTAACCTAGACAAAGCCTCTCTTCTCCAGCCATCCTACCCTCTGATCATTCTCATCTGGTTTATTCCTGTCACATGACCTCCAGGGTCTTAGGAATTCAAGACAGTTCTGTTTTCACGTCCATGGCATCAAACACCTGTCCCTGTCAGCTGAAGGGTCTAAAGAAATGCCCACTTTGATAGAGAAGCTGTAAAAACTGGCAGTGAACTTGCTGCTTGCCTTGAAACTCTGGAGGGAGAGCCCTCCACCACAGCCCTACGGTCACCTTGCTGAAAAGCATCTCCATCCCTGATGCTTGCTCGGCTCATTGCTCACATTGCTCTCACCATCAGCAACTATCACACCATGCCCAGGGCAGCCGGAGCCCACTGGATCCACCCTCCCGTCTCTGTATGAAAGATGCCAAGACTGTTCACCAAATTACTAACAATTCTCAAGGGTTACTTGCTTGGAACTTGCTACGGTGCTAATGTAATGTGTGCAGTGCAATGTGTGGATTATGGCTAAAAGAGGGATGATAGAATTCTTCTGAGTACACAGTCTCCTTGTAAATTAAATTCCTCCCCTCCTTTCAGTATCTTGGAACTCTGTGAAAAGAGTTTGGTGACACACTGAAGGACAAATTAAATGCCAACAGTGACACAGATGCAAAAAACCAGAATTTGGGAAACAATGCAATGCAATAAATTGCCAGTGCAAGCTAGCTTAACCACAAAAGGCTTTATCTGCTTGTGCGTGCTTTCAGCTTGAAGACAGAAAAATGATGGATGAAAATTTTAAATTAGCTATTTGATCTTTATCAAAGCACAAAGGAATTTAAATAATAGTGTAACCTATGTTTTTAATGAGAATTAAGAATTTATG
This sequence comes from Corvus brachyrhynchos, assembly GCF_000691975.1. NCBI lineage: Eukaryota > Metazoa > Chordata > Aves > Passeriformes > Corvidae > Corvus > Corvus brachyrhynchos. The sequence continues at coordinate 4,259,172 of NW_008240221.1, forward strand.
AGAGCAAAAACAGAATCCAAAAGAATTCAAAGTTTGAGTAGAAACTACTACCCTTCCTCCCAGGCATTAGAAACAAATGTTTTCTTTTATGAAGGGACCATAGGAAACTTTTTGGCTCTCTTCAGAGCATTCAGTATTAAGCAATGCTTTTATGAACAGGCATGGCTGGGTTGTTGATGGGTGAAGGCTTCATAAGGCCAAGTATTTATGGTATTTGGGGCTCTGAGGGCAACCAGAAGGAAACCACATGGCTGCAACAGAAAGCTACACAAAGGCAACTGGAGGGCCCTGGGGAAGAGACCGGATTTTTATTTTTAGCAAAGAAGCTACGTGAAGTGCAATAAAGGAAAATAAACTACATGTTCAAAATGATGCAAACAAAAAGTAGGCTTGATCAATAAAGTGGAATCGTGAGATTTTAATGCTGGAGTGAACTCAGCTCTTGGATTAGGAGTGCAAGGATGGAACTTAAAAGAGCTGGGCAACTCAGGTATTCTTAAAAAACAGAAACACCAAGAGGAACTACATTACTAACTCGGTCTGAGCAAACTATGGTCTTGGCCACCACAGTCACACTACGTTCCCCCATGAGAAAATGGCAGGACAGCCACAGAGGAAGGAAGATGTGCCCAAAGAGCATTGCCAAAGGCTCGCTTGCCTGTCATCTGGTGCTCTACCTCAAAAGGAATGGCTTTTTGTCATAAATCCAATGAGGAATAAACAGACAGCCCTGCAGAGATACGACATGAAGCAGTGCTCCTGTGAGAGCCTGTTTGTTTGACTTTTGCTTAAAGCCAGAAATGACATTTTGGTTACACAGATCATCTCCCAGAGAAATAAATGAAAGCATTTTTCAACTCTCATCAGAAAGACGGGTTTGGGTGAAGCACTTACATACTGATCAGATGTGGAAACTTTAATGCCATATTTGGAAACTCCCATAATAAACTCCTCTTCACCTGGAACAAAAGGTAACTTTCCATCTTGCTTTGGAGGGAAACAAACAAAAGCCTTTAGTGCAGACAGAACATGAACAATGAAGATATGTAACAGAAAATATGTGTACTTAGGTCCTCTGGATCAGCACCACTGCAACTCCTGCTCAGATTGTGCTGTGTGGGGTCTGCCCACCACTCATGCACTCGCCCAGTCTCTTGAAGTTATGTGAAATGTACTGTGGGGAGACTGGACACTAGGAGGCATTTCTTTACTGGCAGGGTGACCAGACACTGGAACAGGCTTCCTGAACAGGGTGTTGATGCCCCAAACCAGTCAAGTGTTAAAGAGGCATTTAGACAATGCCCTTAACAACACATTTAACTGTTTGTCAGCCCTGAAGTAGTCGGTCAGTTGGACCAGTGGTCACTGTGGGTCCCTTCCAGCAGAAACACTCTATTCCATTCTGTTCTGTTCTACTCCAAATATTACATGGTTCCAGAAAGGAATTTATCATCTCAGGGGAGAGTTTGTCCCTGTGGTCAAATCAGGTCAGCTGAAAAATCATGCATGGCCTATCGTGCTGCACTGACCCAAGGTGATCTATATTCCACACTGGCAGCACTTTTGCTGTTTGGCTGCAAAAATAGTTTTAGCGCATATTCAGATGCTTGAAATGTCAAGCTGCTGCATGATAAACAGACATTCTGTGCTTTTAAAAAGATATAATCAGCTACCTAATGAGAACAACCAGTTATGGCTTTTAGTACAAAAATAAGTACAAGCAACCAGAGTTTGGCAAGGATGACCCAAATATTATTCAGGTTCTTTGGGCACAGGCTCTTGAGTGATTGCAAGCAGAAACTTTACATTTTCCTCTATGGGAAAACTACAGTACTGAAGAAATCTGGGGGAGATATTCCTTCCTGCATACTAATCCTAATTGTGCTGAAGGCAATGTAACAGCCTTCAGCTGGGACTTGTTCAGTAAGGACTGATGAAAAGGGCCTTGGCTCTGAGCCTGCTTCTGCAGAATGGTTCTCTGGGTGCATCTTCTCCAGTTACTTAAAATTATAGAACTGAGTGTGATGGCTTTTGAGATTCATGGGGTAATGGTTAAGTATACCACTTTCTTCAAGTAAGTCTAAAATTTACAGATGTCAGACCACAGGATAAATGAAAGAAACACACCTAAGCTTAAGATGTTTTGACATTGTTGGTATTGCCTTTTGTAACCCACTTACCTGTGCAACATCTATGTAATTTATCAAGTCCAGTGGCCCTTCAAGACTTTTGCTCTCATTGTATTTCAATTTTTCAATGGCACCAACATATTTAACTCTGAATTCTGCACATGTATCAGAATTACTATTGCTTTGTCCTGCAACAAAGTAAAACAAAGCCATTCTGAAGACTTCTAGAACTGTAACACTGTTCTAATTGCTGTTAACAGGGCTAACATACTAAATTCCCTAATTTTGCAGACTTTCATCAAACACTTATCATGGTATATTAACTCCTCTTAATTGAACTCTCCTGAGTTGATTTAGAACAGACCTTGGTAAAGGTAACAGTTTCATTTGAATCCATGATACAGCACTGTTTATACCAATTCAAATTTGGAGTTAACAACCTTGAATCAGAAAACATAGAATAGCTGGTTCTACTTTTCAATATCTATTTGTTTCAAATTAACTGTTTGGTCCAACAGTGATACACTGTAATCTGGTGACTAAAACCAAGTACAATCAAACCTTATTTCCATTATTTTGGTGGAAATGTAAACTCAGAAAAGCAGAAAAGTTATCCAAAAAGCTGTACCAGATTTATGCTGGTAACAGACTGGTAACACAACTAAATTTTTCTTCCTCAGACACTTTACTTTGAAAACAGTAACTTAATCCTAGATGAATCATTAGTAAACTTAGAGGCCTAGGGCTGTGCCTGTATTAGTCACCAAGCTACCTAACAGATTCACTCAGTATTACTGAAAGTAACTATTTTCAGCTTTCCCATTTTCTGCTGTTTTATACAAACACAAAGTTAATCCTGCTCCACCCATATCTGCCCAAGATCTGATTACATACCTGAACTTTTTGTGGAGTCTGTATCTAGACTGGCCACAGTACTAGACCTGGAAAGTCCCCCAAGACTGGAATCTACAGACTAAGAAAAAAAAAATCAGCATAATCAGAAAGTTACTGCAAATGTATTAACAATGCACTTCTAGGTGTCCTGCCTCAACTCTTTTTTAAAAAAATCTACTGCTTATGTTCTAGTTACTTCAGAAGCACTGCAAAATGGGAAGGAAAAAACAGTACCACCTGTTTCTTTCCTGAAGTTATCTTTCTGCCTCCGTGTAGACTGGACTGATAAAAGTTCATCAGGAACCCTTGAGAAGTCAAAGTTATTTTGAAAGAAGGAGGAAATGACAGAAAAAGAGAAAATGAACCTTAAGGTTGTGTCCAGAGAAAAAGGGAAAATGAATGTTAGGGTCATGTCCAAAATTTTCTGGTACTGCATTTTAACCTGAAGAAATTGACAACTACATGCTAGTCACCAATACTTGAAATAAGATAGCAGTGCAGGGGAAATGAAACAGCACCTTGGAAAATCCAGAATAACTGAATCATTCTAAAACCTATCAGACAAAATGAACACATTATTCAAAATTAAGAATACTTTTAGAGATACTGAGAAACCAACAAGTACTGAAGAATAAACTCATTCTTGGTACCTAGAACCAGGCACTGTCTTTAAAGACAAAATTTAAGAAAAAATGTACTAATTTTTCCTCCAAACCTTACTGTGTGCTACCAGAAAAATCTTGTGTTTGTGCATTTCACTGTGGAAGTGACTGAGTATTCATCTCAAAATAAATGGGCTTTATGATGGATAGGTATTTTTAACTCTCAAAACACAATCTGAGGAAATGAAGTAGAAAGTTCTCTTTGTGGAACATGGCATTTTATGGAAATCCCATCCTCCCATCAGTGCAAGTAAACCACTGAACTGTTAACTTGCAACAAACCAAAGTGCTTCCCAAAGAGAATAAACACCACATTCAGCTTACCTTGCTTTTAGTGCTGATTTCACTGCTTTGTGAGCTGCTGCTGCTGTGTCGCTTTTTTCCTTTTCTAAACATTTTCTCATAACTGGACCAAGGAAGATCTTCTAGGTAGAAAAAAAAAAAAATTAAAGCTTGTCGTATCATCAAGGGAAGGAGGTCCAGGCAAATACCAGTGACTGTATCCAAAGCGGACAAAAAGTGGAAACTTGTACAGGACTCTGTGAGTGGAGGTAGGAATTTTACTCTGGTGCTCTTCACGTGTGACTGGGAAAAGTTCCTCAAGCTCTCTGCTAAAACTTCCCTATCCTTCTGAATTGTCAAAAAAGGTTACTACCCAGTTTACAGACTGTTGCAAAGGTCAGTTTCTAATGCATATATATAGAAACAAGGCAAAATTTAAAATTTATATTCCCACCTAAATGTATTAGATGATTTTTATTTGTGACTACAATTTAAGTGCCCTATAAAGTGCACCCAACGCATTCCCTGCTCCAATGCCTGTTTCCACTAAAACAACAAAAAAAGTGCAAAATCTATCCCCCCCTCCCGACTAAACACACACCCACACACACCCAACCAAACAAAAAACCTACAAAAAAAACCTCATCCCAACCTACTTCTGAAGATCTACTGATTGGAATACTCATAGGAGCAACCATTACTACTTAACATACTCCTGAAAATAAAAGCAAAACGCGTGGTACATTTACTGCATTAGAACTGAGCTAGTGGGAGTTCTGAGAGCATTCCAGAAGCATTTTTCCTGTGCCTGCCCTACTACTACCACCTTGCTTCACTTAACATTTGGCTGGCTAGTGTCAAGCAGCAGGATGCTGGCTCCTTGTCAGGGAGAGCTGAAACCCTATTTCTCAGCTGCAGAGACGAATTATTTTCATTACGAAACTTCAGAAACTTTGAGCAGGCGGAAGAAAGAGGACCAAGGAGGATGACAACCTACGGAAGATAGCTCACACTGCAGGAAATAATGGAAGAAGCACAAGGCGGAGCTTAGATGTGCGATGCAGTGAGGCATCACAGTCCCTAGGCCGCTGCTGTGTCCGTCAATAAGCAAACACTCGGTCCCTGGCGGACTAAAAGCCACTCTCGGCAACCAGCGGTGCACAGGGCAGGGCACGTTCCCGACGCCGGGCCTCCCCAGCTTCCAGCACGGAGCTGCCAGCGCCTCCTGCACAGCGCCTGCGGCCGCAACAGGAGCACGGCTGCCGCTTCTGCAGCGGCCTCCGAGAAGGCACAGCACCCACTGCTCCCCGAGCGATCTGAGCGCGTTAGGAGAGCCCTCCGTGGCACCCGGCCTTTCCGCGGAGCATCTCTGCCCCTACGGGTGCAGGGAGCGGCCCGGGAAGCCGGGCAGGGCAGCACCGCGTCCCGCTTCGCTTCTCTCCCCGATCCTCCCTCCGTCCCCGGCCGATAACCCGACAAGTGACAGAGCG
>NW_008240221.1:4264795-4268337 GCF_000691975.1 Corvus brachyrhynchos
GTCGGGGTGGGGCCGGGCAGCACCGCGGGGAGCTGCTTCTTTCCCTGGTAAAGATGCCACTGCCGTCTGAGTGTGCTTCTGGTAGCGCCACAAGCGTTGTTTTTGGGACAGCCTGAAGATGCTACTCCAGGCTTATTCGGCCCGATTTGTTACTTAGGTGAACTTGAATGATACTTGTCAGTAGTTTGAGACTCGAGTGCTCAGTAAAAAACAAAAGAGGCCAAAATAATTTCCTCAAACAGGTTGTTTTTATTTCTGCTGTGTTATGTAGGGCCTCTTTTCCTTTGAGATAAGTACAGCTGTTCAGGTACTTTGGATATCTGAGCTTAAAAGGGCCGTGCAGTTGTTATTTCTACACAGAAAAGTAATCCCAGTAAAGGCATCCGAGGTAGTTACGTCTTTGCAGTGTATGTGGGTTGTTTCAATCCTCATGACTTTGCTATCCTTTTGCAGAGGTGCTGGCCAAGAAGTAGGAAGGTCATGCATCATTCTGGAGTTTAAAGGAAGAAAAATAATGGTAATTATTGCATGAATATATTTGTATGCCCTCTCAGTGTGGTACTTCAGATCATCAAAGTGATCTGAAATGTTGGAGGTTAAATGCAGCCTCTGCACAGAAGTCAGACACAGTGCTAGAAAAGGCACATTTTGTAGCTTTCTGGGGCAGTATAGCATATATGATATTAGGCATCACCAAGGCTGTGCTGTGAAACAAAACCATATCCCCATATAAAATGCATGTGCTTCCAACCCAAATCATTCTACTTGAAATCCAATACTAAAAGTAATGTTTAATGAAAAAAAAAACCCTTACTTTGCATGATGCTAAAAGTTACCAGTTAATAGACCAAAATGGAAGAGGGGTTTTTATATGTTCTGTTAGAAGTTTTAATGTTCTTTCACTTTTCAGCTTGATTGTGGAATCCATCCTGGGCTGGAAGGAATGGATGCTCTTCCTTACATTGATTTGATAGATCCAGCTGAGATTGATCTCCTCCTCATTAGTCAGTAAGTGGCGCCTAAAGGAACAAATAACTTAAGGTCATGGTCTGAGCTGTGTTCACTTGTAGGTTATTAAGAGAGGCTGAAAATAGGTGTTTTTTAGGTGGTATGGAAAAATTCTAGTTTCCTGGGTTTTTTTTCTCCTCCTAAAAAAAGGAGGATCTCCATTTAGAATTAAGGACTGAATATTGAGGATGTTCATTCACTTTTGATGCACAACTCTCCTCTGAGCTCACTGTGATTTCTGACTCTTATAACCTGGCTTGCTTTAACACACATTGTGACAGCTCGAGTTTTCTACACAAAGACTGCAGAAGAGTATTGGTTGTGGTTTTTGCTCTATTTGCTTTGAGTTAAAAACGTTCTTGGAGACTTACACAACCTTTGAATGTGGTTTAAGTATTGCTTAGTGGTTGAGAGATGAGGAGAGCCGTTTCTAAATGATGTACTCAGTAATAAACAGCTCTCCATAAAATCCCAAGTTTTTGTGGTCTGTGTTTGTTCTATCAGTATTTCAAAAGTAGTTTCTTAAAATAGTTTGAACTAGAATTGTGAACAAATAATTTAATTTTAGGAGATCATGTTTTAATCTGTAGTGTGCAACATGCAAAATTGGTATCATGTTTTTAGCTTTCTTGTATCTTTGATGTTTAGTGTCCCTGGTTCCTGTTCTCTCTTTAAATTTATATGGAAATTATGAAAAGAAGGTAATTCTAATACTATACATGTAAAACCTTGGCAATTAATGGATAATTTCCTGTATTAGTTTTACCTTTTCTTGGTTGTCTTTCTAGTCACTAGTCTGCAGAACATAGACCAGCACAGTTAACAAGAAGGCTGAAAATTCTGTTTCTGGGTTTTCATGACACTGTGTTAGTCCAGTGAAGTAGTGAATTATGGATATTATATATTAGTGTTGTGTAATATGAATGTATTAATTGGATTTGTGTGTCTTATTTTAAGTTTCCATTTAGATCACTGTGGGGCTTTGCCATGGTTTTTACAGAAAACAAGTTTTAAGGGAAGGACATTTATGACTCATGCCACAAAAGCTATTTACAGATGGCTTCTTTCAGACTATGTTAAAGTCAGGTAAGATAACCTGTGGGGTGTCTCTTCCTGAATTATTTCACCTATATAGCCAATGGGAAACTTAAGATGAAGCTACCAAAAGTAGCTGGATGAACCTGGATGTTTTCACAAGTAGCAACGTTACATATAACCAGATTAGAAGTAATGAATCATCTTACTACCTCATGGATAGTTTGTAGTGAATTTTAAGCTCCTAAAGATACAATTCACTCTTCAGGACAAAGACAGACTAAATACTAAATATACAAAGAGTGCTCTGTTACTTAGATGTTGGGGTTTTTTTCCTCTCTTTTATATTTTGTTTTCTTGTGTTTCATGCCTTGACTCATCATTTCCATGTGACTGCAATTGTCCTGAGCATATCTCAGCTCAGCTGTGTTGAGCTTGGGTCAGAAACCTGATGAACAGTCCTCTTTTAATTTGTTTATTCTGGGCTGATCTCTGTTCAGGGCTGGGAATCTGTTGGTACTTTTAGAGAAATACAGAGCAGCTTCTGAACTGAGAAGACTATTCTGTCTTTCAAAAGACAGATACTTTAACTCTCCTTGCATGAGCTACATTTAAGTAGCTGGACTTGATTTCTAACATAGGAGACATGGTGTTACTGAATGGAAATCTAACTGTCATTGGGGAAAACCCAGGAAGTGTTTTTCCCAGCTGCTCAAATGAGCTGATATTAAGCCATTTCACTTCTATCCAGTAACATCTCAGCGGATGACATGCTGTACACAGAAACAGACCTCGAAGAAAGCATGGACAAGATTGAGACCATCAACTTCCATGAAGTGAAAGAGGTGGCAGGAATCAAATTCTGGTGCTACCACGCAGGCCATGTTCTGGGAGCAGCCATGTTTATGATTGAAATAGCTGGTGTGAAGGTATTTTCTCTTTATTATATGATGACATCAAGCCTGAGTACTAATGTAGTCATTAATTATTATTGTCTGTTATGCTCCACCACTGTGGCTGGAGCTGTCCAGCAGACTTGGACTCAGATCAAGATGAGTGGCCTTGGCCTAGGACATGTATTTGCTCATTGATTAAAACTGGCAAGTGACACATATTGGATCAGGTAAGATGTTTGGATTGTATGGGAGTCTGAGACACAACTCAGACTTGGAACCACTAAACATGTAGCTTCCCATGCTGGTCTGATCAGAGGCAGCTGGTAGCTGAGGCAGTTGTGTGGAAGCTGCATTTTAGTAAAATTTGTGTACAGATGTTTGTTTCTGTAATTCTCATTTACGTGTCTGCCTGTCTCAAGTGCTTAAATGGCATTTGTCAATGCGAGTTACATTTTTCTCGTAACACTTGTATTCTAAAGTATCTAAAGAAATAAGATCATTGTTAATTTTAGGCACAGGGGGATTAAGTAAGTCATCATATAATCACAGGCAGCACTGTGCCAAAACCAGATACTTGAAACTCATCTTATGAATTGGGTTCAG
>NW_008240221.1:4268394-4285817 GCF_000691975.1 Corvus brachyrhynchos
TCAGCAGGATAATCACCATCCAAGGAAAGTTTCACACAGCCCTGAAGAGGGAAGAGAGAAGGTGGTTATGAGGCTTGCTGCCCAGTTGGAGTTTGTTCATGTTTTATAGTGATTGAGAATTATAAAAGTTCAAAGTTTAAAAAAAGCCTAGAAATAGAACTGAGTTTAAAATGATCACAATAAAATTTAGATCTTAGTGTTTCTTTTTTGGGTTTTTTTCTGATTGAGGCATGACGAAGATGTCCCTCTTACTATGCATGATTGAAATAGATTGGGTTTTAATATCCATAATTTTCTTTAACTCCGTGTGGTAATAGGTTACCTGGCAGACCAGGTGTCTGCTGTCGCTGACTGTATGTTATTGATTGTTCACATTTTCATCAACGGAATTATTGGTAAATAAAAAAATGTCAGTTTTGAAACCATCAGTTCCACCCTGCAGTTAAGAATCCATTAGAAATAAATAACAATTAAAAATTACTTCTTGGTGTAATGGGGAACATGACTGTTCCATTTGGAAAATCAATTAGATTACAGGCTTTTTTTTAGTATCAGAAAATCCTAGAAGAATTTTTAATAAATAATTTTATTGGATTATTTATTATATTTGCATTCTGATATGTGAATGCAGTTTTATCTCCTATTTACTTCCTCTTAGGAGTCGCTGCATTTTATGTTATGTTCTACTTTTACTTCTTAGTGATCAGTGCAAGTATGCAAAATGCTGAAAATGGCACCTTGATATCTGAAATGAAAAATAAGAGCTTAATATTTGTTTACCTAGTTTTGTTGGAATTATGGTACAGCTTGAAAAACCTTTACTTTTGGATTTTAAATACTTGTATTATAGTCCTGTTGACCTAATATTGTAAGCACTGTTCACATCAGAAGAGTCTCATTTAAAGTACAGCTGATCTTATTATCAAAAATTCCTTGAAACCATCTTTGCACAGCTTTTTATAGGCTGCTGACCTGGTAGAACCTGTAACCAGAGTACCTGCTGCTCTTTGTCTCCAACAGCTGTTATATACAGGTGATTTTTCAAGGCAGGAAGACAGACATCTGATGGCAGCTGAGATTCCCAATATTAAACCTGATATTCTTATAATTGTAAGTTTTGCAAAATTATTTCTTTCTAGTAGTGATTAATTATGAATAGGGGTACGACTTAATTAAAGCCAAAACAGAATGACAAAGACAGTGGAGATTCAGTGGTAGTGATTTGTGTTAAATATCCAAACACTTGGGTGTTTAGAACTCTTGACATTGCTTCGCACTGTATTGAAAACTCCAGTTGCAATTCTTCTGATGAAGCTCCTTAAGGCTCCAGACAAACCTTTCCGAGATGGGAGATTTATTAGATTTTGACTTGGATTGTACCAACCCCAATTTAACCAGATGTCTCTTTTAGTAGATCCTAACCTACTTCCAGATATGTTAAGAATTAGTCCTCAGTCAAGGTGGCCTGAGTGCTGTTTCATATTTTTGTTTTGTTTTGTTTTCTGAGTGAATTATTTTATCCTGAATCCATGTTTGGAAAACAGCATCTCACGGGAAACATTTTATGCAACAGTTCTATCTGGAAACAAACACTGGGATCTTTCAAATTACTTCATTTACTGTGTCCCTTCTAGCTGTTCTCTGTAACTGGTAATCTAATTTTAAGTCACATTAAAATCTTGTATTTTGTATAATTTCTATATTTTAAGCCAGAGGTTTAACCATGGCACATGTACCACTAATGGGCCATGTCAGTATGATCATCAAAGCTCTGGCAGCATTTCCAGTTAGGAAAATAAGTGTGTTAAACTTAAAATTTCTTAAAAGAAGCATCAAAATTAATAGCTCTAATTTCTTTAGTCCTAACAGGATCTGTCTGTCTAAATTGCTTGGAGGGGTTTGGGAGAGGGGAAGTTTCGGTTATTTTCCTTGGTGGGGTGGTTTTGGGAACTTGGGGGTGGTTTTGATTTTCCCCTCTCTCTGACCTCTCTCCCTCCTCTCCCCAGCATGTTAACACCAGTATGTTTATCTGCTTTTTTTTGTTGGGTTCAGAGGAGAAGATCAGGAATTACTGTCTGTGTCAGCCCTCTCAATACTCTGTCTCTCCATGTGTAGGAATCCACTTATGGCACTCACATTCACGAGAAGAGGGAGGAGCGGGAGGCGCGATTCTGCAACACCGTTCACGACATCGTCAACAGAGGGGGCCGAGGTCTCATCCCTGTGTTTGCCCTGGGTCGAGCTCAAGAACTGCTTCTAATCTTAGGTATGTACCTTCCCAGCTCCTCTTAATGAAAAGGCACATAAAGTGATTTAGAATGTTTTCAGATGTTATAATTCCTTGAACCATTCCTTCAACCATTTTACAGCGTGTTAATTACCTATAATTTAATATATAATGCATGTTTGTTCAAATGCAAAAAATCCAGTAAACCAACCCGCAGTTCTGCTTTGTGAGGTAGGATGGGAGACCTAGAAAGGAAGAGATGATGGTGTGGTAATAAGTGCTTGACTTTTGAATCTTTTTGAATCAGGATTTCAGCAATTAGGAACAATTATTACAAATTGAAAAATAACCAGTTACAACAACAACTGTTTTATTTAAACTGTACTGCTAAAAAAGGGCTATATTTTCTTCTAAAGTTCTACTATTTTTGCCTTTCAATTCACAAACTATGTGTGTGAGTATGAAAAACTCTTTATAGGAAAAGCTTAGAAGACCATAAAGGAGACTTCTAACACTTCTGAAGTCCTAATAATAATGAAAAGAAAATGGGGCTTTTGAACAAAAATGAGTGAGAATTACACATGAACATACCAAGCTACTTCGCATAAAATATATAGATAGTTGTTACAAGGTACTTCAGATAAAACAGTTTTTAAGTAAATTATTCCCAGGCCTCTTTGATTCCTTTTAGCACATTTAATTTGTACTGTGTTACGTGATTTTTTCACTAGTCTTTCTGCTCATTCACATGCTGGCAAGATCAGAAGATAACTATCTCAAGCTTATAATGCTTATATTTAGGGGTGTTCAATATGAAGCATTCCCTAAACTACTTGAAATTTTTCTCACTTTTCAGTTTAGCTCAGTCTTAGAAACTAATTTGTTTTCAAAATGTCTTACTAGTCTATTCAAATGTTAACAAGAAATTTGGATCTAGGCAAGAGGTAGTATTCAACGTTGTAGGATTATTTACTACTTCTCATTGACTGAGAGGGTTTTTTTTAATTTATAGAGAACATAAAAACTGAGCGTTTTCAACCTTGTGTAGCCATTAGGTTGTAATTTGTTTGCCTCTTTGCTGTGTGTAGATATTACAGTGAGTTTCTGAAGATAAGCTTGAAAATATATCTAGCAAAGCGAGACATGCAATTGGATGCTTAATTAGGTAGAAAATGCAATTGCATCTCATATGCCTACACAGTTGAGCCTGCAGGCTTCTGTGTTTATTTTTCTTCTTTCTGTATGACAAAAATAAAACACTGTTATGGTGTAGAAAGTTAATGGCGATGAATTCAGTCTGTGACTGGTTATCTTCTACTGGCTGTTTCCACCTTAAACCTGAGCTTATTAAAGTAGTCATGGCAATGAACCTCTCTGAAATGTCATGAGAAGCTTTGCCTGCAAATCAGAAATGTAGGTAAAAGCCCATTGTAATGTCATTGTAAATGCACAAATACAGCCAGAAGAGTACCTCTATTTTTGGACGATTGTGCCTCAGTTGTGCAACATAAATATCTTTCAGACTAGCAGAACTGTATCCAAATGGGAAAATGGGTAAGTTATGTTTGTACAGCTGCATTCAAATCTCTTCTTTGTGTTTAGGAAAGCTCATGGCTACTGTCATCTTGATAAATTAAGTTGTGGTTTATGGAGACTCTTTCCTTGTTTTTGTTCCAGTTGGGCTTGTAAAATATAACTGATGGTGGTATACAGAAAGCCAGGCTTGATAATTGAGTGATTCCTTCTCACCTTGAATTCCATGGATTTGTTTTACGGGATGTTCATATAGTGAATTCTCACGAACGAATCTGTGTGCAGATGTCCCTGGCTCTTAGATGTATAATTAATATTTGACAGGGACATTTTAGCTTTATTGTAGAGGTGTAGTAAAACTTCTAGTGTCATAAATGTAGACTTATTGCTGTGTAGTATCATGTATACTTTATACCTTGTAGCTGAAGGTGGTGGTTGATTGAAATTTGACCTGCCAAAAGGACCTGAAGTTCACCTTTGTCATGTTTGTTTGCCTGTTTGTTTGTTTGTACTGGTTGTATACGGTTTCAGCTGGTGACTGTTTTAGAAGAGCAGATGAAAACAAAGAGGCTGTGATGGTGATATTCTGTAATAAAAATGAAAAAGCCCACTGGTAAATCTGTTCTATAAAAATTACTAATGTTTCTGAGAAGCACACACTTTATAAATAATGCTGTGGATGGAATTTTGTGTTTTGTTGTTTGGTGGCTGGGGTTTTTTTTGTTTTGTTCTTTTTTATTATTTTGTTTGTTTGTTTTGGGTTTTAGATGAATACTGGCAGAATCATCCTGAACTCCATGATATCCCCATATACTATGCCTCCTCTTTGGCAAAGAAGTGTATGGCAGTTTATCAGACATATGTCAATGCCATGAATGACAAAATCCGCAAGCAAATTAACATCAACAATCCTTTTGTTTTCAAGCATATTAGTAATCTGAAGGTAAGCTTGAGATTCTCACAAAAGGTGAACGTGACAGAAGAGTCCATATTTGCTGAATAGTTTGCATGTTTAATACTGTGATAGAATATTCTGAGTTGGAAGGAGCCCACAAGAATCATGGAGTCCAACTCTTAGGTGAGTGGCCCCTCCAGGAATCAAACCCACGATGTTGGTGTTTTTAGCGCCATGCTCGAATCAGCTGAGCCAGTCAATATCCTCAATAACCTACTAGATTGATTAGGTCCGGGTTTATATCTGAGTTACCTGCTGTCCCAGTGCTTAGAGGGCAGTTTGAGGGGAGCTTAGGCCCCAACATTTCTTCCACTATAGATCCCCAAGTTTACTCCTTGTGGGTATCAGTAAGAGGAATCTTCCTGCAAAGGGTACCTTTTGTGAGGATGGGGTACAATCTGTGAACACAGGGCCCTTCTCGTACGTTGTTCAAGGGTGCAGCTGGGCTGTCCTTCGTTGAAGTAAGTTGTGGTGACTGATACTCTCACTGTGTGTCTTTTCAGAGTATGGATCACTTTGATGACATTGGCCCCAGTGTTGTGATGGCTTCCCCAGGTATGATGCAGAGTGGCTTATCCAGGGAGTTGTTTGAGAGCTGGTGCACAGATAAGAGAAATGGAGTCATTATTGCAGGGTACTGCGTTGAAGGAACTCTTGCTAAGGTGAGTTGCTCATGCACCACAGCCTCTTGATGACAGGTAGCATTCATGTTAGGTTTGTAAAGAATTGGTCAATAGCAAGTGGCTTTATTTGATTACTGAGATTGTTGTCAGGTAGATAGGTATGTAGTCAAAACTGATTGCTTTTGGCTAATACTACTGAAAAGTACAGAAAATTTGCATATGGCCATTTCCAGTGATGTTATATAGAAGAATCTTTTCTAGGGGCAGTTATCTTGTCATGAGAAAGAATGATTGATGCTTTAGACCTCTCCACTGCTTAATTTTTCAAGAAGGTAGCCCTAATCCTAATTCTAGAGAATTTGATACTAAATCTAACACTACTTATGTGTCAGAGATCAGACTGCCTTGTGCACCTCGTGCCACTGTCCATCTGTAGGGAACGAAATCCTTCCAAATTCCAGCGGCTAAGGGCAACCACAGCATCTAGCTTTGCCTTTAGAGATAGGAGTCACACACTCATTACCATTTTGATGCAAATTAGAGAGATTTATCTAGAAGAAGTATGAACCCCCAGATCTGCTGAGGAGGCACAAGATGAAATGATGTGTATTGTGCATGCGTTTTTCATGTGTGAGTGTGTGTTCTGGGTAATTTAAGAGTTTTTTTTTTCACTGCTTCACACTTAACATGGCTGCCACTATTATTTCATTGGTTTTTAAAATGTAAAGCATTAGTTACATGGTGTCTATAGGAGGCTTTACTTTTAATTAAGGTGCCTTTTTTTTCTAGCACATCATGTCTGAACCTGAAGAGATCACAACTATGTCAGGGCAAAAACTCCCACTGAAGATGTCTGTGGATTACATTTCTTTCTCTGCTCACACAGATTATCAACAAACTAGTGAATTTATCCGGGCCCTGAAACCTCCACATGTGGTCAGTATCCATGCTGCCCATTTCTCCAGAGTGGGATTCATCAAACCAGCTCATAGCCTTGACTCAAGGCAGGGACAGGTGTCTAGCAGTAGCCAGCATCCCTGTGCTTTGAATAATTAAAGGTGGAGATTTTAATCGTTTTTTGTCATGTTACCTTAGCAAAGTAAAAATGAACTTGCTCTTGAGTGTCTGTGTGTGGGATCCCTGGGGATGACTTTCCAGACAGTGGTGTGGTCCATAATCTGTTTCAGCAGTGTTTTGTGCAAGTAAGATACAGTATAGGGCATTAAGTTTGGGATGCTGGTATTGGAATAATTCACTGCAATTTGCCCAGAAATAAATAAGAAAACATCGATTGAAGGTGTGTTGCAGACAGCAAAAGACAAAGGCAGCACTTGCAGGGAAAAACATGAGCAAATCATGGGAAGCAGGAGGTGTGAAGGACCAGAATGTGAAAATGGGGACTAGGATCTGAAACTGGTGGAGAAACAGTGTGCAAGCACAGAAAAGAAAGAAAAAAATCATAGCAGAAGAAAAGAGCATTTAACTTGGCAAAGAAAATTGTGAACGGTGAAGCATCCTCTTTGAATTGCATGTTTATTATGTTTATATCTACACACAAAGACAAAAATGTAAAGCTAACTGACTTTTAGTGTTGAACTTGCCTTTCATAATACAACAATGTATTTGTGTGTGAAAACTTATATGGGGTCTCTGTAACACACTCTGCTTGGCTGCATGTATTTTTCAACTAATACTCAGGGTTATGAAATCCCAGCCTTCAAATAATGCAGAGAATTCAAAGACACACAGAACTGTAATTGAGCTCATGTGATTACACTGTGGCCTCATGGAATTGCATTTTTATAAAGATGAGGTAGAATATGGCAGTTTTCTTGGATAATTTGCTTACTAAACATGTCTGGTTGAACAAATAACTTCTGCTAAAAGGAAAACTGTCTTTTTTACAGATTTTAGTTCACGGTGAGCAGAATGAAATGGCCAGATTGAAAGCAGCATTGATACGGGAGTATGAGGATAATGATGAAGTCCATATAGAAGTTCATAATCCTAGGAATACTGAAGCTGTGACATTAAACTTCAGAGGAGAAAAACTTGCCAAGGTATGAAATCAATGTTTTCTTATATGCAGAAGAGTATTTTCTTCTGGTATAAGAACGACATGGGATCTTTCAAGGCTCTATCTTTAATTGATTTCAAATTATATGTTTTTTGGGGTCTCAAAGTATGTGATTGTTTTGTGTTTAGTTGTATTCGGGGTTTGGTTTGGGGTTTTTATTTTGAGGTTGTTTTTTTGCTATTTTGGGTTTTTTCTTTGATTTTTCACTCTTCCAAACTTTTCTTGTGTTATGTCTCAGAAGGTTTCTAGGTTACTCTGACCTTCTTTTGTTTTCAGAGTTAATTTTATACTCTGATTTTTCTCAGAAAACCATATTTCATCTCTAGAGTTACCTGAAGCTGTGAATATTTCAGATTGCCTTGTTGCACTATTGTTGGGGTCCCTCCCCTGCCGTGTAGCCCTGGGAGAGGGGCCCTGAGGGCACAGACACGGGGTTTCCCTGCCCCTGCTCAGCCTCGTTCCCACTGGTTGGTTTGTGTTCCCTGCGCGGGCAGAAGGACCCTTGGTCCCGTGACTGGAACAGTGCCTGAGCAGAGCCCCGGCCATGCGGCTGGAGAAATAAACATCTCTGAAACATCTAGCAAGAATCTGTCTGTCCATATATATTTCCTTTCCACGGGACTCCTGGTTTGATATATGCATGTTGCAGGATCCCCACTGCAACAAACCAACACAATCCTTATTGGGCTGATACCCAGTTACTGCTTGATGCTCTACCTGAATCAGAAAAGCAATTAGTTATAAAGACACCTGTGAATATGGCTGAAGATGATTGCAGGATAACACAGGAGGATGTTAAAAAGGTACTTCCTCTTCAGGATCCAGAGTGGGGCCCTAATGAGCCAGATGAAATGGCACAGTTAAAAAGGTACTGGGGATTCATAATAAAAGGGCTAGAAAGAGCAATCCCTAAAGCCATAGACTGCTCAGCCCCGTATGCTATGAAGCTGGGTCCCTCTCAAACACCTTCTGAATTTTTAGACAACTTGCGAGATGCGATGCGTTGCCATGCCACCTCGGATCCTGGACCGGAAGAAGGAGTGCAGCAATTGGTAAATTTATTTTTAGGACAATCCACAGGAGACATCCGGCAGAAGCTTCAGAAGATGCAAGGTCCAACAACCCGGAATCTAGAGACTTTGCTTAGTGTGGCACGGAGCATTTATAGCAATTGGGGAGAGGGAATGCAAAAATTAATAAGGGTGGTAAAAGAAGAAAAAATAAAGGAAGACGTGGGCAAGGTCCACCAAGACAAGGACCACCCCGACTAGGAAGGGACCAGTGTGCCTTGTACAAAACCTGGGCATTGGAAAAACCAGTGCCCAGAAAAGAGAAAGGGTGATGGAAAAGAAATACGACCAGAGAGGTGCGGGGGTGGTTGCTCATATCCAAGACTGGGCGCTACCCTAGGGGACCCTCTGGTTATAGTTAAACTAGGGAACGAAGAAAAGAAAGTGGAATTTTTAGTAGATACAGAAGCAACATACTCAGTGTTGAATAAAGCTTTGATACCCATATCAAGGGGTTATTTTGTAGTGACAGGGTCAACTGGCCAATCTGGAAAGGCATACTTTTGTAAACCACTGAAATATAAATTGAGAAAACAGTGGGGAATTCACCAATTTTTATATATGCCTAACGCTCCATCTGCACTTTTGGGCAGAGATCTGCTAGAGCAGCTGGAGGCAAAAATAATATTTAAAAATGGGGAAATCAGTTTGGAAGTAAAAGACCAACAATATCTAGAGTTGCTGAGCCTAATGCTAATAACCAAAGAAACGGAAATAGCGAATGAAGAAGAAATGATTAAGAAGATAATGGATCAAGTATTCCCTGGAGTGTGAGCCTCTGGTACCCCAGGGAGGGCAAAGAATGCCCTGCCAATTCAAATCAAGCTTAAAGAAGGGAAACGGCCTGTAAGGGCCAAGCAATTTCCCTTGAAAAGGGAAGACAGAGAAGGGATCAGGCCAATTATTGAGAACTTTTTGCAAATTGGATTGTTAAGGGAGTGTCAATCTGATTTTAAGACTCCAACTTTACCCGTGAAGAAACCTGATGGGTCATACAGGTTAGTACAAGATTTGAGAGCAGTCAATAAAGTGACGGAGGATTTATACCCAGTGGTTGCTAACCTTACACCTCATGAACTCGTTTAACACCTGAACTAACCTGGTTTACCGTTTTAGATTTGAAGGATGCTTTCTTTTGCCTCCCTCTCCATGAAGCCAGCCAGAAAATTTTTGCACTTGAGTGGGAGAAGCCCAAGAGTGGACGCAAAACTCAACTCACACGGTGTGTATTACATGCGGCTGGAGAAATAAACATCTCTGAGACATCTACCACGAATCTGTCCATATATACTTCTTTTCCACGGGACTCCTTTTTGATATATGCTTGTTACAGTAATCCCCACTGTAACACACTATATTGTGTTTTTTCTCTCCAGGTGATGGGGTCTTTAGCAGATAAGAAACCAGAGCAAGGACAGAGAATTTCTGGAATCCTTGTTAAAAGAAATTTTAACTATCACATCCTTTCTCCTTGTGACCTCTCCAGTAAGTATAGACAGTGATGTGATCAGTAGGTAATTGAAACTTACTGTGTCATTAAAACACTTAGAGTTCTGTGGTATTTTCCTGCAGTTTTGTGTTTCATAAGCAATTAGTGAACATCTTAGTTTTATTTTGTTTTAGTTTTGCCCTAAGTTCTGAACTGTTGTAGTGAGAAGAAAGGCATTTAATTCATTGTTCACTCAAATTTAAAATCTTTTCTTTCTCTAACAGAAAAGAAGCAAAATTCCATGTCCCTTCAGGTTACTTAAAACCTTTTCCTCTGCAAGAATATGCATAAAACATTCCAGTGAGAACCAAAAAACACCTCAGTCAATAGTCCTACCATTTTCTAAAATGTCATTAGTTTTTAGTGTAAAAGCTACAGAACAGAGAAAATATTTGTGTAGTCCTCCTTTAATTTTTATTACTCAAGGAATTGATCTATTTTCAGAATAGAAGAGGAATTAAATCTAAGGTCAGAAGAGCTGGGGGGAAAGCAGTTCTGCTGCCCTAGTTCATTGTTTGTCTCTAATAGGCAGGATAATACAACAAGCTGGTTTCCTAACCACAAATATATTATTTATCTTATAATAGGTGCTCCACCTTCCTCTTATAAATTGGCCTTTTCAGCCCTCTTGTCTTAAATGTTTTAATGCCATTATTTATCTACAATGGCAATTTTATTGATTAGTAAATTCAGAGAGCTAATTTTTAACATGTACTTTTTAAAATGGTTTCAGATTACACAGACCTGGCACTGGGCACAGTGACACAGACACAGGCCATTCACTACACGGGCCCTTTCAATCTGCTTTGTTACCAGCTACAGAAACTCACCGGTGCGTATGTGGGAGGACACGGTCATGATTTACACTGGTCAGCTTTTAAAACAACTTCCAGTCTTCAGAGGTCTTCTGACTGGAGATTTCTTCCCATTTTACAACATTCATTAGACTATGCAGCTTCTGCCAGATCCAGTTCATGAGTATTACACTGTTTTTTGGGGGGATTCTACTGTAATCATATTACAAAGTGATGAGCATATAGCAATACAGAGCATAGGCTGATTTCTGTCTCTGTCAGCCCCTAAAGCGAGTGCTCTGGCCACTCTGATGGAAACTTTATTAATTGATCTTATATCTCTAGCCCCAAATGGAATGGCTAATGCCATCCAGTTCATAAAAACAAGAGCTCTCCCCTCCTTTTTGACAGACAGCCTCTTCTGTGCCTCCCTAAGAGGCAAGAGTTGGCTTTTCCTGAATGGGAATCCATTTAAACCTGAGACTGGGATGATCCTCTGTGCCTCTCTCTGGCTTTCTCAAGAGTTAGGGGCAGCTCCTGTCCTAGTTCATTAGAGGTACACACATTTGCAGGTTCCCTTCCCAGATGTAAAGCTCAGACTTATTTTATTCTCTAGTGTCAGAATCTAATTCATGTCACTAGTGAAGAGAACACCTATATTCAGTTGAGGTTCAGGTGTCGTAACCCAAGTGCTACCAGGCACACAGGTGCCTTTGGTTTAAGCTCTATGCTTACGTGAGCAATGGGTTATCCTTTAAGGGGGTAAGAGCTGGTTACTATTGCAAATGGAGCAGAATTAATAAAGTTCTCATTTGTTTTCTTTTTGTTGGTGTACTCACGCAGCATCAGTGTACTAGGCCAGTCAAGTATGAGAATTCAAACCAAGTAAAAGGGTCAATATTAACTAATAAAAAACCCCAAACAATCTAGAAGAAAGAAAATAATATTGTCAGGTGAGGGAAGAGAGTATGTGGTTCCATTTTGTAAGCTGCTCTGAGCAGTTCTGGTAACAGACAACCCCTCTTATTCTTAAACTCACCTATTTTCTTATGCAAATAAAGTTAGTTGTGCTTCCAGTATAATTTCATTATTGCTAACTGTTTGTTGTCACTTCTTAGGTGATGTAGAAGAAATAGAAATCCAACAAAAACCAGCCCTGAAGGTTTTCAAAAATATTACTGTGATCCAGGAACCAGGCATGGTAGTCCTTGAGGTGGGCATTGGTGAGGGAGATAAAACTTAACTTTGTTCTCCAGTTTCTGCAAAACAATACCACACAGATGCCATGCAGAATTCAATGTTTTAAGGAGTTTTCTGTTGGATGACAAGTAGAGCAAAGGCTAGAACAAAGTTCCCCTTGAGCTGTCGTCCTGTGTGGATGTGTATTATTTGATTCATCCACAGCCAGTTGCTTTCTTTTTGCTGCATCTCATGAATATAATGGCAGATTTGGTGCCCTTTTTTTATTTGGCAGATAGTAATTGGAAATAACATCAAATGGTGTTCCTTCCTCCCCCAAAGAGTTGTGGTAATTAGTTATTTTGTAAATGTGCTCAGAAACATTCAAAAGCTTGAATTTTTCATGGGAAGTTACTGGAGTACACCCACTTAAAAGTAGTTAATAATTTGATGTGAAATGTATGACAGTCATTTGAAGCTGGAATTCGGAGAAAAGCAAAAAGGAGAATGCAATTAATGTTATATTGTTTTTATGCTGCATTATTCACTCAATCCAACTTAGGAATTTTGTTTTGTTTTGTTTTCCAGTGGGTGGCAAATCCTGCTAATGATATGTATGCAGACACTGTGACAACAGTGATACTGGAAGTTCAGTCAAATCCCAAAATACAGAAAGGTATAAGTTTAATGTATGCTTATTTAACTGAGGCATTTCTTCCTTAGCTTAGAGGGAAATAATGCCTTCTAATAGATTGCAATCCCCTTATTGTATTTCCTTGCCTTATGGAACTTACTAGGGAGTAAAATTTGCTACTGAAAAACAGAATTACAACTTGGTCTTCATTATTTGTGACATGTTCATTTGTTGAAACTTTCTCTTACATGGCAGCTGATAACAGACTGTGGGAAACATGGCTTTATTTAAAATGAGTTAAATCTTACACAAAAAAATCTAAAGTGATTAAGTTTTATATGGCCCAACCCAGGCCATTTTATGATTCTATGATTCTGTATGGACAAATAGGTGTTTATTTTCACTGGATTACTCCTCTTGTCTTTTTATTATATATTTTAACAATTTTGTATAGTAGCAGTCAGTGTTCCTTTGGTATTTAGTCCCATACCTGACTCAACACATTTGTTAAAAATCCTTTCGCCTGAGTTTATAAATTCCCATAACAGTTCTTACTTTCTCATCTTTTTTTTTTTAAATACATTTTAAAATAAGTCGTTTAAATATACATCTTCTATTTAGTTTTTGGACTGTTTTTCAGGAAAGTCAGTTTGTGACTAGAATCTATCAGTTAGCCATTTTACCCTCCCAGTAAATGTCTGTGAAAGTAAATTTTTTTTTTCTTTTCAGCTGCAGTAAATAAGATTTCCAAAAAAATAGATATGGATGTGTATAGGAAAAGAATGGAGATCATGCTTCAGTAAGTTGTATTTATTTTTTCTAAAGGAAAATGAGCACTATTAATCGTGTAAATAGAACAGTCTTAGTATAATAGAGTTTAAAGATATGCAAAAATACTTCATGCAAATTTACTTCAGTCTAATTTCTGTGAAGGCCAGGAATTAAGTCAAGAAAGAGGTACAGTAAAAAGTTCTCAGCACCATTAAAATTTTGAATACAGGGCCCAGTTATTTCTTCCAGAAGCAGATTTTTAAGTTGTCTCCAAAGATTATGTTACAAATTGTTAATAAAAACAACTTTGGATCACATCTCTTTTAAAACTTACTCTGATGTGTAGTCTGTTATTTATGTAGAAATCTTGCCTCTTTTGAAATCAAAGGAATCCTTCCCTTTGTCTATGATGAGATTATTTTGGTAAAATACTTACTGTTAATTGATACCCACTGTCATAATAAAGATTGATATTTTTAATTACATCTGAATGGGTTAAATAATTGTTGCTGAAAGGTGATACTCACCTGACAAAGGCACCCCAGGGTTCAGAGAAAAACCTGAGTTTATTGTGCTGTTTGGCCACATCTTACACTCACGGGTCTTTGCTTTAGGGATATGTTCGGAGAGGACTGTGTGAGTTCCAAAGATGACTCTGTCCTGTGCATCACAGTGGATGGAAAGACTGCCAACATTTCCCTGGACACTCGGGTATGTAGAGCAAAGCACCTGCTTCTGTGTGTGCTGTGTTCAGCAGTCTCCTGTCTGGCACAGTGCTGCCTACAGTGTCATGTACCCACTTGCTAAGGAAACGTACTTGGTATCAAAAGAGAGTTTTATTAATTAAAAATTTCTAGCAATGTTTATGCAACAAATGCAGTACATTTAGAAAAAAACACAGTATTTTTCTGCAGCTCAGTTGTATGAGAAAACGTATAATGAAAGATTGTAGAAGAGAAACTGGGTTAATCCACTGAGTTAATTTATTTTTTAAATGCTTTTAAAGCATGGCTCTGGTCTGAATAATTGAACAGTTACAGGGTAGGAATGTTGTTAATAATTTTTTTTGTCCTCTTGATCCTTTTGGAGCTAAATTGAACGCCTGAATACTCACAAAAAGAAATACTTCATTAATTTACTAGCTCGGTTCAGAATTGGATGTCATGCATGTTAGAAGGGTGCTTTAAGAAGCCATCACACCTAGATATTCAAGTAATGTAAAACTCTAAAGAATGGTTAAAGCCATGTCCTTCATGTTCTTAAGCATTTTAATGTGTTGACTTTCTGTCATTACTAATAATGTCTTAAACATAGATTGCGTATTGCCTCTATTCATAGTAATAATACAATGTAAATTCATTCTATGGAGTAGCTCTCACATGCTCTCCTTAAGGGGTCACAACAAATGTTTTAAGTGTTCCACAAACCCAGAAGAAAAGATTGGCCTCTGCCAAAAATTTGTTACCTATTGAAACAAAAAAAGTGAATGTTAATTACCTTCAGAGAACAGTGAGTTACAGCCCTGTGGGTAACATACAACTTGTGCCATCTCTTTTCAATTTTTTAATAAAAGTTGCTACATTTCAGTTTGTACATTGTACAGAAAAATACAGGACTGGTGAAGGAACTCTTGAAATAAAGAAAAAAGTAACTAGACTGGAAGGCAATGCATACTGCTTAATCAGAAGTTTGATTTCATTTTTATATATGTCATTATTGTTAATAGATTTGTGTACTGACAGAAATCCCAATGGCAGCTCAGTTACAGCAGGGTGTATCTTTGCAGTACTTACTTTACAGACTGTGTTGGCAATGGCAAGCTTCTGCCATTGTGAACCAGATTTTACAATGAAGATCTTCTGGCCTTCTTTATGTGCATATTATTGGCTTTAAAATAAAAAGCTGTTTAGTGTAGATCTGACTGGTGGGACATGTGGGTTTATATTTTCCATGTTAACATAGTGCTGTCACAATTAACAGAATTTTTACAACATTGCTAGATAACATTAAATGCATGTTTGCTGTTTTAAGGGCCTTTTTCCTCCCCCCAAGCCTTTATGGTTGGAAAGAGTTACTTGATCAGAAGAGTTACAAGTTAATACTGAATTAAAGGAGGTATAGTCTTGAAGTCTAGAAAGGCCACAGGCCCAAGAACATTATTACTACTCAAATGCTGCCCTTTGTTTTTGAGGTAGAGCAGTCAGGGGTGAATGTAGATCAAGTTACATTTTTGGGGTGGGCATCTTTCTCTAAGAAGATTTGTTTTAGTAAAAAATCTATTTGTTTGGATTATTTTTGTGTAAATGTCATCATGTGTGGGGGAAGATCAGTGTGGTGCCTGTACCTCTGTGGTGAATACATGCGTTTTGCAGTATTAACCTAATACAGCGTGAGTGAATTCACAGATAAAATGAAATCACCAGGGACTGAATCTTGTGTGATTTTATTTGATTTTGAATTAAATGTAATCTACAAAACATAATGCATTTTACATAGTAGTTCTGAACATAAGAGTTGAAATTAAACTTCTTGTCCCTCAGCAGGACTTGCTTAAGTCTTCTCTGAACTCGTCTACCTGCTGGCAGACCACTGAAAAACATACAGTGCTGCTCGATAATTTCCATGACTACTTTTTCCTTTCCCCTTTCGAGCATTCTTCTCGTGCTGAAAGGGAGCATGAAGTGCCAGTTGTTGTAACATCCTTCTCTTTTTGTTCCCAGACAGTTGACTGTGAGCCAGGAAGCGAAGATGACGAATCCCTTCGTGAAATGGTGGAACTGGCTGCACAGAGGCTGTATGATGCCCTCAGCCCAGTATACTGACCTCTGTAGATAACCTAGGATGCCTAAAAAAAATCTTTTAAATGTTTAATATGTTTGGGCTATTTTTTAAGAGTAAATAAAAATTTTTTCTTCAGTAAGTCAAACATATCAATTCTGTGAATGTGAAAGTGCTGAGTTACTTCACATAATGGATCAGCAACCTCATAACAACTGTATTTGTGCATATAGATGCAATTAAATCAGGCAAAGTGTGCATATGTTCTCTTATATGCACATACAAGGAATAAGAAAAGAAATTAACCTAATACAGAATTACAAAGGTTAAATGGAGTTTTGTATTTTTAAATATTAGAACCAGTTGGGAGGATAAATTGGATGTATTGAGTTTGCATATAGAATTTTGTTCCTGTTGAGTAAGTGATTGCCTGCACACTTGTATCTACTTGAAGTCAAAGGGGTCTTGAACACAATTAAAAATGGAATCCATGCTTGCTTTGGAGCTTTAAAACGCTGCATGCTGGCATTGCCATTAGAGGAGCACCACCAACTGCAAGAGAATTGGGTGCTTATGACCTGTGACAGCCTCATTTGCCCCGAGTACTGCTGTCCCCACGTTGGTGACCACCCGAGCCTGGGAAAAGGGACATGGAGAATCAGACACTGCAGGACACAGAGCAGAATTCCAAATACGGTGTGATTGATACTCTGAGGTAGCTGTGGTTGTTGCCAAACAATGCCATGCTGAAAAATGTCCACAGAACCTGAGTTTTCTACAAAAACACTGTGTCTTGTACACACTTCTCCTTGTCAGCTGATGAAAATGGCACCTGATCTTCATAGCATGAGTAGTATTAGCAGAATTAGTGTATGAGTAGTATTAACAAAATTAGCGACACTTTCCTCCCCAAATTGTGTCGTTAGCAAGCTAAGCAGTATAGAGTCTTTTAAATGAGGTAGTTGCATTTTCTTAAGAGGGAAGTCTCTTTGAAACAGGTAAAACCCATAAAATATTGCGTTCTTTTGAAAGTACCTCCAGCCAGCACAAGGGGGGTGTATGAGGGGGTGGGTCCCCGGCTGCCGCGGGCGCGCTCTCCCCGCGCACCTGCACGCATGAGCCTTTTAAAGAGGCGATAAAAAAATTGAGCTAGAACCTGAAGGCGGTTTGTAACCGGCGCTTTCCACCGATCCGCCCCATTTCCCGCTGCAGAGGAAGC
This sequence comes from Corvus brachyrhynchos, assembly GCF_000691975.1. NCBI lineage: Eukaryota > Metazoa > Chordata > Aves > Passeriformes > Corvidae > Corvus > Corvus brachyrhynchos. The sequence continues at coordinate 4,285,744 of NW_008240221.1, forward strand.
GGCGAGGCCACCACCGCCTCCTCCTGCCGCCGCTCCCGGCGGACGGCCGGCCGCCGGCATGGCGGCGCGGGCGG
>NW_008240221.1:4285946-4295060 GCF_000691975.1 Corvus brachyrhynchos
GGGAGAGCGACGGTCCGGCGGCCGTAGCCGTGTCCATGGGGCCGCGCTCACACCCCTGCCGGACCCGCCCTGAGGCTCTGCCAGGGGCCTTCGCCCCTGGTGGGCGTTTATGGGATTTGGAGCCGTTTCACAGGAATTCCTGAGCTCGCTATGTCAGAGGCGCGAAGGTGAAAGTGTAGCTTGGGATGTGTCGGTGTCAGCGGCATTTTCCATCCGGGGAGCCCAGCGTGCTGCCCATGCCCTCGCACTCTGCCCTCACGCTGGTGCATCCCAGCTCCTTGTGTCCAGCTCGCCCAGCCCGGAGCCAGGGTCTCCATTGACGGGACTGGACCACGGCCTGGTGAACATCTCCTTTGAGGCAGCACCAGCTTTTTAGCGTTGATTTTGGGTCCTTGCCTTCTGTTGCGTGGGCTGTGTGGTGGGTCACGGAGCTGCTCTGATGAAAAAATAACTAACCAGAGACCAAGTTTAATGGGAGATGGGTGTCTAAGCCGACTCACTGTGCGGACTTGTAGCAAGGAGGATGGTGCAGCAGTGGGAATAAGGAGAAGGAATTAGTTTTTCCACTTCTGGAAGGGGTAGGTATTAAACTGCACTCCAAAACAGCATGTGGAGAGAGCATTTTTGAGAGGTGCTCTCCAGAATGAAAGGATCTTAGAAATAAAGTAGAAGAATACTACATACAAATATAAGAAATCCTCACTGGCCAAAACGAAACTACAGTCCGACAGCAGTCAGTTTGGATTTTGAAGGGACAACAGGGTCCATCCCTCCTTAGGCACAGCCCTGTGATGCCTCGGTTGCCAGTGGTGTACCTGGGTAAAACCAGGACTGTTTGACCTCTGAGGGACAGGGCAGGGAGGGACAAAACGCTGCAGCAGCAGTGCCAGAGGCCATGCACTAAAGCTTTTGAGGTGGGAAGGTGCCACTGGTGGGGCTGAGCTCTGGGGAACAAGCTCTTCCAGTGAGGATCTAACCATTTTCCTTGTTTTCAGTACTCCTTCCAGGAAAACGGCTGGGGGGCATACCTTGCTGAGAGACTGGTCAGGTAAGAGCTTAAATTTCAAAAGTAATATCTATCTTGCAGAAAGTCATGCAGCTTTTCTAAATGAAAACCAACAGCAGTTAATATTTAATGCATGTTTATTTATTGACATTTATTTATTTAGTGAAGTGGAACTGCCTTCTGGGCAGCATACCCAGAGCTGGTGGAAATACTTACTGGGTGTTTCCACTGAAAGCTTGAGTGGAAATTAAAAATTCCTTAGTGATTGTCAGAATTGTTGTTCTAGTTGCATGGTGTAAGTAACAGGTAAATACTATGTGTGCAGCCTATGTGTGCACTTTCAAAGTATGATCCCATTGAAAACTCCTGTGACATTTTGTTTTTCCTGAGAGGGATGGAGGCAGATGGCCTGACAGAATGGTTCAAAGCCTCCCAAGTTTTGTTTTGGTGGACAAAGGAGAGATGTTCTTTTTGAAATGTGTCTCCGTTTCAGAAAATGTGATGTTGTGAATCGTGGGATCTCGGGGTACAACACCAGATGGGCTAAATTGATTCTTCCAAGACTGATCACTGAAAGTACTAGTGCTGACAGTATTGTTGCAGTTACTATTTTCTTTGGAGCTAATGACAGTGCTTTGAAAGGTAGGGTAGCTTGCTTTCTGTCTGTTTTTCCTGTGACCTGTTCTCTTAAAATGGTTTTACAGTTTCATAGAAAAGGCAGAACATTTCGTAGGCTTTTCCTGCAACTTCTCCAGGAACTGATTGCTCTCTTTTCATTTATACAGAGGTTTGTTTTCAGTCATTTTATTTGTATTTGGACCATGCAGTGCCTTCCATTTCTCTCCCTATCACCAAGTTTTAATATTAGAAAAGTAAATTTCAGGGTGCTCAAGACTTAGTTGTATAGCAATTGCCTAAAATTGGAGTAGAGCATGCAGCTGATTTTTCTGTCTTTAAAGGAGTCTGATGAGTTCTTGGTAGATGGGCTGAGGAAAGGAGGGAAGGTAGCATTTGGATTCTCTTTCAGATAAGCATAGCAGGATACAGTCTAATCAAAATGTCAACATCAGTGCATGAAGGACTGACTGCATGTCCATGGGACTTTCCAAAATTTTCTCTGCATACAAGAATATTAGAAATCTCAGATTTGGTTCCGGTGAGGTTTGAGATGATTATGTGTTCTAATAATAAGATACGAAGTTGTAAAAAAAAGCATCTTGAAAAAACCCAAGTGTTGGGTTTTTTTCCCCTGTGCCTCATTTGCCTTAGTTGGAAATGCTGTCTTTAAACTCTTGATTTGTCTGCTTTGGGTATTGAGGAACAGAATTTTTCTACCACAACTCCTGAATCCATGGCTGAGGGGAACTGCATGCTGGAAATGAGTGTCCATGGCCATACTGTGTAAAAGCCCTGTTAATGCTGTGTAACAAACCTGCAGGGAGCTCAGCCCCACTGATGCATGTGCTCCACCCCTCTCAGAGCTGAACCCTAAGCAACACGTTCCTTTGGAGGAATATGCCGCCAACCTGAAGAGCATGGTGCAGTACCTGAAGTCAGTAGACATTTCTGCAGACAGGATTATTTTGATAACACCACCACCTCTTCAGGAATCAGCTTGGGAAAAGGCATGTCTTGCCAAAGGTAAAAGAGTGATGAGGATGGGTGGAATTTCTGCATTTTACCAGCAGAGTGTGACAGATCCCAGGTTGTCAGGTGATTTCCTCCATGTGTGTGCCATATTGCAGTCGTGTGTTCTCTGACTTGTTGGAAAAGGGCTGCTGTTTTACTAAACAACTTCTGGATAAGCTCGTGGAGTAACTATCAACTAATTACTAACATCTTTTCCAAAGTGTTGATTGATGTGTTAATGCATAGAACCGACAGAAGTGGCCACCCTCTAAGAACTTGGGGCCTAGGCAGATTACCTTGTGTCCCAGCAGCTTCCAAAATAATACAAATAATGGAAGATACTTTGGCATTGTGTGCCTTAAAAAATTTTATACTAGGTACAGCAGATTTCATGTCTGTTTGGATAAGCAGTAATATCCGAGCCAGGTTTACTTTAAAGTTAAAAAAGCAATACCAGAGAATATCATATTCTAAGGATTCTAATAAAAGTGCCTGAAAAAGAAGAAAAAGGTAGTTAAATGATTTCCTATCACGTTGTTTAAGCTAACTCTAAAATTAGAGACATAGTAACACTACTTTTGTTACAGAGCTGGTGGAAAATGCCATAATCCCACTGACTCCAGCAGTGACAGTTTATTCCTCCTGAGAGCATGTTCTTTTTTCTATTGGGACATCTTGTGCAGCTCTTGCACATTTATAAAAAACTTGAGAGTTAGGTCAGGTGAATACAGAGCTGGTACCTTAGTGGCACAGTTTTCTATAATTTAGGTGGTGTTGCATATCCTGAGTTGTGTTTTCAATCAAAGCAGTAAAACTCTGAAGATGACCATAAGTTTAAACTGCGTTAAATTAGACAACATTATTGTGTGATTTTGCATTAGGAGGCTTTGATGTGATGTCATGTGAGCACACCTCAAATGCTGCTTATCTGGCTCCCAGCTATCAAGGAGCACTTGTAATGTTAATCCATTTTCCTCTTAAAGCTGCCCTTTTTATGGCGTAGGGATGGAGGAAACTTGAATTTACAGCATTGAATCTGCCAGCATCTGTCTAAAAGAGAGTACTGTCTAGGGATGGAACAAAAGACAGGGTGATCTCAGACCATGGACCACAAATGAAGTATTGTGGGCATAATAAGCAGCAATATTAGCTCATCTGCCCTCCAGTATCAAGGAGAAATATTCTGCCTATTTCTAGTTTTGTCACATAGATTAAGAGCAAAGGAGAGATGGGAAGCAGGAGGATGGTGATGTTCACAGAAGCATTGATCTAGGTGTGAAAAGTAGCACGAGGGCTACTGCAAGGAGCAGTTTTCATGTGGAAGTTGGACAAAAAGCAGAAGGCAACTTGTAAATAGATTTCCATTTACTTAACTGTTTTACCTTCTGTTAGCAGATGTATGAAGAGTTTTAAATCTAAGTACTGCTTTCACCTGAAGCTTGCCAGAAGATGAAAGCTATCAGCAGCAGAGTTATGCTGTGTGCTTGTTGCTGTTGCTTCTCTCTCAACCTGATGTATATTTGTCAAAAAGAGACATTTTCAAGTGACTCGGAACCAAAGGGTGCCCCGAAAAAGACCACACAAGCTGTAGCTTCTAGCCACTTCTCTTGCTGTGCTTTGGATTTCGTTTGTGAGGGGTTATGTCTGCTGGTTTAACAAACTGATACACATGGTGCGTGCCACAGAAGACTGAAATGGCGCTGCATCGGTGGCAGTTGCTGGATGTTTGTTTTGTTTCTGATTGGTAGGTGACAAACTGACCCGCTGCAATGCCACCACCGGCCAGTACGCCCAGGCCTGTGTCCAGGTCGCCAGGGAATGTGGCACGGATGTGCTCGACCTCTGGACCCTGATGCAGAAGAATCAGGTATGATGAAATCAGAAATGTTTGAAACTGTCATGAATTGTGAAAGGCATCGTTTAGCATAGAGGAGCTGGTAGTGCTGCATTATCACTGAAATGGTACAAAATACATCCAAACACTTAGAGAAGAAGAAGTATAATCCTGAGTGCTTCATAGCTGGCAATGAGAAATAAAGCTTTATACAACCTGGCCGTGATACTTGGTTAGCAAATGTCCCCTGAGTGCATTATATCTTAACAGCCTTTTCCTTGGACTTGAGTCATGGAATCGTTTAGGTTGGAAGGGGCCTCTGGAGGCTTCTTGTCTGACCCACTGTGCAGTGTTGGGCTAACTTCAAGGTTAGATCTGGCTGCACGAGGGTGTTGCTGATGCTTCTGACCAAATACCCAAACTCACCCATGGGAGACTGCAGACTTTCCCTGCAAGCAGGTGACTCCAGTTTGGACACTGAACCTTTTCTCTCCCATGCACTCCCCAATGCAGTAGACTGTTCAGTAGAGCAGCTGATGCAGTATTTTGATTGCATCACTTAATCCCATGATCTTTTCCTGATGAATAGCAGTGATTTTGGCCATCATCTCTTAATATTTTAACATAAACAGTGAAAAATAAAACCAGTTTAGCAGCTGGCTTTGAAGAATTACTCAAGACCTTCTCTTTGCAGCTAGCAAATACATTAATACATGGTTTTAACCTTCCTTGTAGGATTTCTCTTCCTATTTGTCTGATGGTCTTCATTTATCAACAAAAGGCAACAGCTTTCTTGCAGCTCAGCTGTGGTCACGCCTGGAAAACAAACTGTCAGCTCTTCCTTCACTGCTTCCTTACTGGCGTGACGTGGACCACACGAACCCTGAGGCCAGTCTTCTGTGAGATCCCTGCAGGGAGGAGCTGGGCAGCCATGCCAGACAGAGCCAGCCCATTATCCAGCAGCTGCTGCAAACTGTGTCCTCAGGGAATGGGGCACTGGGGAGTCCCCAGCAATGCTCTTCTCTGTCCCCTGCTCTTGGTCTGTGGGAGAATAAAGGTGAGACCACTTGGGATGTGTCGTGGGGTGGTTTTTCTTCAGGCTGCTGTTGCCAGGGTAGGTGTGGGGATGAGTAGCTCTTTCCTTGGAAGACTCAGAGGAAAATGAGTCTCAGCTGCTCTGTGGCCAAAGGATAGAGGCTGCCCTGAGCAGTTCCTGGCCTTGGTGAGCTTTGGGGACTGCACTGTGATTAATACCATCTACTTGCTTTAAACACAGAGGAGCTCGTACGAGGCAGTAGTGTGGAGTTTGTCAAGAGCCATTAATGTCAGTCCAGGTTAATTTATTTGGATGTAATACGGCAGGAAAAGCCGAGTTTTACTTTGGCTTTGGTAGTGATAAGAGAGTAGTTTAGAGCAGGGGTTTTAAAATTTATCTTAACTCTAGCACCAGCAGCAGCTCTTGTGTATAGGCACAGCTTTTAGATCAGTGCATGTTTTTAGGCAGTACGAAACTGGTGAATAATGAACTTGGAGAAACTACTAGAAAAGGTATGCATCTCTGCTGACAAAGCTGCACCCTATGTCACTTGCCATCAAGTTATGGAGACCTTTCAAGTGAGCTTTGGGATTCAGCCGTAATTTAACAGCTTAGGTAACATGTAAGTACTGCAGACCATGCAGATTTTGGCCAACACAAACTACAAAACTGCCTTTACAGATAAAAAAACATTTTGCCTGAAACCTAGATGAATTTCAACAAGTATGGAAAAAAATGCTTTGGGAAATTACTGTCTAGCAAGCCAGATAGCAGCAAAAATGATAGCAGCAGCAGTGCATAAAAATCCAAACACGTATCAGTGCAAATACATAATTCTGGGCTGTATTAACAGTTATGTTGACATGGAACAGGTGTGTTTATTTTGTAGTGGGTGAGAGAGCAATGAGAGGCTCTCATGCTGTCCCACACTGTTAGAGCCGTTAGACTGCCTTTGCTTCATTAAAGAATTAAGACAAGCTGGCCAAGACCTGTCATCTACTATGTAAGTGTTATAAACTGGAGCATAAGTAGTTATTTTTCATGTGCCTGGAGCCCTGGCAGAAGGGCAGAAGCGTTTGATATATAAATATTTATGAGTATTAAACTGGACTATCCTTTCTGTAGTAAATGCTTACAGTAAAGCAAAAGGGATTCCCTGTGGGAAGCTGTGGATATTCTTGCCTTAGATGTTAAGAACAAACCATGCAAATACTGCTTTCAGTTTCTGGAATACAGCTCAGCCTGGGGGATGGATTCAGTGCTTTCCAAGGCCTGCTCCAAATCTCCGTTTTCATGCTCCCAAGCACTTGCCACTGTGTGGTTTTCACCTGGGATGTAAAGACCTTTGTGCTGAGAACATGTACTTACAGATTTGGTGCCTGAACAGGCATTTGAGCACATCCCCATCCCTTAGGCATTAATGTCACCATCTGAACTGATGATAATCTGCAGGACACATGGAAAGACCAGCTCCAGCCCAGGCAGGAAGCAGGCAGCCCTTAGGGTGTGGGTCTGCACCATAGATTCTCTGGGTCTGGCCTCTGCAGCACCCAGGCTCAGAAAGGAATTGTCAGAAATCCTGGCTCCTGCCTGGCTGCATGCCAGACTTTTAACCCAGGCTTTGACAACCAAAGCATAGAGATCTTTAAGAAAAGGACTGCATAGAAACAGCTCTTGTTTAACTGATTTTTTTTTTTTAATATAAAAAGCTTTTATTTTGCTGGGAATTAAATTAACTCCTCACACATATACTTTGCACTGAATCAAAAAACGAAAACCCGAACACAAAACAAACAACCCCAAAGTTCAAAACAAGTATATAAAACACAATAGCTAGTCAGATAGGAATACCATAAGGCACACATTCAAGTACTAGTGTAACAAGGATCCTTGGGTGTGGAGGAGAGGGAGTACTCACACAGCTTTGCAGCAGAGGTTTGGTTCCTTTCCCTCACACTTAAGATCACGGGCTTACCGCAGCCCCGCTTCCCTGTGGCTGAGTCTAGGCTTGTAACAGTTAAATGGTTCTGCCCTTGGCCCCATTCTGTCAGTTGTATCAATGGATTATTGTGGGAGGAAACAGATGCAGAATGAAGGTGCTGCTGTACTACCAAGACTGACTGTGTCAGTCCATCTGCTACTGAGCCTAAACAATGCTCATGTGCCAGGTCCAGCTCACCTGACAGATCTCCAGGTGTACAGAAGACACCATCCAATTACCAACTTCTAACATCACATTTTAACTACCTGTGTGAGAATCTGAATTCATAAAATCTGCTCCTTATACTTACCCTGCACGTTTTAACAAAGGTTTATTTCTTTACTAAATGCACAATTGTTTTTAAACAAATGCCTCCCCTGCAATGGAGTGATTTCTTCCCATCATTCATGCAGTAGGAGCTTCCAAAGGCCACAGACACCACGGAAAATGGAGCTCAGCAATTTGAACATTTCAACAATAGTGTTGCCTATTTTAAAATAACATTTGGAGAAACATTTCTGCACCAAAACCACTGCAAACAGCAGTTTAAAATGTCATCTGCATAAATGATTTCTTCCCTTACAGTTCTTCTCCAACCAGACACCTGCAACACACAAACCTTAGTGCGGAGTGGGAAGCTCCCAACAAAAGCCACGAAGACAAGACAGCCTCACCACTGAGGCAGAAGTTTCAAGCTAGAGGAGCATTTCTCATGCACCGTATACAGTTTAACAGCCTCTGTGATCTTTTTATTTATACAGAAGCTGGGCATATTAAGCTCCTTTATTCTGATTATGCATTTCATTGAATGCTGCGAGAGACTGTAATTATATTTGTTTCATTACTCTCTGTTCTCAAGGCATGTGCTTAGGCTTTTGTTTATATGTACCTTAAATTGCTAAATTATCTACTCTATTATGGAACATATTGCAGTGTTCATTTTGGTTTTAAAAGCCCCTTAATTTTGTCTATCAGTGCTGTCAGACTACAAAATATTAAATTATAAAAAAAGGCTGATATACACAATCCAATATCCATTAGGATATTTGGTTTTGCACCACAGGTTGAAGGAAATGTTAAAGGTCAAGGAAATAGAAAAACAAATCCAAAAAGCTTCAAAAACAAGCCAGTTTTAGTTTGGATTTTCCTTTTTAAAAGATATAATGCTCTAATAAATGTAGTTTAAGGAAGGTCATACACATGACCAGCATCTGCAGTAGGTCACTTCCTTATTCTCCCACTCCCTCACAAAAATATATGTACATATATTTATATTTATAGAAATGAAATGGTTTCAGATCCGTATTTTGCAGACACAAGTCACACATTTAGAAGGCAGCAGGACACTAGCACTCTGTTTCTTTGCTGTCCACCCGGTTCTGGCGCTGTAGTTTGAAGGATGAAGCTTTCTCACTCCTAATGACAGGATGGTCTGTCAAGTCCTCAAAAGATTTGGCGGCCGAGCTGCTGTTTGGGAAAGGGTCCTTCTCGAAGGCGTCCTCGTCGATGTGCGAGTCGGTGCTCGGGTCCTCCTGGATGGTGTCCATCCTTTGGTGGTCCTGCTTGGGGGGCGCGGGCGCAGCGGGCGCGGCCGTCAGGGGGCGGCGCGCGGGGGGGGGGGGGCGGGG
>NW_008240221.1:4295084-4324049 GCF_000691975.1 Corvus brachyrhynchos
GAACGGAGGCGGAGTCCAGGCTGCTGAGCATCTCCACGTTCTGCGAGACACAAGCAGCCGCGTCAAAAGCCGTGGCAAAAGCAACCAGCAGCTAGTCCAGGGTTTGGGTTTTGCACCATTTTTCAAAGGGAGAAGGCACCTTCTGAGGAGCCGCTGCACTCCTGTTAGAACAGCCTAAAGGCTACCACGTCCTCCCTGCCACTCCCTAAAGGCAGAAAGGCCCTTCTAGCTCTGCTTCTTCCTTGTCTGTATAAAGCACCGCGAGGGCTAGCCTCACTGGGACAGAGCTGATGACTCTCTCAGCCCTACCTTCCTGGGGCCCAACTGCTTTGGCAAAACCTAGGACTGGAAATGCAGGGTCAAGCCACATGACACATTGCTCAGTGCAGGGAAACAGTCCAAGGTACAGCTTATTCCAGTCCTCCAACTTGGAGAGTTCATGGTTTCATGTACAAGAAGCTGCACTGAACACAGGGTCAAAGACTGCAGGGACCAGTGTCATCACAGCCAAATTCTGCAACCCAGATTAAGTACAGGTCCATTGATGCCTGCTTCTATTTGAGCATGGTTTGGAAAATACCCAGAGATCTCTAGGCATGAAAAAATCCCCAACGACCTCAGCAAATGTTAATCTTGGGAAGGATGAGGTGTTTAGCTGTTACCATTTCCCAAGTGCTCCATCCTCAGCAGATTCAAAAGACACAAATCTGTTAATTGTTGCTGGTGGAAGGAGCCCATTGGCTATACCTCTGCTTCTCTCTCCCCCCTCTGGGATTTTCTCAGTTGAATGCAGGTAAGAAGCAATAAGATAACTTTTCTCATGGCATTCAAGACCAGCTGTGGGGCACTTGAACTAAGACCACCCTCAGTTCTGTCACAGTAGATGACAGAGGCGGTCTGCCTCAGTGGTCTCTGACTTCAGTATGCTTCCTCCAATGGTTGTACAAGGAAGAGCTCTGAGAGGCATTTCCCCCCCTCCCCTTACAGAACAGCATTTCCTTAATTGAGTATTTCAGTTCTTAATAGGAACTGGATTGTCAAAGCACAGGAAAGTATACCCAAAACTATGTCACAAGGTGCCATGTGCTGGACTGTAATTAAAATTTGTCTTGGCATTTTTTTGCTCTTCCCCTCTCCCAGCTCAGTATTTACAAGGTGAGAAGTGCCACCAATGGGCCCCTTCAGCAACTGGAAGGCTGTAGCACACCTGGCTGCTAGAAGCCAACTCCTGCAAACAACAATTCTGCAGCAAAGACACTGCATTTTGCAGAGATTTTTGAGCCTCGTGCTTCAGTGACAGCACCTGGCTGGGAAGAAGCAGCCTGTGGCTGGCACTGCCAAGTGCACTGTGCCGAGGGGATGCCGGACACGGGCGAAGCTGTGCTCTGTGGAGCAGAGCGGCTTCCTGCCCCGGAGGGCTTCCTGCCCCTCTCTGCTGCACCACAGTGGCTCTGCCAACAAGGCTCAGCTCTTACAGGAAGGAAGGATCAGACCCTGCCACACTGCAGTGCTTGGTGAGAGTGAACAGAGGCTTGTTCAGAAACCAGCCTCCCCTCACATGGATTCACCCCTCTGCAGCAGGGGGCTCTGGGGCTCTCTGTTGCTACTCTTTTGGTAAATATTCTGCAGGCACCTGACGTTCAGGTTTTCCAATACATGAGACAGCCTTCTGCCAACTCAGACTTAGCAACTTACACTGGGGCAAAACAGGGACTTTGTGTTCTCCTCGTACTGCTTGTCCAGTTTCTTGTCCTATTGAGAAACACACACAAAATAAGAAATATAATTTCTCTATGGCAAGGTCTCCTTTTTCCTGCAGGGACACAGCACTTTGTGGGGGGCTCTTTTCTCTTCCCCTACTTCCCATGCCTTCCCATTCATCCCAGGAGTGCCTGTGGGCACAGCACCCCTTTGCTCTAAGCCCACACTGCTGTTGGCAGCACACCGCATGTCCACACTCCCCGTTGCCATGAGCTCTCTCTCTCTTTACCCATCCACCCAAGATCAACTAAGATCACTTCCCACTCTGGGTATCCCCTCAAAATGTGGGTGTCTTATTTCTTCACAGGGCTTTAGAAGACTTTGTTCTTAATGCTAAAAATACTAAAATTATACTTGGGTAGAATTTAGAAGGCAGAGAAAGAAAATCTGCCTGGGAAAGAATGGGAAAGGCTCCAGGGAATAGTCATGGGAGCACTGGGTCTGCCAGGGCCTGGCAGAGTTTAGCAAGAGTTTTGCCTACTGAAGGAGCAGTAAGCCTTACATATGCTGAACTTCCCCTCAGGGTTTGCTAAAAGCTTCCCATGATTTTCTCTCACAGCCATCTGCCATTTCACATATGAAGGATGTTCTCACAGCAGTCATCTCAAAGACAGCTTACTCACCACACAGTGCACAAGGATGCTGAGAGGAATCCAAAACAGTAAGGAGAAGACAAGCACAGAGCCCACTATATTATCTGCTAGGAACTTCCCTGTGAAACGAGTTCAAATCTGTCAGTTACCAACCAAATACAGTTTCATGAACACACACATCTATCCCCCCCTTCTGCAGCCACTGCTCAGTCAAGTGAAACCTCAGAATTGCTCAGAGAAGCACAGGCTGCCTACTTTGGAGTAGGTAAAGATAAAATTATACAATTTTAGAAAATTGTATCCAGTATGTTAACAATAGCAGGTTTTTCTCTGTTCTCGGAATAGAAATGCTGTAAGGGTGTAATATTTAATATGGGTTGTTTTGGAACAGCCAAACTGAGCCAGCCAAGGTGCCCCTCTCATACAAGACACACTGTGAGTCCATTACCAAATTCTGATGTAACAGTCATGTGATCTCTACCTGCCTCCACAAACAAAATATTTGAATGTCAAAGATTCAAAAACTGCCTCTATCCAAGCAGGCTAAATAGCTTTATCAATTACGTAAGAAAATTTTTTGTCCCTGAAACTTGAGACTGAAAGCCACAACTCAAATAACTGCACTGTGCAGGCACAGCAATACCATGAGCACACACAGTTAGGGCTCATGACACAGCACCAGCTTAACCACTGGTTTTGTCTGGTGCCAGTAACACAGGGCGAGACACTGGGGGTGACACCTGGGGTGAGGTGACACCTGCTTGGGTTGCACGGTTGGGATCAAGACCAAGGAGGCCAACTCAGCACAGGCACAGCTTGAGGTGTGTGACCTCTGGTTTTCTTAAATGAAAGAGAAAGGAAGTGTTCCCCTCCCAGTCTGTTGACATTTAAATCCCACTGAGAGGCCCACTTCATACCCTGCTGGATCTAGCTGACCTCTAAAGAGACTGACTGTTATATCCTTTTCTCTAATTGCCCTAGTTCTTGGTATTCAGACAAGAAGCTATCGTCCCTTTCACAAGCCTGGAAGATGCCCAGCAAAAAATGGAGTACAAAAATGCAAAACAATCCCCCATCCTTTCAGCTTTAAAAGGTGAGATCAGTAGTGTCAAACTCCAGGCAAAAACATACTTAGATATATCACAAGCACAGCTACCATCTACCCTTGCACACGGGTGAATAAATCCAGCCAGCTAATTCCCTCTGAGGCTTTAGAGGTTTATGTCATGAACTCAAGACACCCCCAAAAGATATGGTTATGTATCTTACCAAAAGTATTGATGCTGAGTTGGTCTATGAAATCCCAAAATCGTTCAATCACATCCTGTACTTGCTTCTCGCATTTGCCCTGCAAAAGTAACAAAATAACTTTATGCTACCTAAGCACTAAGTACTGCCTTCTTGGAGAAGGAGATACAATGATGGTAATGAAATGAGTTCTCAGTTCTCCAGACACAGTGTAACTTCACTTACATTCTGAATATAGATTTACACTGGTGCCCAATAGCAGCAATCCATTTTTACTGCCCTTATTTTTATCAAACCAGTTTCAATTCGATTGTTGTCTGAATCAGATCAAGTTTTAATGTTTGAAACATGCAAAATCCACTCCACCTTTGGCTCATGTTAGGGGACATAAAGCTGATGTTTCTGGAGAGATTTAAACACTGGGAGCCTCGGTTCCCATTACCCACCAAGAAAGCTGCAGCTATCAGGAGCCCAAGGTTACAGACCAACTCACTCCCAGATTTGGCTGTGTGGGTTTAACACAGTAGCACCTTGGTCTTCCAGTTCTGCCAGCACAAGGACTGGGGCACGCCCTCCCAAATTCACTTCTGCTGACACCCAGTTTAGCTCCAACCACTGCGGTCTGCAGGTGTTTGTGCAGCTGTACCATGGAAAAGGCCACTGAATGCCAGCAACCCATCAGTCTCCCTGCCACAGGTTCACTGCCCCTTTCAGATACTGCCGGCTGGATTTTCATGTGATTGCTCCCTGACCTGAATTATTGGAGTAAAAATAAATTGGGCTAACGGGACCAACTAGGAAGGCAAGCACTGCAAACCCAGCCGAGCTTATGGCAGCGCTCAGACCCCTCCTTTGCGCAGGGTGCCAGCTGGTTGAGCTGTGGGGAGCAGCAGAGGGGGTACTGAGCAGCTGCAGAAGGTGACAGCTTCCCCCTGCATGGGTCTCTGCAGAACTCCAAGACCTGCAGCCTCCAACACCCTTTAATATTTGCCCCATGAAGAGGTACATAAAACCTGTTACCCTGCTCAAGCTTTGGCTTCTCTTCCCCAGCACAGTCCTCCTTCCCGAGGACTCAGACCCCCAGCAGAGCAGAGCTGGGCACACTTACATTTGTGTCACAGAACCCCACAGTGCAAGGCTTCCCCTTGCGTAGGAACAGGAACTGGTCATTGGCATCCACGTACGGCGTGCATCTGTCCTGCTCGTCCCGGCAGCACACCTTGCAGGAATTATCTGTTTCTGTAATGAAGCAGCAAACTCATTCCTTGGAAGCACAAAGAGTCACCTGCAACCCACAAACCCACATGTCCCCTGGCTGAGCACAGTCCTAATCAGCTTCCCCACAGGGAAGGCAGGACCAAGCCACCCAATTTCAGGCACTGTGACGATCAAGCCTAAAACTCAATCACATGCCCTGTGCAACATATTAGGGGGTACAGTGGGACCAAGTTCTCCAAGCTGATACCCCAACATTGCATGAATCAACAGGCCAGTGAAGAGGTTCCAAACACATCCAAAAAGACAAATATTTCTTAGACTCGGAGATCTCTACGCATCCTTCTCCTTGGCTATGCCCTCCATCTCAAAGAGTGGGGCTCACAGCAATTCATTGCATTGCCCCTGTGAAGCTTTCATTCTACTCCCGGCTGCTTTTCCACATTTAAGGGATAATATGGACAGCAAGGGAGCAGGAAAACACATTGGCAGAAGTATATGGCAGGCAAGTTAGGAGGAGAATGAACTTGGGGATTCTATATTCTCAAGGGATTTAATTCTCTTTGATATCTTTCTTTAATCACTTATTGGAGGCCACTACTCCTCTGCCAGATGCTGGATCCAGAGGTTGGTTGGAATCTCCTTACAATCCCTTCTGTCCATCTGTGGTAGAGCTGGAAGGTAGGAGAGTGTCCTCTCCCTTAGCTGGACTGTCAGACCGTAAGTCTCATCTTACTGTCTTCAACCCAGACCACGAGAAGCCAGGAGGACATTCGCATTCCCTTTTTAAACAGAAAACAGCTGACAAAACCCAACAGTTTAAACTTTCCCAAAAACCACAAACTCAGCTGTCAGAGGCCAGCCCACAGTGAAGCCAGCACTCTCCAAGGAGCAGAGATGAAATACAGATTTCAGTCGCAGTCGTGTTTCAGTTCAGTCTGTGTCACCCACCGTTGCACGCACATGACCGCAGGTTCTTCTCCCTCTCGCAGAAAGGGATGCACTCCCCATCCTTGCACTTCCCCATGTCCACGCACACTGTGTCATCCGGAGCATTCCCTGGAGGGGGACACTCGCTGCTGTTCCCTACAGATGGAAGTCAGCAGAGTGGGAGGACTGTGTTAGAGCAAAGGGCAGAGCACCTAAGTATGCAGAAGAAAAAAGGAAAATAATGGAAATACAGACTTTTCCCAGGAAAACCCCAATAGCTTGTTCTTAGCTTTCATCTGCGGGCTCCCTGCCAGCTGCTCTGAGAGGCAGCAGAAGCTCTGGAGGCTTTCAACAGCTCAGGCATTGTGACACTGGCAACCAAGCAGTAGGTGAAGACCCTGGAGCCCCCCTCAGCAAAGCACACACTCTGGCTTGACTCCCTGCCTCCAATAAAGATTATGAGGAGGAAGTAAACAAGCGGGGAAATGAAGCAGAGTTGCAGTAATTCCACCCTTTCTATGGCAAAATTCATTCTTGTCCCCTCCCAGTGACACACTAAAGAAACAAAAAATTTAAAAAAAAAAAAAAAAAAAAAAAATCAGTATTTTTTTGTTCTTCTGGGCAATAAATCAGAGTGACTCCTGAACTACAATGAAACTCATTATAGGAGCATATTGTGATGCTTAACTGGTCTCTAAAATTACATGTACCGGAGGACTAAAGGGCACAAGACAGAAAGTGGGTTGAACAGGACACTGAGCCTGGAGCACTTTGCTAGCTGACATACAGGGGACAGAACGACATCCCACCAGTGCAAAACGACTCTCCTTTACAAGTAGCATTTATGGCTTCTTGGCATTTCTTTTGTGCACTTTCAAACTGGCAGCCTTTACAGCAAGGACTGTTCCGGTCACTGGGGAAAGATCAAAATGGAAGAAATCAGTATTAACCAATTAAAAAAAAAATAAGTACAAGTGTGACAAAGCCAGAGAAAAAAGATGTTTAGGGGAAAAAAAGCTACTTCTTGGAGATTGACTCATTGATTCAACCCTTGCCCTCTCTGCCCTCTCCCACAACCACCTTTCTACATACCCACTCACTCTTCATGTAAAGGTAAAATCACATAGAAAGTACAACATATTGAGAGACAACACAGGGACCCTTGTATTTATTCAAGGCACTTGGGATTATCCTCTTGTAACTTGCTGTTCAATTTAGGACAACATCTTTCACCCTTTCCTTCCCCAAACATTTCTCCCCCTTCTGTTTGTCCTGAAGGTTTCCTACTTTGTATTCTGCATTGCCTTTACTTTCATTGTTCTCACCTAGTGCAAGAAGGTGAAAAACACTCATTAAAATGGATGGATTTTTTTGCTAAACAACAGGAGTTGCACAAGCTCTCTAATGTTACGTGGTGTAGAGCTGAACTACGAAAAAAAAGATTGGACACTGCATTGCAACAAGGCCATGAGCATCCCAAAAAGCAACAACAGAAAGAGGAGTCATTTAGTGCAGTCACTGTTGTCTGCTCAAACACATTTTGCAGCAGTTTGGAAATACCAGTATGCATCAGTGTAAAAAGCCACCTTCCAATACAAACAAAAATTGTATTTGCACAGAAAGTGTGCACAGGAAATTTTTAATGCCTTTTGATTGCCTAAGTTTGCTTAATAATAATGATAGTAATAACAATGACAACACAATAATAATTTTCAAGGTTGTGGCTCTTGACACTTCTGAGGAAAAGAGAATGCTGTAAAAATTAATGTATGCACACAGAAGCCTTTCATGAAATCTTTCACTGTTGTGAGCTCACACATTTAACCTTAAAGCCAGGAAAGAGGCCTGTGACACTGCAGGTGGCTTTAGGAGTTTTCAGCCCAGCCCATTGTTCTCTCCTGTGTAAAAGAGAAGCTGCAGCTCATTTCCCCTTACCTGCACTTGGCACCATCTTTCAGTTTACAGTCTGCAGAGCAGCAGGGATCAGCCAGTTGGTACAAGAGGCCAGGATCACATTCCTCCCCTTCATCCACCCTGGAGTTCCCACACACTTTGTTGTTGCGCTCTTTGAAGCACTCCTGGGCCTTGATCTCTATGGTCCTATGGATAGATTTTTTGCTGCAGCTTGAGAACATCTAGAGAGCCACAGGGGAAAAGAGCAGCACTGAGTGTACCTTTCTGTCAACAACTGGCATCTAAGACAGCACCAGCCTCCCTATGCCTCCAAGTTCTGGCATCCCAGAAAGCAGTTATTCCCTCTACACTGTCAGTTTGATACCTTGGAAAAATTTTAAGATGGGAAAGTAACAGTTGGGTCAGTAACAGACACTGCAACACACTGCAGGGACTCCCCTATGCAGTCTGGCTCAGAGAAAACTCCAGCTCTCCCATGGCTTCAGCAGCCCCAGGACGGGATATGAAGCTGCAGCAACAGGCACAGACTGTGGGGCTGGGCACAGCCACAGGTCAGACCAGACTGCAGATAACCCCTGGTAATCTGGGTTTCTCATCTGTAGAACAGGCACAGTGCCAACTCCACACTGCCTGGGTAAGCTTCCATCACAGTGTTTGGCAGCCCCTCTCCAACAGCAGCTATGGACCACCCCAATGCTGTGTGGTACTGAAGGTCCTGGACTGGACTCTTGTAGCAGCATACAGCCACAGCTAATTACAAACAACTAATTAAAATGCACCTTGACATGCTATGAACTCCAGTGAAACCCAGATTCCAAAGATGAGCTTATCTTGCAGAGAACCCAACTGCATGCAAATGTTTTCTTTGCTAATGGCTAATCCATTACATTCTGGTAGTTTCAAACTTCAGGAATCATTAACTAAATAGATTTGCCATGAAAGGGTCACTGACCATAGCAAAAACATTTGCGTTGATGCAAAACTAAACAACCATACCTTGTTGTTTTCATGATCCCCACTGACAGCAATAGGATACATGACATATTTCCCACCCTGGTCTTCAGTGGGGGCACACTCTGGCAGACTGTCAGGATCATGCTCTGCTCCAAAGTTATGTCCAAGTTCATGTGTTGTAACCAGGTCAGCCTCCTTTTTTGACCATGAAAATAGCAATGTTGAAAAAAATTAGTCTGAGCAGTAAAGGGCAGAAGATCCCACCTACTTCCAGGCCACCAGCAATACTAAGATATACCAAGATGGTCAGGAATTTCCTATGAACATTTTTCCGGTTTTACAAGTGGAGAAACGAAGGTAAATAAAATCGGGGTCCTTTTCAAAGTCAAGTTCAAGAACTAGATTTGAACATTAAATCACTTTTAAAGGCAAAATGCTGTCCTAGAATACCAATCTGAACTTGTTTTCAAGGCAATGCAGATGCTTAAAATATGAAAATTTGTTTTTATGCAGCTGGAAGGCATAAAAAGCTAAAACAAAACACAATCCAAACAAACAACAGCTACTACAATTAGTCAATCTCATTTAACATATCTTGCCATTAGAATTATTTCTTCTAAATGGATGATGACATTAGGAGTGCTGAATAAACTCTGCTACTGCATGATTTCTAGGAAAGACACCTACAATTGTAGCCCAACAGGGATGAATTTCCAACATCATTTATGCAAGACAGGGCTGCCTGTGCTGAGGATCCCAAACCGGCTCTGCTCGCTGAGCACCTCCCACGGCGCCTTCCCCAGCAAGTGTGTCAAGCTCACAAGGTGACAACCACAAATTAAACTCACACAGAAATACAGGTAACCACAAGGAGACCAGGCAGTTCTGCAGAGGAACTCACTGCAGCTGCTGCGTGGGCACAGGAAGGACCAAGCGCTGCCATGCGCTGCCCTGGTCCGTGTCTAAGCACAGCTAATGTGGGAGCCAGAGACAGGAGAGCTGCCCAGGCATCCCTCCTGTGCTTCACTGTGCTTCATTTGGAGAAGAGTTTTAAGAAGGCTGTTTTGGTTTGTTTGTTTTTTTCTTAAACTGAAGTGGACACCATGCAGCACTTTCCCTGTGAAACTCATGTGAACCATTGTCCCAAGCCCTAAGCCTGCCACTGGGAAGACAGAAGACTCAACTTCCTTCGTAATCCAAGGCAGAACTCCAGTCTGGAGATTGAACAACAAATGCAAATAGCATGGCAACAGCTAGAGCTCTCTGTCAGCATCCCTCTAACACAAAGCTTTACTGTCTTTTTTCCCTATCTTCCTGATAGTTTCTGTGCCAAGTTTTAGCCCACACATCAATTATAAATTCCTATTATAATCACGCTACAGAAAAGCACAGCTGAAAAGCCGGCAGAACTCAGCAAAAGTGAAATATGCCCAACTGCAAAGATTTAATAGATGCAGACAGAGGCACTGCTCTGGTGTCTTTACAAGTGAGACAAAGGTAATATTCAGGCTTTCAAAGCTCATTTGTGTATTTACTATCTAATAAAGTATGGAAAAAAATCCAGAAAGTGTCAGCTTACATTAAGCTTAGTATTAGCACTAATAAGTCCTGTCTACTATACTGTTCTCTGCTCTAGTTATTCAGGACACACAAAAATCAGGTGGAGGAATTTCATTAAAAGCCTCAAACTACTTACTTTGCCTGCTTGTTCTGTTTGAGGGTTTGTTTTGTTAGAGCTTCATTGTTTGTTTGGGGATTTTTTGTTAAAGCAAAATACATTTAAATTCATCTTTAGACATCAAAAACCTGATTATATCTAGAAAAGTACATCTCCTATGAGACACCAGCTGTTTCCTCATTCCTGTTTCACAGTGAATTCAATTTTCACTTCCATTCAGTCCTGACTCTCCTTGTCAGCTACAACAAAAAAGATGATTTTTGTTTTATGATCTATACCCTTGTACCCAGAGATCTGACTCAGATGGAAAGCCAGCAGCTCTTTTCTGAGAGCACAGAAACTTGTCACAATCCCATGGCACACATCACCAGCACACACACATGAGGAGGGTGCTCTCCTACCTTTGTCAGGATGGTCTTCCCATAGTTCTTGGTGCTGGTCAAGCCACTGTTCAGATAGATATCCTTCTTTGCAATTTGACTGTAATAAGCTACAAAAGCGAGAAATAAACAAATTAAAATTAAGAAACATTCTTTTTGTGTTTCAGGGTACTTTTGGGGTGAGAGGGATACTTGTCTGGGGAAATGAACAGCTTTATTGTTCTCACAGGCTCACTACTGAGACCCTGCCTCTTGCCAGTTTTTGGAGCTGGGAATCTTTCAAGCACAGCTCCAACAGCTCATGTATTGCAGTAAAGGCAAAACCAGCAGAAATTTCCAAGACAACAGCATCTGCCATTCCAGAACCACTGCAGGATGTGCCCACACAAAGCAGCCCTTAGAAAAGGGTTTTTTCTATACAGCTTCTTCACACCAGATAGCTTAGTAACTTTGTTCAGTGACTTTTATCCTTCCTGCTTTTTCCAGCTCCAGCCAAAAAAATGGCCATCCCTTCTATGTAAAAAAAACAACTACTAGAGTCCATGCAAATTACACAACATACTCCATAAAAGTTGGAGAAAAGAATTAAACATGAATAACAAAAACTAGCTTTTAACCCACAACTGGGACAGAAGAAAAAGAAGCCTTGCCTTTAGGACAAATGCCACCATGGCTGTTAGGTCTGGGAGAGCCAACATAAGCCAGTCCAAGCGTTCCCATGTCAAAATCTTGATACGTGAAGAGATGAGCAAGGCACACATGAGCTGCTTTCTCAGCAATATCACAGCTAAATTGCTTTAAAAAAAAAAAATCAAATCTCTTGTTAGCTTACAGTGCATGTTAGAAGCCTAGAGATAATAACATTTATCGAATGTGCCAGACAAGTACCTCCTAGACCTGGTTAAGTCAGAAAACAGCATCTGTTTAGCCATGCTACAGAGCTGCAGGAAATTAAACTAATGCCCAAGTACACTGTACACATTCATTTACATAACTTGTCTATTCATTTTCCCTTTTCACAGTGAGGACAAAGCCAAGTACAATAACTTGATGAAGGTCACAAGGCAGCCAGTCTCAGGGCCAGACATATCAGGACTGCCTTTCTGACTCAGACCACATTAATAAGACTAATTGATGTCTGCTCTGTAATTATGCAAGGGAGTCCTTTACCACGGGCTACAGGGCACAGCAGCGGGTTTGACTTTGTGTGACATCTACACATCATGCAGAGGGAGCAGAGGACTTTCACCCGTTACTACAGAGCAGCTGTATGAATGAGTAAGTCTCTGTAAGGGGCACGATTTTTTACAACCTACCTCTAGCAGCATTTTCACATCCCAGGCATCTTTCTTATCATCTGGGTAACTTCTTGCCATATTGTAATGCCTTTCTCCAGGTTTTACAGGATTCGGCTCATTGTGGATGATAATCTACATTTCAAAAAGGGCAACAATAATGAAGAGGAATTTTGGTCAATTTTACAGCTACAGAAAAGGTTTCAATGTAATTTTAAATGTCTCAATAGATCTGTAAGGAGAAAAATTAAGACTCAGCATGATTCTAATATTAACTTTCCAGCCTCTGCTAGTTAAATACACCAACTAAATCATACGTAACTACATTCTAAGCAACCCTTTTACAGGATGTCAGAAGTTTTCACTGTAAATTCTGCTTTGAAGTGCATTTTACTTTTAGAAAAACTCCAAACAAATACAACCAGTATAAATAACCCCAAATCATTTCAGAGTTCCAGCTAACCAAAATGTATGTTAAAGGATTGCTACTTTCTCAGTAACCCAGAATTAGTTCATAATGTTCTCTACACCCTCCCTGCCCAAATACTACTACTACTCCTTTATTCCTGCAGATCTTTTCCCAGCAAAGGGGCAGCTGGCCTGTACCATTAGTCTCCATGTCCCACATCACAGCTCTTGAAGTATGCTGAGCTGATGGATTCCTCCTGTTTTTAATGCTGTTTTCCAGATTTCTGTGCACTAACTTTGAGACACCATCATAGAACCTGAAGTCACTACATCCCTGTGTCCATATACAAGCCTCTACACTAGCATGATGTGTAACGGAGTCATTAAAGCTCTTCAGGCAAGATTTGTGTGTTTTCACCGGTGTTTGAGGCGCACTCAGGCTTTGCAAGCCAAACACCAGCGACAGAAATATGAAGTAAATGCATAAGTCTGACAGAAACAAAACTTGCTCATATTCAGGAAAAGAAAAGCAATTTTGAATTAAGAATAAATATGGAAAGATTCTTCCTGAAAATTCACATCTCAAACACTGCAAGGAACTGAAAATGGGCATCATGTGTCGGATCATTAATGCTGGCAAGATACTATTTCTGAGTGCTCCTGGCTGGAGTTAATAATGTAGGATTTTATTATTTTAGCCCTAACCCAGAAAAAATAATCAGAAATCTTGCTATTTAAACCACATTCCTTTAACTTGGAAGCCCTCTGCAGAGTCCAGTGAATACCTGTTCTATCTGTATGCCGTACCCATTGAAGGTTCCATCGTCCCAGGAAGTGTTTCGGTAGATGTCATCTACTCTGTCTATCAATTCAATCTGTGCAGAAGAGAAAAACAAGTTACCCAATCGAGCTTTCATGGAGCAAAAGACGCTCAGAGAAACTGCAACACACTTACCTAGAAACAGCCACTTGAATTAAAACTGAACCTCATATAATGTAACAAGACAAACTCCCTGGATCCAAGTACTGTTGGTTTTGGATCAGTATTATCCAATATACTTGAAAATTTTCCATCATAAAAAAATAGCACAAACTTTTCCATTTATCACTTTTGTTTGTGTAGTGGAAGAGCAATAATATCAAGAACAAGACATTTTGGGAAACACTTTGTTCAAACACTCATTTTCCAGATTTCTTTGAGGGGAAGGGCAGAGGAGGGAGCTGTTTTTACTGCTTTGTTTTAGCATGGTGCTTAACTAGTTTAACTGACCCCCCAGGCTTGCTTCCCAGCCAAAAACCTATTATTTTCCTCATTATGGTTCAAGCACAAGGTTCCAGAAAGTCTCTTGTCAGTGCTCACAATCAATACCTCCCTTTTCAAGCTGTTCTCTTAATAAAACACCTTCTAATAAATATAAACCACCAAACTTGCTGAGGATGAGAAGTGACATTCAGAGCCACTCAATAATAGTTTATGCTTTAGTTTTCCAATCACTGTGTCGTTAACAATACCCATCTACCCAGGAAACACAACAGGGGTCAGCCTCAGCACATGTCAGATGCTGAGATAAGAGCACCTCTGCAAACACACCAAATGAGGCCTCCTTACCTGAAGAAGGTAAAAGCATTTCTGGGGACAGAAAGGTCAAAAAGCCAGCAAAAGTGGAACAGTGTGATTAGCATTTCAAAGAGTCAAGCTCAGAAAGAGACTTCTGACAAACAACAGGCCTCCAAATGTGTTTTCATTTGGTTTGTCTCCGGTCCCCAAACGCCCATACTCTCCACTTCTGCTGGAAGCCTGTGGGTAGGCCTTGTTCTAGTTCACAAAAAACATGTCAGAAACAACCCCAGTGTTTTGGCTGGGCCACTGGGCAACTGGTACACAGGATGGAGCCCTGCTTTTCTGAGGATGGCTGAACACCTGCCTGCTGATGGGAAGCAGTGAATTAATTCCCTTGTTTTGCTTTGCTGTTATGAACAGCTTTTGCTACTAAACTGTTTCCATCTCAACCTACAAGTTATCCCACCTTTACCCTTCTGATTCTCTCCCCATCCCATCTGTGAGGAGAGAGCAAGTGGCTGCCTGAGGCTGAACTGCCTGCTGGGGTTAATCCACAACACCAATGTACAACTGAACAAGTTATTTACTGGGCCTGATTCTAATTCTATTGTTCTGGACAAAAAGTCCTGAAAGAATTTGAAAAAGAAGATCTATATGAGTTGCTTTAACATCATTAAACATGCTAGAACTTTAAAGATGCTCATTTGCAGTGGATTTCAAAATCCAGGAGACTCTAGAGCTCTGACTGAGAAAAGAGAAGTTCCTGGGAAGAAAATGGCATAGTCAACAGAAATATATGAAAGGAAGGTATTTGCTTTTAAGTGAAATTTGAAGACTATTGAACTACATTCGCTTAATTGTAAAGTATTTTTAAAGCATGATTTAGCACTTTCCCAGGTAAAAGCTGTGTGTACAAAATTAGTATAAGTTATATGTTGCTTTAACTACTGGATCCCTGTGTTTTCCTGCATCTATTCCAGCAAATTTTAACAGGGTACATTTACTTACCAAATAGTTTATAGTGGTGCTCTCTTCCCCACGACCCATGTACTTGAAGAAACGATGGTCTGCCACCACCAACATCTTGCATGTATTTTTGGAGTTCTCTGGAATGGCTCTTTTCTTCCGATGGGTGCTTTCTAAAGTAAATATTTCAAATAAACACTCAATACTACTACCACTGCTGCATCTATTGCCCTTATTTAAGACCTGAATGTGAGTGTGGATGGGGTCCTGGGAGGAGAACAGGAATGTTTAGTTTTAGTCTGGGCTTTTTTTTTTTAATAGCTGTTCTTAAATTTTATCTTCCTAAGAGTCTTCAAACTTACTGTAAGGAAAGGAATGCATAGCAGTGAAACTGAGTTATTCATCAGATTTACCTGTGGAGCTTTTATGGTCATCACCACAGCCTTAACACCTCTCCTCTTCCTGTTCCTATCCATTATCCCAACTTTTGCTGACACAGCAAAGGACAGAGGAAAGAGGGACCAAAAACTCTCAAAACCCCATCATAGCTCAAGACGGATTCCTTGAGCGACCACAGAGGCCAAACAGGTCCCACTGCAGAGTGCACAGAAGTACAAAGCTGTTTTAAAAGACATAAGGAGTGCTGTTTCCCCCCTCCATGCCCACAGTGCATTGAAAGAGCTAATTTGTTTCAAAGATGCTGCTCTACCAAGGTATGGACACTCACCTTCATTTTGCTCCCTGTCTTCCAGTCCTTTTGGCAACAGTTCATCTTCACTCAGCTTTAAATAACCACACACTTTGGGGGACTGCAATCTTGAGAAATCTTTGATATCTTCAGATCTGTAGACCAACAGTCTTTCATCTTCCACATCATCTACAAATCTCCACAGTGGCTGACAGCACATGGAGAAGTTAGGAACACAGTGAATGCAAAGTCTAGATAAGTAAAAATCTTTATGTGTGTACCATTATATCTCCACAGCTCTCTGTGTACACACAAATACACTTCACTCACAGTGACAAACCTACTGATAAAATGACATCCTCAAGAAAGCCAAGAGAAGTCAACTCTCTCATGGTACATGGTAATCCACCAAAAGTCTGAGAGAATCTCAACAGAGTAGTGGCAGCTACCTGATAAAGCCATAGGAGAGACAATTTTTCTTCCCCTCAGAATCTGAGCAAACTGAGGAGGCTTCTCAGGTTCATCTCCTCCCCTCTGTAACAGCACGGAGCCAGGAGGAGATCTTTAACTGTGCTAATGTGGGAGACAGAGGAGTAGAAACTCCTGCAATTAAAGGAGGTTTTGATTTACAACCCTGGAAGAGGCTAGGTCTGGCTTAACTGACAGAGATTTATAAACCTTAAGCAAGAGGATCACGAGCCTGTGTTCCTATAGTTGTAAGTAAATGGGTGTTGATGGAGGGTTTTAAATATAATAGTGTGATTTTATATAGTTTAAGTTAAGAATGTAGATGGTATAAGAGAGACATCTGTGTGTACGTGACATGAGAATTTATTGGTCAAAACGCAGCTGCACTGCAGTGAGAAGTGCCACAGGTGATAGGTCACAAATCCAAAACAAAGTGTTGTTTTAAGTGTCTATTGGATTAGAAAGTTATAAATTAACTCTAAATCTTGTGACTTGCACCATTATTCGGAGGTATTGTAAAGCCTCACGCCCTGACTGATGTGTTCTGTTATCTTAAACCATAAATCCGTGTAATCGCATAGTCCCATCTCTTGAAATTATTTCCTCTGACGAGTGGAACACACGATTCCAACATGCTAACAAATGCACTCACCAGAAGCACAGGAGGTGGCAGGTACCAGAGAGCTTTTAAGCACACAGCAGAATGTGGGCTCTTTGATGTTCAATAGCTAGCCAAGTCACTCATAAGCATTAAAATTTCTCCAAAACCAAAGACCATGAAATCTCAAGGAAAGACACCAATTCTCACAGCAGATGCATACAAACCATCTTTTTACTTTACTGACAAGTCCTACTATTATCTGAATGTTAAAGCTACAGCAACACCACCAAATACAGCATGGACAGGGTCAGTTCTTTGGCCAAAGCCAAGCAGCACAGACTGCCTGCATCCACAACATAGAGCACCTGGCTCTGGGTCTCCTCTGGCCCTTAGGCAGTGCTCTTGCAGCTTCAGCCAGCCATTATTTAGCACACTGTGCTTTCGCTTCACAGCAAAAAGGTCCCAAAACGTGAAGGCTGTGCCATGCCAGCAGCCCTATGTCTGCAGCACGAAACTGAGGGTTTTGCACACTAAGGCAAGGTGTGAGGGCAACAGTGGTTTACACAAAGGCCCACAGCCTTTCCAAACATACACAACTACCTTGAAAAAAAAGGCAGTAAATGGCAGAGCAGCTTTGTTCATGCTGCCTTTGGGGAATAGACTCAGGCATGCTCCCTCTGTGACTGCACATGGGAATCATCTCATCTGGGGCTGGTTAGCGGCCAAAGCTGACCTGGGGACACCACCAGCAAGGCAGTGTGGGCAAGCCAGAGGCTGCACAGCACTGCCTGCCCTCAGCTGCACAGACACAGCCAGCCAGGAGCAGGGGCTTGGCTGCACAGAGAGCCAAAGCACACCCACACTGCTCTGCACCACAAACACAAAAATGCTTTACTCCACAATCAAACAGCTACTGTATGTTCTCAATGTAAAACTCAAGTACAGTGATTTGGGCATTTTGATCACAGTTTTATACTTTAACATGACTAGATTTCTCAGGTTTACTCATAATTCTGCATATCCTTGGGTTTGAAGAAAATTACAATATCCATATAACACTCAGCCATAATTACTGTTATTCAAGCCATTCTAATACTGCTTGTGTCTGGGAATATACTGCACTGAACAACTCATTATGACAATCTCTAATTATATATTTGTTGAATATGTTTTTTTTAACCAAGAGTTCAAAATAACACAAACAATGAAAATGGTAAAAAACAAGGGAGTAGGGAAAAATAACCAGATTTTCAGATAAAATATCAGATTTTCAATTAAGCTCTAAGAATGGGCAAACTTCCAAGATGTAACAAAGCCAGTTTTAAAAAGCTTCACAGACATCGACTCTGTTTAGACTGCCACAGTTTGTTAGAGGCCATGATCATCACTAATTACTAACATTATCCATTTCTGCTTCTGAAACCCTTTCCTGTTTAAAATATACCTTCTCCCTGATGTATCCAAAACACACAACTGTCAGATAATGTCACTCACTAATAAAAGTCAACACTTGCAAGCCAAATTGGTTTCTTATTTCTCTCCCTCCTCCCTACTCACCCTAAAACAAACACTACCACCAAATCTAGTCTGAGCTACAGAAGTGTCAACACAACTAACTAGGAACACCCAGAGGAAAAGAAGGTGATTGTCTGGATACAGTTTTCCACAGTAAAGCGTACCTCAATATTGTATTCTTCTCCATCAGTATTGATTCGCACTGTAAAATCTTCATCCCCAATATGTGCCACAACCTTGGAATTATGCTCTCCTTTAACATAAGCATGGAAGAATTAAATTAATTCAGCTGTTTGCATGTGCTCCTGCACACATTACATTTGTTGGGGGCTTTTAATTGTTCCTAAACTTCATGACAAATTACTTCCTCAGTCTCTGTACTGTTCAATTTAAAGAAAAAAAGAAATTAATCAGCACTTCCCCCAAGTCTTAACTTCCTAACAGTCACAGTCAACGAGACTCAGGTTTAACAGGTAATATTGCAGAAAGTGTTGGGATGGCTCTGGGGATTAGTAATGGGACACATAATATTTCTGCCAACAAAAGCAGCGTGCCATCTAACTACTATCAGACAGTAATTTCACGGCGTCAGCCTGCATTCCAGTGGGAAAGTCTCACCACACCACAAAGGCAACACAGAAATCAAAACAACTTAGCAGAAGCATTAGTACTGCCTGAAAGTGGAGCATTACATTTCTTTACAGAAAAGTAATCTGCAAAGAACTATCTTTAAGTCTTTTAATTGAACAGTCTGGGCATCAGTGCATCACTTCTACCTTGGCTTTGTGTTCTGGGGCAAGGAACATTCAAGTTCTACATTCCAGATGGAATTAAAGCTACCATCAACTCTTAAAAAAAATAATAATTTGCAAGCTGCTGCTTAAGTAAATTATACCTTTGTGTTCTGCCAAACTAAACACAAGAATCCTATCTTAGGAGCTTGATGCAATAAACCTTACCACCCACCAAACCTAAAAAAATCCCCAAACACACCACAAAAACAAAACCAGAAAACCCAAGGGGATAAGAATTACATTTATTTCTTCATTCTAACCATATCTGATGAAAATGACGGAAATACACCATTTACTCTGCCCAAGAGACTCAAGCAAAGCTGTGGTTTCTCAGCATTGACCCATAGTCTACTTCATACTAACCAACAACATGTCCGGTGAAGAAGTCTTGCCATTGAACACGATACTCCTTTTCCTTGCCTTCACCATCCACAATTAATGCTTGAAATTTTTCTGAAAAGTGTTCAGCAGTTGCAGTTAAGTATAATTTAAAGTGCCTGTAAAAGAATTTACTTACATTTATTTTTAAGCAAAGTATACACATAACAGATACATTCAATCTCCATTTTACTGAGGGTCCAAAAGAAGTTAAAAAGCATTAATTCTGATAAGCAGGCTATACTGTGTAATTGATAACTGTAAATATTTTAAGAGTCACAGATGTTTAATTTTAAAAGAAGTTAAAAAAAAATTAACTCCAAAATCCAAAACAGTAAGAGTTTGCTCATGATGTGCTTTATCCATCTGCAGTCAAGCAAAACCAGTTACTGGTAACTATTTAAAAAAAAACAGACCAAGAAATTTCTTCATCTATTTTAAATTAAATTATCTTAAAGTTCTTATTTTCTGACATAATACAGGCAAAAGACCATAAACAGAAATCTGAACTCTGTACATTTTTTACAATATATTGTCACAAAAACTAAACACTATCCCAAGAAGTAAGCTGATAACCTTCTCAAGAAGAAGCCTCATGGGATCTTGGTTTGTGTGGACTTTGGGTCAAAGATTTTTGGCATGCTCCTCTGCAATTATTCTGTAATCATCACCAGCAGTATTGCAACCTCACCCTAAAGCCAGAGTGCATGAGGCAGTGCAAAACAGGGACAGTCAGACATCTGATCCCATTAACCTTTCATAATTGACCCTCCAAACTTAAAAACCACCCTTCCAAACATTCAGAGATTCAAAAATTATGCATAACTTGCATGACAGTTGAAGATGACAGAGGGGAAGGCACATGAGAACACAGAAGACGAAGTCAAATGAACAAAAAACTATATACATTTGTTAATACAAAGTATTATTCTCACCCTGCTCCCCATTTCAGATTCACAATTTCAGCACTCAAATACCTGCAAGGCACTTTTCTGACTCTCAGAATAAAATCCCTGCAATCTTCATGCCTGCTCCCTTGTACTTCTCCTTCCCTCTTTCACCTGAGCTTTTATTTCCCATCTTATAACAAAAACCAAAAAACAAAACCAAACCAAACAAACAAAAGATTAAAAAAAAAGTATTTTATTTAATGGGACATTTATACTCAGTAGGAAAAGGATTAAACTTCCATGAAAATAAATACAGTGAATCTCTTGGGCAACACACCACACACACTACCCAAACTGAAGGCTGAGATTTACAAGAACCAGAGGACATTCAAGAAGTATTGACAACGTTGCCAGAAGAGGTCTAAGGGATCCAACCCAATCAGGGGAAGTAATCTACATGAAACTAAACCTAAGAATAAGAAATCCTGAATTACTGCCACTTCAGCCATCAGAGCAATAAAACAACTTATTTTCCCCTTTCCTCTGACCCTCTCTGAAGTCATATAACCACACAGATCACTAACCTAAAAGAACTGGCCAGTCATGACAGAAAACAAGACAATTTCTGGGTTTGAAACTGCACATTATTCATCACAAACTGAAGGAAAATACTATGCTATTTCATTGCAGATGATTTAATTACCTTTTCAGGGCTGAAAAACTTAAAAGCCTCTCTACATGTGTCTCAGGCTGGAGGTCCCTCTTCTTCAGTGAGTGTTGCTGGATGCTAGACACAGAAAGGATGTCGTAGTCTGAAAGCATGGACTCAACTGTGTCTGAAAGACCAACAAGGAAAGTTTTAGTTTCAAAAGACTTTATTTCCAAATGCACACATAAAAAAAGAGCAAACCAGAGCCTCCCATTTCAACAGCAAGACCACACTTTGCTCTAATTTTAGGATAACTATTGTACATTTCTGTAAAGGTCCATTTTGCATAGGCAAGTAGAAATCACAGAGTGTGACAAGACACAATCTGAGAGAGACCAACAGAGTTTGCTTCACTTTTTCTACAATTTCTAAGCAACCAACTCATCATTTTTACTGTCACAGCAGTGACATTCAGCAATTCAACTACTGCCCTCCCTGGCTGACCCCCAGAAACTAAATGGGGGAGAATGTCCCCATTTCTCTGGAGTGAATTACTCTCCGCATCTGCTGGTCCACACATGAGTCTGAGGAAGAAAATAGTTTAACCTATTAATTCCCTTGTTTTGCTTTGCTGTTATGAACAGCTTTTGCTACTAAACTGTTTCCATCTCAACCTACAAGTTATCTCACCTTTACCCTTCTGATTCTCTCCCCATCCCATCTGTGAGGAGACTGACACCAAATTAATTGCAGATTGGGACTGCATTGGGCCTTTCTGCCCAACAGTAGCTAGAAAACAGGTATCTGCATAGCACAGTCAAACAGAACTAACAAGGCAACTCATGTGAGATAACCTGGTTTCCCAATACCTTACCATCAAGCAAAATTCCTTCTCCTATTCAGAACATGAAAAGTTGTTCAGAGAAAGGAGACCAAGTGCCTGAATTCCTATGGGAGCAGTACACAAATTACAAATTCAGGTCACTACTCTGCAGATGTTTCCACCATTAACAAGTGCTCGACAGCTGCCAACAGTGTTTGGCTCTTGCTGATAAAGCCTCCTGCTATTTTGTAAGGCATTCCTTCACCAAAGCACCCATCCACACTCCTTCTCTGGAGCACCCACCACCCAGCAAGACACCCAACCACCACCCTGGCTTCCACCAGCACTGAGAGATGCAGTTTCTATTTACAGCCTTAACCAGAGACTCTTATTCCCACATCAATGTTTTCCTTCTTCGACAGAGGTGTTCACTCTTCACTGCATCAAATGAGGTTTCAGGTATGTTTTACAAGAGACAGAAGCGCTTTAATAAAGACATTCTTTATTTTAAAAATTCCCTGTTTTTTTCCCCTCCACTTCCAGCTATGCCGCTAAACCAGACCTGATAGCTACCAAAGAGGATTTTTGTTAAGGAAGACAGCATTCCTTCAGAGCCCCTGGTCACTAGCTTACACCACTCAGCAAAGCCACCTTGTGTGTTTTATTGGACTTTTAAGTAAAGCAGCACCACTAATAAGCTGTTTTACTGGCTATTGTGCAATAAAACAAGATTGCCAACTTGAAATCTAGATGCTTACAGCTCTTGAAATAATATAGGTTTCTTAAACCCAACACTCAGTACCATAATTTATCCCCAGATCCATGCCTGCAAAGCTCAGGAAAGCTTTAAGAACATATACACTGATCAGGGCAAGGGAAGCACCTTGCTTTTCCTTTTGCGAGGGGGTGGGTGGGGAGAACTAACCAGCAGTGTAATGGCACGTGTGTGCTTATGTACACTGAAGTGAGGAAGGTACAGAAGAAAAGATGACTCTCACAGCCCTCCTGGCCCTGCACCAGACCCACTCGCAGAGCGAGGGATGGGCGACATGGCTGCTTTCTTGGGCAGCAGAAGCCACCAAACAGCGGTTCCCAGGCTTCTTCCTCCCCAGCTACTCCTCCCCAGCCCTTGAGCAACACAGGAAGGGCAGTGCAGTTGCAATTTCCTGATTTCTGTTTACAACCCACAGGTCGAGAGCACCTGCAATCGATTACCATGTGTTTCGGGTGATATGCAAAGGCAAGTTTCTATTATCATATTTTCTGTTGTGGGGATTTTCCCTGTATGTGCCCCACTGCTCCATGCCAGGCAGGGCCTTCATTAGCTTGCCATGTGCTGCAGAGCTGGTTCACTAGGGCCATGCAGTGAGTAAATGGCTAACTCTACCCTCCAAACAGCCCTTTTAAAATTAAAAAGTCTGTTCTAATTAATTGCTTTTGGTCTGGCATCTGCCATCATTCAGAACCACCTAGGAAGGGGGTAGGAACAGGCAGGGAAATGAATTACGAAAAAAACAACCCCATTAAACTGCCAATTTTTGAATTCTTTTAATCAAACTTGAGATTGTCTCACCACAGTCAGCTAGAGCTGACCCCTCAGTTAAAGTGAATGTTGATATACAGGATATCCAACATTGGTTTATGATATGGACCAAGCGTGTGGTACGTGGGGCAGGAAACATGAGGTGTGGTACCACTGCCACACTGTTTGGGGACTTGCCAAGCACAAGTTCTGCCCAAGAGGCACAACCCCAGCTATAAAACATGACTGTCCTTTTGCACCTCTGCCTGTGAAGTACAGACCAGAATCAAGAGAAGGCCATGCCAAAGAGAAAGATGCAGTTGCCACTATGGCCAGACAAAATGTCTCAGTTTCATGGCAAGAGAACTGAGAAGTCTACTAAAAAAATCAGGCTTTTTTATTTGGTAGGCAAGTCCTGCTCCACCTTAATGTACACAAACACCCTTCTGGAAATGCCTCACAGAGACACAGGAAGTGTAGTAAGAATAAGACCTAAAAAGTTCACTAAGATGAGTAAGATGATTCTATTGAAGTAACAAATGAAACACAGGGCACTCCCAATTCCTGTAACCCTGAAACAAGAGTGCACTTGTTCGTATTTCCTCTTACCCTTCCTAAATTTGTTTGCTTTTAATTTTACTTACAACATAAGTAGAGGCTTAAGACATGCTGCTCCCAGACATAATAACATAACTGTTAACTAGCTATGGTATCAGACATGTGGAAAAAATACATTGGTAATACACTCAAACAAAAATTTTTCTGTAAAATTTTCTGTTCATATTGTGAAAATGAATCCATGTTCATGGCTTACTGAAAATAAAAGATGAAGTGTCACTATTTTAAACAAAACACAGGACAGTGCAGAGTCCAACTGTACAACAGTTTGTGGATGGGAGCCATAGAAAGCATATACTTCTTATTCAAGTTTAAAAATATTTCTGGTATTCCTTCCTCATTATCTTCATTATGGTCCAAAAGTCATTTCCCATGGGCTTCAACAGACCTGAGCTGACTTAGTTTTCCCAAATCACTTTTTTGCGGTTCCTTCCCTTCCACACCCTCCTAGACTTCTGCATTCCTGTCTTTTTAGGGAACGCCTTAATTGCATCCTGATATGCCAAGTATATATTTATTGTCACCAGCCTTCACCTCATGGTACCTTTCTTTTCTGGAGGGAAACTTCCCAAGAGCATACAGATCTTGAGTTTGAAAGAGAGACAGGGAAGGAACATTGGTGACAAAGACGATATCCCAAAGCTCTCAAGAAGAAACCCACAGCAGTGATCCTCCTCTACCCCCAGCTTTGAACTCACCAACTCTTCCCTCTTTTATCTCACCTTGTTTCTGGGCTAAAAGCCTCCTGGCACTAGACTTTGAGACTTAACACAGGAAAATAATTTTAATAAACTCTGCTCCAGCACCAAAGAGCTCAAGAATGCACTGGGCAAGAGCTTAACTCCCTGAGTTGGAGGCCACTGCATGTACTTCAAAAGAAGAAGTTTCTCTTTCGGTGCTCAGCTAGCAATTCAAATGTCGCCCTTCTCCAACCAACTTGGGTTTCGTAAGTACAACAATAAATTCCCATGATCTCATGCCACATCTATTGCCCAGAAACCAACAAGTAAATATGGCAAGTCAGCCATTTCATAAGCATTCTTTTGCACTGCATTATTTATGGAAAGGTTAAGCTTATCTAGAAGCATGATGTTTTAATCCAGAAGATATAATTAATATTTTTAAACCTCTCTTCAAAATTATCCCATGATAGAAAATGTCCCTACCTAAAACTCGAGATCCAACATTAAAAAAAAAATATTACATTTGGGATTTAAAAAAGACCACTACATAATCAGTGGGGTTTGCAGGAATAGTTGCAGTTATTTCTCCAATCATCCCAAAGGGAATAAAAGCAGAAATAATTCTTCTGTCAAAGGCAGAATGGGATAACAAACCTACAGGGAGCAGTCCTAGGACAAGCACTGCGAACACACTCAGGAAGGATTTTGCAGTGGGACGGTTAAATCAGTGTCATCTCCCAAGACTGAGAAAAGGGCTCCAGACTGTATTTCATGTGGAACTCATCAACTACATCTGGGTTCTGATCTCAAGCTGATTTCCAATGAGTATCAAATACCTATCAAAAGCTTATGAGCAGCTGACTAGTAACAATTTTTCTAATTCAGCTGAGAAGTGACTGAATAGTTGAAGGGCTTCATATTGTTTATTGTTACTATTTCATTTTATATGCTCTTCTTAGTACATTAAAATATTTTAATTAAAGTAACCAAATATAGTAATTTGAAATATAATTCAAAGTCTCAGAATTTAGACCAGGAAACACAGACTGGAGTCTTTCCAACCAGAACCACAAGAGCTAAAGCAGGTCTCCATCACCCTACATAAAACAGCTGCCCCTGTGTTTGTGGTAACAGCTGCTCACTGGCTGCAATACAGCCGGATTGTATGGCTGCAGCACCAGTCCAGGGAGTGCTAATGGAGAAGGCAAATATATTAATATTTCAACTGGGCACACAAATGGTCTGTGCCAGCAGGAGGTGATGCAGTCATGCCTAAATGTTTGTGGGTACCTTCTCCGAACAGCTTATGCTGCTTTTAGGAGACTGCCGATGAAGAGGATGCATTGAGAAGGTTCATCTGTAACAGCTCCTTGCATGTGCTGTTACATCCTTCTGCAGTACATCTGGTACAGAGCCATTGCCGAAGACACAATACAAAGTGAATTGAAACACTCATCCCACACAGAACAGCCCATGGTTTTAACAGTTTAGATAAACCACGTTTATTTGTTTCCACTGAAGAGTGGTTGCTGTTTTGCTCATCAAGAACATGGAAAGAGAAGAACTTGTGTGAGAAACAAGTTCAAAGCAAGAACCAAATACATGTCAGTGTTCTAATACACCATAACAAGATAAAGGTTTACACTCTGTTTGAGCACATTTCTGGACAAACCTGTTACTAAGAATGGCCAGCCAAGTCAGCACTGCTGAACGTTTAGAAGGCATGTTTTTAACTCAGTCTCAGCTGCACCAAACTCGTTAAACCACGTGAGAAAACAAGGTGCCCAAACTCACTCAGTCAGCAGCAGATGAAGCCTCGGGGTACGGTTACCCAGCCCTCAAGCTGGGAGGGCAGGGATGCTGCTGCTTTATTGTCCAGCAGCTACTCCACAGGGCACTTCTCCTGCAGTTACACTGGGCAACTACCCTCTCCTTATCACACATCCAGACATGCCAGTGATGGATATAATGGAAAACCTACCAGCTTACTAAAAACCCTTTAGCTCATCTCAGGAAAAACTTGTTCATGAAGCTGCACCTTTATACTACTCCAAAGTTTTTTTCCCCACAGTAAAATAAACATCTGTTTCTGGGCAGTGGGAATATTTCCTTAAGGGCGCAAATTCTGTTTAGCCGAAGCTGTACAGGTAATTTTCTGGTGGTTTTGAATACAGCTGAATACCCACAATGGCTCCTACATGTTACCTCACACACTTCCAACCTTGCAAATTATCTCCTTCACTAAGCAGGTCTTAAATAAGGACCAGAGAGGAACAAAACTTATACTATTGGATCTACTCAATTTAATAACAGTCTGTCCTACTAATGACAACAGATGACTTTTCAAATTAAAAAAAAAAAAAGCAATATCCTGCCAAATACTGACATTATTAAAAATAAGGAAGTCCACTGAATCAACATCCTCATAATTAAAGTGAAACAAGGGTAATTCAGCCATTCCATCTTACAACAGAACAGCATCATATGACTCGATGCTCAAAAAAACCCAACGTGACCCACCCCCAAATCACATGCTTTCATACATCCTGCAGAGAGGAACTGCCCAGTCACAGGATGCAGTGTTCTCTGGAAACAGATCATTTGTCTGGCTCTCAAAAAACTACAAGCCTCACTACTGTACAAAGATACCACATCACAAAATCCTGCTGTGTCACAAAATAAGTTTGAGTGGAGCTGATTCTAGGTAGACAAAAATTACTGTCTAGACTACACTTGTGAGACCAACCCCTTCACTTCTGACTGCATTTCTTCTCCTTGTAGATACAAATTTGGACTCATTCACACACGATCTTCCAAAATTCGAGGCACATCACAGGTACTGAGGAGGAGAACTTTACTATTTCAGTAACAGCCTGAAAAGGTGAGAAAGGAAACCAAGGGATATCATGTTCTTGTTCAACACATCAGGAATTATGGATCAACATCTACTGGGTGGCAGCTGCAGGTGCCTCCCTTCATAACAGAGCGCCCTTGTCTTCCCGCTTCCCAGTCCATGCACCTACATAAGTTAAAAATGCAAATATCAAGAAGGGAAAAAAAGTACAAATAATGTATATTAAGACAGCACAGGAAGACAGGGATGGATATTGTGAAGAGATGCAGCGCACAGGTGACAAAGATGGGCAGTACTATCACATGTATCTGCAAGAACAAAAGATATCAGGAAGACCATTAGAACCACTGAGAGGGACATTAAACCACTGATGCAGGACATCCCCAAACCAGACAAGTTCATGTGCTGCACATGAAAATCACAGAAAAGGACAGCAGGATAACAGCTCTTCGTTAAAGAAACCTGGTTCTTGGTTTCACAGCAAAGCACTTCCCATCATCAGTCTGGCAAACTCAGACTCCTACAGCTTATATAAAAGCTGGGGGGAGAAAATCAACCTGTTTATAACAGAAGTTAAACATAAACTTCTATCTCTATCTGCTGACTACTAAACACACAACTAAATCCTAATGTAAAGTCAGAATGCCAGAGTGTTAAGAGTATGGCTCGCTGTGCTTCCTCACTCAGCCCTTCCAGCCACAGAGCAGAAATCCATGCTGGGGCTTCTGCACATGCACACAAATTCCAGAGTGGCAGAAGCATGAAACTGAAATGAGTCACTGCTGCCATCAGCAGTGTACAGCAGCAGTGAAGTTTTCAGTTTTTACAGCGGGAGGAAAATTAAACCACCCCAAATCTTAACTGCAAACAGGAATCTTACTTTTTGTCTGCTTAAAGGTCACAACAAATTGGGACTACTGAAAACCAAACTCATGCTGAGCACCAGATTATGTTCCCATTACAAAAATCTTGCAACAGTTAAAGGTAATTCTTATTAATTAGACTTTAATGTAGCATTGACATTCTTTTTGTTGACCTTGAGTACTTCT
The DNA here is from genome assembly GCF_000691975.1 of Corvus brachyrhynchos. Classification (NCBI taxonomy): domain Eukaryota; kingdom Metazoa; phylum Chordata; class Aves; order Passeriformes; family Corvidae; genus Corvus; species Corvus brachyrhynchos. The sequence continues at coordinate 4,323,520 of NW_008240221.1, forward strand.
CACAGAAATTACACTTCAATCACTTTTTTCAGTTGGAAATGGAAACACTGACCTATTCATACGAACAAGTGAAAACAAATCCAAGAAAAGTACTTGAAAACCTTGATAATAAGTAACTTCATGGAAAAGATTGCTAATCCACAACACAAAAATAATACTGATAATTTGCATTGAATAAGGCCATGTCTACACCAAGCATTTGCTGTTTATACCGAGACAAAAACACTGCATCAACGAATTCCTGTAATGATTTTGAAATAACCCCGCCACATCCTGGGAAAGGATCACATGCTGTGGGATTGTGTGTCCTTGAATTCTCCACTATGTGATGCATGGTGAGAAACACTCTCAACCTTCGGCTTTTGGGGACAAACTGCAAAACCAGCTCCATCTAAAACAGTAGTCTTGCTTCAAAGGATGTCCAAATGGGGCAAGAAACAGTAACAGAAAAGGAAGATCCTGGTAGGGAAATGAATCATTTGACCTTCACCTAGGTCTTGCCTTAGTCTCCAACAGAAGCTTCAGTTCAG
>NW_008240221.1:4324168-4328529 GCF_000691975.1 Corvus brachyrhynchos
CAGCAGGATAAAATTTAATCTTGCATAAAGATTTTTGTCACTAATTATCTCACTGCACATTTTTGACACCAAGTTAAACTTCCAATCCCTTAACTCTCTGCCAGCCAGTTACATTTTGGACTTCCTGCATTTTGTCACATCAAGCGTGAAGAATTCAAAACTGACTGCAAATCAATTTATGCTGCCCTCTGTATCACTTAGCTCCCCTGGTTTATTCATCAACACCACTACCATTTGTTTTTTTCAATCAACAACTTCTAAATCCTAGTCTTCTGATGTGCATTAGGTAGGTTTGCACTGAACCATTTGTCATTTCTCCAGCTCACACAGCTGTTCTGAGTTCTGCATGGTACTTCTGCAGTGTGGAGAAAAAACTGCTGAAAATCAGGGTACTTACCTCAGATTTTAGTAGTGCAATTTGGCAGGTAGAAAAAGACCCCGAAGTGAGTGATTCAAAGAATATCATCTGCCCAGCATAGGAACAACTATCTTATTTTAGTTCCCTGCCTAGCTCGTGATAAAAAGTTCTCATTCAAAGGAGGTAACAGTAGAGTAAGACACATTTTACATCTAGACTCTGTTGGGGGTAATCCTGGATACATGCTGCTTAGTGGCAGCACACAACTTGTATCACTGTGCTGTAATACAGATCCAAGCAGTTCTTTAGTTATATTCAGTGACCTATTCACCTATTCAGTACCCAAGCTGGATATTTGCACTGTTATTCTTTTCAAGTACGTTCAACTCTGTTACCATCCAGATATGTCTGAACTCCAAGACAAACAGCATAAATATTTTATAGCTATAAAAAAAGTATCTTCAGAGATAAATGACAACAAAGAGAAAAATTTTGAAAGAGCTGACACTAATTTTTCAGGGGCCAAACTACAGTATCAGTCACTGTACTGACTAGTAGAGTCCCATTTCTCTAGAAATTAATCCCTGATGTCAACATTATTAAAAAGAGTATACCGAAAGACAAACTGAGGTGCATAACCATCCTGCCTTCATCCCTCACCTGGAACACAACCACTTCCACCCCCAAAAACAAAGGGGCAGGTGCTCAGACAGTCACACTGTGAGCTGCTCTACAATAATGAACTTCACAAGGAGAAAACATACCCTTTACTGAAAATAAAACAAAACCAAACAAAAACCCCAAACCACCAAAAAAAAGGAAAGAAAAAAAACCCTAACAAAAAAAGAGATTACCTTCCAGACAGCTCACATTCCATGAATCCACTCAAAGGAATGGGGAAGGGATTGGAAAGCTGAGGTCAGGTTGTGGCAGTCCCATTTTAGATCAGTTTAGACTCCTGGAGCACCACACCCTAAGATTACTTCAGATGAAAAAAGCTGGAAAATGACCCACATCTTTTTATCACTTATTCTATTCTTTGTCAAATTGTTTTTTCATGGTACAATTTTTTTTTCTTCCTTGAAAAACCGAACTCAGAGTAATAAGCAAGAAGTTCTCAACATAAATCACAAAATGTTAGTTCATGAAACTTCCTTAAGGATAGTGCTTATCATAAATCTGATTTCAGTTCCCAAAAATTAAGCAGTGGTTAAACAGAGCTTTCAAAATAATAACACTCAAATTATTAGAAGGAAAAGATGATATTTAGAAAACCAAGCTGTAAGATGAGGACAACAGAACTCCAACAAAAAGATGAACATAAAAACCATAATAAAACAGGCAAAAGTATTTTAAAAAGCAGCATATAGCTAATAGTTGAAATATTTTTTATTTTATGAGAAGAAACCACACAGCTAAATAACCAAAAGGGCTTGTAAAACAAGTCAGCTGCAAATACAGCCCCAAGAATGGATGCTAAAGGCCAGTACCAAGAAGTAAGGCAGTAATTGACCTTAGTACTCACTGCAGAGGAGATTGAAAAGTTCCCCAAAAGCTTATCATGATAGGATATATGTAAAGACCTGTGTTCAAGACCCAGGAAAAGAGGCTTTATAATAAGTCTAGAAAATGACCAATAAATCAGCAGGATATGAATGTATCAACCCAAGAGTTAAAAAGCACTGCTAAAACAGAACTGGTCAACTACTAACTGTGGTGTGGGACTACTGTGCCACTGGTGTAGAGCAGGGGGTCTGAAAGGACCAATTTCCACTCCAGGTACCATCTAAGGGCTAATCAACAAATACATTCAATGTCCTGACCTGGCAAACAGATAATAATAACAACAAAGTGTAAATTACTAGACCCAGGGCTAAATAAGATACTAGGGAAGTAGTGCCTCCTATGTATTAGCATATATATATATATATATATATGTGTGTGTGTGTGTGTGTATGGGAGTAAAGTGTGCATAGAAGTAGCAGCTAATGTAGCACACATGGATTTTTCAAGCTCTCTCACAAAACACTTTTGTAAATTTAGTTTACTAGACAACGAAACAAAATGTGTGATAAAATTCAAGGTATGAATGTGCAAAATAACACATGAGGAAAATAATTCCTCACTGTATTTACATAGCCAAGTATTTCAGTATAATTATTACCACTCAAAGCAAAAAAAAAATAGCAACAAAACAACAAAACCCACAAAGAAAATAGAGCTTGGAGTGACTATTGAAGATGAAAAACTACTCAGAAAGGAAACAAAATCAAAAGCACTCATCATTACAAATTTATGCTGCCTTTGTATTACAAATGGTGTCCTGCAGTCCTGATCATACATCTCAAATAAATAAAAATCCAACACAAAATATATAGAAAAAAGTGACCAATAAAGTCATGATTCTTTCCTCATACTAAGAATTATCATATAGATTAATATTTTCTCACTTAAAAAAAAAGATAGTACAAATGAGACAAATTACATAGGTATGTAAGTCACTAAAGGCGTGAAGAAAATCAGTAATTCTTCCATATTGACAATTTCTGACAGCAGAAATGGTCAACGTTTAGAAAAAGAAGAAAGAAGGTTTTCCTCCATGCAGTATTTCATAAAATTGAATAGCTCATAGTCCAGGCATGGTGGTACATGAGCCAAGAAAATAAAAGCTGTCATATAAAGACTGCGCAAACTCACAGCAGACAGGTCCTTTAAAAGGCATGGAGATCTGACAGCCCAAGATGCAACCTCTGTTCAGGACCTCACTGACCTGCCTGATGTTGAAAGGACACGCTGTGTTTGTTTTGTTTCTATTACACTTCCTGGAGCATCCACCACTAAGCCCCATCCTTCCCAGGTCCCTGCAGCCACCAACTGCTGAGGTGTGCACAGAACCACAAATCCACCTCGGGTGCAGGAGAGGGCAGAGGTGCACCCTGGACACCTGTCAGAAACTGTGCTGAGAGATCTAAGCCAAGAAAGGAGACTTGGAGCAGTCCCTGCTGGCCTCACCGACTGGAGGCAGGACAAATATCTCTGTGAGAATGTACAGCTGATTAATCACTGGAACAATGTTTGGAGACTGTCTTTAGACAGTTCAGTTGTCAACTTGAATGTCAGCATCATCACATCTGAATCCTCACCCTGCATAGTGATGGACTCAAGGAAACCAACAGAACTTATCACAAGATCATTTTTGTACCTTTGATTTTCAAAACATGAGTTTTCATGTGGGGCCAGACAAAGCTTTTAAAGGAAACAAAAATTTTGCTGCTCCAGTGATGAGGAACTACGGTAGAGAGGAGAAAAAAAGGAGCAAAGACAAGGATCCAAGAAGTGTGTAAAAAATGGGTCTTAAGGGCTAGACACGACCACTGCCTCTTGCAAGAGCCCATCTGCCATTTCAGTGACAAGCTTTTGCTTATCAAACAAAAGTCTGCAACTTCTTCATTGCAAAGCAGCTCAGACGCAAAACTGTTTACCGAAGTTAAATAAAGCAGCGGTTCTCCTCCAGTCAAGCTTTTCTAGAGGTCACTTTCAGCTCCAATGGCTTCGGGCTCTCTGGTGACTCTCCAGACAGAACTGTGAAGGGAAGCCATTTATATGATTTTGCCCAGTGAGGTTGTGCAGTCTCCCTCACTGGAGATAGTCCAGAACCGCCTGGATGCAATCCTGTGGAATATGATCCAGGATGACCCTGCAGGAGCATGGAGACTGGACCAGACGACCCACTGTGGTCCCTTCCTACCCGACGTATTTTGCGATTATCCCGCCTTAACAGAACGCAAACTCCTGTGAGGAAAACTCTTCAGCAGACCTCGAGAGTGAAGACAATGGTGTCTCCCTGCCTCCCCGCAGCGAGCAGTAACCCCAAACACGGCCCATCAGCGATGCCTTCAGCAAAAAGAGTGCTCTACCCCACTCCACACATCACCCATCACTAACCCGCGGCAGAGGCGGGGGGGCCCGGGCCCCCCCCCCCCCCCCCCCCCCCACAGCTCTC
>NW_008240221.1:4328736-4375722 GCF_000691975.1 Corvus brachyrhynchos
GGCGGTGCGGAGGGGAGGCACCGGCTCTGCTGTGGGGGCGTGAGGCGGTCAGTGCTGCCCTCATGGAGACATGGGATGGGGCAGAGCCTAAGGGATTACAGTGGGGCGTCTGCCCCAGCCTCCCTGCTCCTGCAGGGTCATGGTAAACCACATGGCACAGGATTGCATCCAGACGGTTCTTGAGTATACTTAGGGAGGGAGACAACAGGGCCTCTGGACAATCTGTTTCAGTGCTTGGTCACACACAATAAAGTTCTTTCTCATGTTCAGGTGGAACTTCCTGAGCATCCATTTCTGCCTGTTGCCTCTTTTCCTATTGCTTGGCACCACCAAGAGGAGTCTGGCTCCATTCTCTTGACACCTTCCCTTAAGATAGTTAAACACATTGATGAGGTCCCATCTCAGCCATCTCTTGTGACTGAACAGGCCCAACTCTCTCAGCCTTTCCTTGTAAGAGAGATGCACCAGTCCTGTAATCATCTTCGTAGCCTCTGCTGGACCTGCTTCAGGAGCTCCATGTTTCTCTTGCACTGAGGAGCCCAGAACTGGACACAGAACTCCAGATGTGCCTCACTAGGGCTGAATAGAGGGACAGGATCACCTCCTCCCACCTGCTGGCAATGCTCTTCCTTGCTGAGGGCATGTGCTTTCTTGGGATATCCTCACCACAGCCCCCTCATGGTTTTCCCAGGGCGGGAACAGGCCTCTGGAAAGGGAGAAGGCTCTGAGTTCTGCAGCCCTCTCCGGGGACAGCATGGGGTGTGGACCTGCCTGGGCAGGACCCTGATGCTCTCAGGTCTTGCAGGCTGAGCGATGCCACTCACAGCTGCATTTGCAGCTTCTCCCCAGCCCATGTGAGTGACTGTACTCGGTGATTTACAAGGTTTTGTGTAGTTTCCTTAGCACAACTGAGGATTGTGGCACTTAGTACAAATAGTAAGTGATGGGTCCATGACTCAACTGTTCCCAAAGAGCATGCCTTATAACATAAGGCATAACAATATTACCTGCCTTATTGTCAATATTGCTTCTGAATATTCAATGTGCTGTTGATCTCCACTGAGCTGGCATTGTCCTACAAATAACATGAAACTGCTCAGCTCTCACTCCTGACGTGTAGTGGTCAGCTCAGACAGCATTATTCCACATGTGATGTAAGACTGTCTTTTCCCCATGTGCATGGCTTTAGATCTGTCTTCATGATCATTTGTCATTTTCCTGCCAGGCACTGAGGGCTCTGTTCAGTTGCCCACATGTGGGTGTCCAGTGCTATTCCGGATGACACAGAGGGTCTGAGTGAGGCTTTAGAAGAGCCTGGGGGTCTCTGTTTCCTGTGCCAGAGCCAATGTGTCCCCCATATGGTGGAGCATCAGTGTGGGTGAATGAGCCCTGAACAGAGGAAGGTCTTTCTGCAATTCTCACCCACACCTTTTCTCTCCTTTCATGAATAACAAGACATCTTCAGCAATCTTTGTCTTGTCACTCCTCACCTTCGATTATTTATGAATAAGCACAGAGATGTGAAGGTGCATTAGTGACTTCCTTTCGTTGTGAAAACTGACGATGTACTATGTACATGACCATGTACTGACCGTGTGTTAGTCTTTTAAATGCATTTCAGTCCATGCTGGAATCTTCTCTCTTATCCTGTGGTTGTTTAGTTTCCTTAAGAACTTTTGGCAAGAAAGTGTTGAAAGTCTGTCAGAAATCTCAGCAAACTGTACCTCTGCAATTCCTCTTATCCAAGTGCTTGCTGACACATTCAAAAGACTTCAATCTGAGTTTGTAAGGCAAGACTTCTCTTGGCAAGAACTATGTTGACAAAACCCTTGTTGACCTTTCCCTGGTAAATCACATCTCCCCACGTATGCAATAATTATAGTTGTACTAGTCTGTGCAGAATAGGTGTCACTTTTAATGGTCACTAGTTCTCCAGCTTTCCCTTAGAACAATTTTTAAAAAATAATGTAACATTCGATACAATCCACTTCTTAGATGCCCAGAAAATTTTAAGCAAGAATTTATACCACAGTTAGAATTTCACTGCACAATTAGAATTATTGAGTTTCCTGGGTGAACAGTGTCTGTTGAGAATTAGTCACTGTTTGTTTTGTGTCATGAACTTCTTTTTAAGTCAACATCTCAGTTTGAAACAGACCAGAGATAAGGCCAACGATGAAGTGTTCCAACAGAGGAACACAGAGTCAGTAGGGTCTCCTGGGTTTTCCACCATGGCTTTATCATCTCTCAGTACTGTTTTTGTAGCCAGTTTGGTTGGTGGGTTTCAGCTTCTGGCACCTGGTACGCTAAGATTATTGAAATAATATCAGATCCTCTTGAAAATTATTTATAATTGAGTTTTATGCATTTTATGACATCCTTTGATGTAAGTCATGAGATCTACCATAACCCTCTGATATATAGTTTTGATTAGTTTTTTTCCCCAAATGAAATGTCGTATTTTGGTTAGTCTTCCCTTGTGTGTGATTATTTCATGTTTGTGTGTAATCTAAACATCTTCCTGGCTTTTGGGTTTTGGTTTTTGGGGGTTTTTTAGTGTTTTTTTTTGTTTGTTTTTTGATACAGTATAGCCATTCTGTAGTAAATAATAAATACTTTTGCTCTATCCTTGTCTTGATTCTAGTGACTTTCCATAATTTTTGACCTCCACTGAGTACAGAGTTGAAGTTTCAGGTAGATGATACTTCACCAGCTTTCTAAGATCTCTTTTTAGGTTAATAACAACTAAACAAGTGCTCATCACTGTGAGTATTTGGTGAAGGTTACATATAGCATTTATAAACAATTTTCATTTGCCATTTTATCAGATGTGATTTAATATTGCAGGGTCTTTCTGCAAGTCTTAGAATCAACTTTAGGCGGAACTTTTTGGAAGAGTGTTGTTTTATCTGTGAACAATTTATCCCAATTTTCAGATCACATATTGGACTTCAGAGGTCCCAGTACAGGTCCATTTCTTTTATCAATGGATGGACTATCCTATCTCTCAGTATTTTGTAACTTGTGAAGGAAGATACAGAAAGCCAGGTAAAAAGTTTATTTTTCTCTTATCACTTGAATTTTCCCACTGACTTGTTCCTTCAAGGCACTTTAATAGTAGAAGTTGATTGCCAGTACATATTTTTAGAGTTATAGAACTGTGATTTGGACTTTGCCAGAGCCAATCACAATGGAATTGTTAAAGTGTTCAGACTATTGCTATTTAATAATAGCATAACAGTATATCGTAATTATGAAAATTGTCATTGATTTAGCAATATTGTTTATTCCACATTAATAACAGTAATTGATTTGGTATCAGTAGGTTAGTTTAATGGCATGTCTGAGTGTGATGATTTTTTTTTAAAATCTTAATTTGTTTTACAAATATATCATCTTGTGTCCAGTACAAGACCACTTTTGGAGCGTGTTGATACTCAGTATTAATAGAAATGTGTTCTTTCCTTCCCACAGTAAGGAATTTGAGCCATTTTATTGACACGAGTAGGGACTAAACAAGGATGTAAATACATAGGATATGATTAGGAATTAATGGGAAACAGCACATAGTGTATTTTGGTGAGGAATAGCACAAGTGCAGCACATTGAATAAAAAAAACAAAATAATTTAATATATATAGGCAGTGAGTGTGTTTCCCTGTGTTAATAATAAAAGCTGGATATGTGGAGTGACAGCTAGCTGGGTAACTGACTCTGTTCAGAAGAAGGGTTTCTTTAAGAACAACTGTTTGGTAAAAGAGGTAAATCCACTACTCAGAGTGATTCATAAAATATACAGATTAGTAGTTTGCTTGGAAAGGAAGGTGGATTCTGTGGCACACCCTGGAGGAAGATGGTGGATTACCTTTGTTTTGTGAATGTTTGAAGAGTAAATGATCCCCCGAGGAAAAAGTCCTGATCTTGGTTCTGAGCTAAAGAGATAAGCAGAGCTCCTCCCTACCCATGTGGGAGATGTAGGCTTCATAAAGCTGCATATTTTCCCATGGGAATTATTGAAACCTGTATTATGTGTGGGTTTTGAACCTATGTTGGGCGAAGTCCTGGGAAGTGCGGTGACTTATAAGAAGTATTCATACTTTGGGAGAAGGATGGAATGAGTAAGTTCGTAAGTCCCTTCCACTTTCATGACCCTCTGAAAAAAAAAAAAAAAGACAAAAAAAATTCTTTAAAAGCACTTGGGAGTTTCTCAACATGCAATAACCTCCAAAACACAGAAAAAACCCAACAGCAAAACATAAAGCACTTGGGAGTTTCTCAACATGCAATAACCTCCAAAACACAGAAAAAACCCAACAGCAAAACATCATCCATGTTTATGTAGCACAAGGAGGGCTTCACGTTTGTTTCATACCATGGAACAGAGACCTAACAGCAAGAACAGGTCTGCAGGAGTTAACAGGCAGAAGACTGGTATACTTTGGCCTGATTGCTGAGGTTGTCTTCTCCCTCTTGCTGGTAAATGAGGTCTGGACTCCTGTGGCACACCAGTTCTGAAGTTTTTGTGATTTCTCTCTTCCTTACCTCTTTTTTCTCCTCTGTTCTCTTCCATGTCTGTCTTTCACCAAGTCATCATAGTCTCCTCTTTTATCTCCATAGATGTTTTTCTTTCCCATACAGCGTTTCATTACTTCAAAGGCCTCACCCTTACTTAGCACTGTTTGGCCTATTGTCACTTTCAAAATATGCAAACTAGCACTCCACATTAGTGATCCATGAGTTAATAGTACATTTCCCAACATTTCCCCTACCTACTCAGCAAGACAGAAATTTGGATACAACTCTTGAAATATACGTATTCCAATATTTTCTGACTTCGAGGAACTTCTATGGTCTCTTGAGGTCTTCCAGGACTACACAAATATGCTGCAACTGGACTGACTTACCTCCTGTGCTAGTTTTGAAATCTGCTATTACTTCATCACAAAGGAAAGCAGAGACCAACATGAGAGAGCTTTTTAAACGCAGAAGCAACCTGAATTTGTTCTTCATTATTGTGAGCATATGTTCCCTGTAATTATAATAACACCTTATGCTTTTCTTTCCTGAAACATATCAAAGTTAATCTTCCTAGGGAGGGGATATACTCTTGTGAAGTTACTTCCTGCTACAGTGTTTTTAAAATCCACAAAGAAATTACTTGGCCCTACACTCTTGACACGAAGTGGTCCCTATTTCTTTTATCTGCCAGGAGATGGTGCTGCCAGTCTTCCAGCTCTTCCTTTCCAGTTTTCAGGAAAGGTGGCACATGTTTATGTATAAATAATGAAGATACTTCTGCCATCTGACTGGTGCGCTTTTTTGTCCTAATAGGGATCTTAAGGGAAACAGAAAATACCTTCCCATATTTAAAGCTTACTACTATCTTACAACTGGACATACAACTGGACATACATATTTAAGATTCATCAGCTTTCCAGAGTTTCTTAGTGTTCCATGGCAGGATGATGAATATAAACCACTTTATGATTTCCTGGGTAGTTTCACACATGCCTTTCTCACCTTTACAGACATCTATGGATACACTCTGGCAAGATGGTTCATACTTTCACAGGCATACCAGCCCTGTTCAGAGAACAAGAGCTGTGACACTGCTTTAAATGGAAGCAAGATGCAGTTTTGAAACTCATCCTAAATCACTTTTTGTAATTTAGACAGTTCTGTTAGCATCAATGTTAACAGGTCATGTGGCTTCAGGTTCCACTGAGCACACTTCACAAAATTTGGCCTGAAAAGACCTTGCAATGTATAATGGAGAGACACATTCTCTTCTGCTTGATCACATTTATAAATATGTGTGAATGCCACAGAGCAACATACTTCCTTTTAAGCTCAAAGGTCCATTTCTTGGCCTTGTTTATTTGGTATCAATGCAATCAATTTCATCAGTGCAATTATTTGGTAACACTCATGGCTACAGTAAAAAAAAAAAAACCACCTGAAAAAAAAGAACTGGACCTAATTTCAAATTCCCAGGTTTTGTTATGTTCTGGTTCTAAAATACATCCTGCTGATTTAACGTATATCCTGGTGATTTCTCTTACCCACACAACAGCTGTCACAGACACTGGTGGAAGTTAACATCTCTGGTATCAATTCCTGCTCTTCAGAGGACATCTGATACTTTTATTGATTCTATTTTCTCTCCTAAGAAAAAGCTTCTTTGATGTGAAATTTAATAGAAGAAAAGAGAATCTAAGTACAAGGTGAAATATATTTCTTCTGGGTAGTATTTGTGATCAGACATTAGGACCAGGCATTATTCCAGGAGTATTGTTAATGTAAAGGCAGCTAATGTGGACCTTGTGGAAAGTAAATAAATGTGGGCCAGTCTCCAGCTGTACTACTTTGGTGTATGAGACACAGAGCGAACTGACTGCCAGTACACTCCAGCAGCCTAAGCAAAACCTGTCAGCTGGACAACTGGACACCTACCATAGTAAACAAACAAACAAACAAACACCCCCAAACATTTAACTGATTAAATTTGCACATGTTTGGGTTTGGAAAGATCTGCTGGCACTCTACCTTATGCAGACTGCTTTGGTTCTACATTTGTGTGTGTATATGTACTGTGTCTATATATACATATGAACAGCCCCTGTTTAGGCTTAGAATTTTATGGGAAGCTTTATAAGAGACAAATGAAACTCTTTTGGGAAAACTGAAATCAGTATTTGGTGGCTTCACAAGTGAGACTTATTCTCATGCATGGGAGTTGAAAGGTGGTACTCCTGGGTTTTTTTCCCTTGCTAGCTAGGTTGGCAGTATGAGATTTAAGTGTAAGCGGAGACTTCAACATGCTATGGAAAATTAATGTATTGAATTCTGTACCATCTGCATTACAAAGAAACAGAAAAAGAGTGGGCTAGAAAAAGGCTGTGCTGGAATGGATTTGTGCCTTCTAGGGTTTTTTTGGCAATGTCTCAAACACCGAACAATTCATGGAATACATGGAATGTAGCATTAGACTTTGCTTGCTATTCCTAATTAGAGCTGTAGTAGACCACACTTGTGAATGTGGTGTCATCGAGAGTTGCTTGAAAAGAGACAAATGCCTGAGCCAACCAAATAAGACCTTGCATTTTCCTTGAGTTCCACGGTGGGAACTGGAGTCCTGAGCCTCTTGCAGAATCAGATGCTCTTGAAAAAATTGCTGTGATGGGATGTTGCAGTGATTCTCCTTCTGTACAATGAGAAGTTATGTGTTGGTCTTAATGCTGCTCTGGGCACCATCTTAAAGCCTCAGCAGAGGGGAAAGACCAGGACAAGAGGATCTTGTGTAGTGACCTGGTGAATTTGCAGCAGAAGGACAGGGCAGTTACCCTGAATTGCGCCACTGACTGAATGAACCCATTTGCCCCAGAATGGGAGGAATGCAGGCAGTTTTTTGCTGAGCTGCTGTAGTCCTTAGTGTCTACAAACGATCAACCTGTTCAGAGGTTTCATTCTCCTTACTTATTTTTGACCCTGTCAACTCACTGGTATCTGAGCAACATAAGTGTGAAGCATTGCTGCTCCAGGCCAGCAAGTACTTCACACTCTGAATAGGTGTAAGTGCCTGCACTGAGCAGGAAATCTGGATCCAACTCCTCACAGTTCTTTCAGACAAAATAGTTCTCCTGAGTATGTGAATGAGACCAAGAGGATTTATTTTTAAATCATTTCTTTGCAAAGAAAAGTTCACCAAATGCCTTGGGTCTATGAACACTATGTCAAAATCTTCATGTGACCAGAATTCACACATGCCACCTGTTTCCAAGAAGAAAAGGAAATCTCTATGAGCAGCCTGCATCTGGGATAGCACTGCAAAATGGGCCTACATGTGTGTTAGATAGATACACATGTAGTAGACAGCCTACTGATGTCAGACTCAGGAGCACCACTGGCTCCCTTCGTCCAACAGTCAGGGTTCAGGTGACCCAGACTGGCCATCCTCATGATGGAGCTTTGGTGAAGGAGCTGCATTTGAACTTCTTAAGACCTGTGTGTGATTCAAGAGTCACCTGCCCATCAGCTGCGATTTCAACAATTTTTTTAATATGTCTTCTTATTTATATGCCTTTGATGTCTCATTTTCATGGTGCCTCATTTCTCTCCACTGCAGGGCTTTCAGTTCTGTGTGCTTGAAATGTGACTCATAGAATCGCCACTCCCCAGCCCTGCCCGATTACACTGCTCTGGGATGTGCTCAGCAGCCAGATCTGATATAGGACACACAGCAGGAAGACTAGGAGAAGGGCACTTCCAAGGGACACTTCTGCTGCAGGACACTGGTGCTAGAAGGCATGTTCCCTTCGACACCTGTGCAGGCTCTTCATCCTTCTCCTGGCCTACCTGCAGTGGTTTGGTTGGAAGTATATTCTGTGTAGTGGTAGTAAAGAGCCTCGAGAGACCTGCCCTCTGGGTCAGCAAATATTGCCAGCAACTGTGTTATTCACTAGGCTGTAGCTTAGATCACCCTGGTAACACAGCTCTGCCATTACAAGGCAGCTGGGACCACTTTGGTAATTCTGTAATCACAGATGTCAGACTGGGTCAGGAATCTCCAAACAGTTTGGACCACTGGAGTGTAGTCAACTCTAAAAACTTACTGTACCCTGTTATTAAAATTCTACTTAAAACTATGTTTTCATATGATTCTGCAGAGTCCATACCAGTGGCTCATGGGCCACAGTAAGGAAACCACTGGCCAAAATACTTCAACTGTAACTAACTTAAGGTACCATTAAAGAGACTCCATCTAAATCTCCTCACCTTTCTGCATGTGAATCAGTTTTCCAGTGGTAGAACATGGATATTGATATATATTAGATGTGCAGTGCAAGAGCCAAGTGTTCATAGTTATTATACACCTGCTGTCTTAAAGCACAAATTTAAAAGGACTGGGAAATAACCTGAAAACAAGCACAGTGCTAGACCCATTTTTAAATTATTATCTTAGGTAATTTTCTTTATGAAAAGTGACACCAAGCTCGTGTTTCTCACACATGACTGCAAACTGTTACTGGTGAAGAACTAGTAGGCAGAAGTTTCTAAGGTCCCTAAAGCAGAAAGCACAAGCACAGAGTTTACTGCAAGTCTAGGACTGAAACTCATACTCAGTTATCACTCTTCTAATATTTTTGTTCTCAAAAGAATACTGCTTTGTATTTAACCAGGGATGTTAATATGGCTCTTTGTAAATTATTTTTGGGCTTGGGGGAAAAGATAATAAAGGGAGTGTTTGAGAAAATGTCTGTTCTGAGCAAATGCCTGTTAGTTAAGATAGTAGGTAAACAGCACTGTAATTAAAGGACTCAAACACTTTTGAAGTTGCTGAGGAAATGTGTGACAAATATCATCAAGAATGTGGTTCAAAGGATACAGTTCATATCTCTAAGACACACAGGGAAAGCCTAATTCTGATCCTGTGCTACTTGGGTACCTGGCTTCAGCTGAATCAAACTTACTCTGCTGCCAGAGATCAACACTGGGTAACTCTTCTGGTTTTATCTGGGATGCTGAGAAAAGATGACCCGTGGGATCAGGGCAATGAAGGAGCCTGAAACAGGTTATAAAAAGGGCCATGAAAGATGAGGAGGTCAATAAGGTGACCAAGAAGAAGTTTAAGAGAAATAAAACCCCAAACTCTGTAGTGTCATCAGTGCTTTTGCTCTTGCTCTTGTCTCCTTGATACCTTCTTCTCCTTTCCTTTTCCCTTTGAGCTTCACAAAAACTGTTCCAGTTTGGCCAGTTAGATGATGCTGAATATGGTTTATCCTTGTTTGTGTTTGTAATTAAATTGCATTGAATTCTTAGGTACACTCATAGTTTATTTTATTGGCTGGTTGGGTTTTTAAAATTTATTTGTGTTCACAAATACAGGTGAAAAAAGGAGTGGAAGGTGTAAATAGTTATGCAGAATTGAGGTCTGCAGTTGTTGGATTTCTGGATTGTCTGGAAGACTCCTCCAAGACAGCTGACTGAGAAAATTGAGACACAGGCAAACACTTGTGGTGGGATCCCATGGGCCTCCACTTATATTTTCCGTTTAAGGGCAGCCGTGTCTGCACAAGACCTCTGGACTCTTGTAGCAGTGGTCATCCTGCTTAGGTGCCTTTGTCAGGATTACAGGCTGATCAGATGCCTGCACCAGCATCTGCCAGCTGTACTGGCAGAGGCCTTGCTGTAGGATTCATTTCCCAGTAGGAATCAGTAAGACCAGCAGACTGTCCACTGCAAATTAAACCATCCTTTTTGTCAAAAGTCAGTTCTTCTGTGTGTTTTGATGAGAAACATTGCTGGAGCCAGTGTAAGCAAGGATGCATTGCTGCTGTTTCTGAAGCAATTATACTGAGTTTAAAGAAAACATCACTTTTCAGGGCCTTTTACAACACTAAAGTGATTAGAACAAAATTAAACCAGTTGAATTTTAGTGTGCTGCTGTTGGACAGGTTTTCTCATTTACCACAGCTGACACAAATCCAGGTCTTTTCCCCTTGAGAATAAAGATTATTGGCTTTTCTGAGTACCTAAGCAATAGTCTAAAGCGTAATTCACCAAGCCCCAATCTCCAGAATGCAATGGTAGTTCCCCAAGAATAAAAACACCACCACTGACTATACAAACCTATTTGCACTTAATGACTTTTGCAATAAGGGGTCTAAAACAAAAATAAGATAGTATAAAAATAAAAGAAATTAACGTCTTGAGAGAAAAAAACCCCAGCAACACTGCTGTTTAGGTATGATGAAATAAGTATAGTGGGTAGTTTTAACACAGGATAACTTTAATGTATTTGTTAGTGATTAATGAGAACAACTGACTGCATTAATGTTTTTAATGCTATGTAGAGTAGTGGGATGATTTAGTATTATGTGTGTTTGAAAGACAAGGCCCTGAGGAACCTGTAACTTTGAAGTTGGACCTGCTCTGAGAGGAGATGTGAACCATGTAATTTCCATAGGTCCCTTCCAGCCTTACTGCTTTTATGACTCTAAAGCATTATTGAAACTAAGCTGCTTTTATTAAAATATTTGCCTTGTTAGTGGCTGACAGCATTGTGTAATGATAAGAGCAACGCAGGCGTGATGTTAAGCTATAAAAAGTCATAATCAGTAAAGTATGAAGCCATAAACAAACAGCTGTACTTTATAAATGTGTGTGTGCGATTTATGCAATGTAGAAAAACAGTTCAAGTATGAGGAGATGTTTTGTAAGATCTTTAAATGTGTATTACTTGTCTTGCTCCTATTAATGCAAAGATACTGCATATATGGCAGTAAGTAAACCTGAGCAGTTTTTTTTATTTTGCATGAGTTTATTGCTTTTATAGTGCTGTTTCACTGTGCAAACTTCTAGTATTCCCTACCATAACTTAAACCATGTTCAAATGAGCTATTTGAAAAGTTAAATTGAATTAATGAGTAAACTGGCTGTTCTTACCTGTATACAAGAACAGCCAGAAAAGACAAGTTTATCTCTAAGGATTTCAACTTTTATTTATGCTTTTCCCAGACAACATGACCAGTAATTACTGTTAAATGTGGTTTCTAAATAGTCTTCACCCAAGACACCATAATTAAAGTAATGTATTTAGTACAAAATTTTAACAACATTTTCTGTCCCTGTTTGAGTTCGGAAATCTGGGTTATGCAAAGGCAGGAGTGGCTCACAGGACTGCAAAGTTACAGCTAATGATGTGTGGTTACTGGCATGGGGTCAGCCTAGGCCCTTAGTAACCAAAAGTTGTTAGCATCTGATTATAACTAATTTCCAACATCAAATGCATCAGTCCTCTGCAAGCAGACATGGTCAAATCTCATAAATAAATACACATATCTACACAAACAATATATATAAGACAAAATACTTATAAATAAAATACATGTTTCAGTACACACACACTAGCACAACTGAAACTATTTGGTGTATTACTTATTATTTTCCCACCTTTTACTTCTCATGAATATGGTGCATCTTTTAGGTTTTAATTTTAAAGAGAGGATTCCAAATCCACTTCTCACTTCAAAGTAACAGGAGTCTTGCTCTAGATTGTTTCCATTTAATAAGTAAAACTTCTTTAGTGAAGTAATTTTCTGTGGTTAATTATCAGCTCATCTTGTTTCTTGCATTAATCCCATATTCTCCTGTTTCCTTGATTACAGGCATCACTACCAGGACATTTCATTCTGGAACAGTACAGAAACAGCCTCCCACATAATAAAGCACGGGAGGACTGTAAACAAGATTTGTCTTTTGATGCTTAAATTTTTTTTACCCTTAAGCCCAACTTGTGAAGGTAAAAAGAAATTGGATCATGCAGAACACCTGAAATTGTTATAAAACAGGTTTGCTGACCATCCCTGTGTTCTGCTAGGGTGTCATTTGGATTGACACTTCTGCTAAGGATACCAAGCTTCTTTCCTTGGTGGAGATCTTAATTTTTGTCTTTTGTTTACAACTCTTCTTTTTGTGCAGTTTGAGACTCAGGAGCTTTCACCTCTAGAAGATATTACTCCTAAAGAGACTTTGATCATCCAGCCTCATGAGTGAGAATCTGGTGTCACTCACTTTGAACCAACAATAAACATTACAAGACCAGACTCAGAATCCAGTGCAAACTAGACAAATAAACCTGCCTTGAGTCTGTCAAGTAGGAATGTTAAAAAGTCCTTGTACTTGGGTTTTTGTTATGTAGCCACATCATTCATCATAATTTGCATTGGCATGGGGAGGAGGAGTGCTCCTGGCCTGTCCTCCCATGCATTTCTCTTCCTGAGGAACCATGCAGTGTGGGGGTCAGCATGTGGGTGGGGGAGGGAGAAGGGAAAGGCGTCCATCCTTGCATGTGGTTTTGCATTCAGGCTGTCTGATGCCAGCCTAAGAGGGACACTAGGGACAAGCAGAGATGAGACAGCAGAGGGTTTCAAAGGCAGTATGGATTTGTGTTGGACTAAATTGACTGCATAACTGTGACCTCAGAGGGATCCTCCAGAGCATGTATCCAGTGCAGGAACTGGTCGTCAGCAGAGGAGACGTGGCCCAGGAGGACAGGCTGCCACTGGAGCTTTGTACCCCAGCAATTCCCATTTAATGAAAGTCTTCAGACATCACTGGCAGGGAGTATGATTCTGCACAGCCTTTAGATTGATGTAATTTGTAAGGCTCAGACTGATACATTTTATCCCACAACACTGTTTAGAAGCAACATGTAGAGTTTTTAAGCCGAGGATCCTTGAATTAAGAAAGTAAGTAAACAAATTACTAATAGCAAACAGGAGTTTTGGGAGTGGGAGGTGCAAATGGATATGAAAGCTGAGTGACAAGGAAGAGAAACAAACAAAAATACATCAAACTGCATCTACCAGTTACTTTCATCTCAGTGAAGCAGGTCTCTGAGGCAGTTTCCCCAAACAGCAGCAATTTCTCTATTCCATTTGGAAAAGGAAAACATGGAAAAACTTCACAAGTCAAGGGAAAAAAACAAGCAGGAACAAACAGGAAATACACTGTTAAATGTAAGATTTTTAATTTTTGGTGATTCCTTCCACAAAGGTCCCTCAGTAGTCAGATACTCCTCATCTCTAAATGTTAAATTTTATTCATTATCACAGTGTACTAGTTTGAAAACAAACCAGTGGGAGGCGCTAAGTCAGAATAACAATTTAATGGAAATTAAAGAAAAGGGGAAAAAAAAGGTAAAAGAAAACACTGTCAAACTGACAGAGTCAAGGTACAACCTGACACCCTGTTAGGCAGGGTGGTGGTAGCAGTCTGGTAGAATGGTGGCTGCAGTCCTCTGAAGCAGTGATCCTGTAGTAAAACAGTCTGCTCTTCCTCAGGAAGTCCACTATTCCATTTGGAAAAGGAAAACATGGAAAAACTTCACAAGTCAAGGGAAAAAAACAAGCAGGAACAAACAGGAAATACACTGTTAAATGTAAGATTTTTAATTTTTGGTGATTCCTTCCACAAAGGTCCCTCAGTAGTCAGATACTCCTCATCTCTAAATGTTAAATTTTATTCATTATCACAGTATTTTTCTTGTTAACCAATGATATTTTTATAATACACATGTATTTATATTTCTTAAGAGTTCGAAGATTTTTTCTCATTGTTTCGAAATTGGGATTGCTTTGCATTGGAAAGGTATTTATATTTCTTAAGGGTTTGAAGATTTTTTCTCGTTGTTTCGAAATTGGGATTGCTTTGCATTGGAAAATACTTTAGAAGAAGAATGCAGGGCATGGAAAACAATTGACATCCCTGTATCTCGTCCTTGTCTGTGGCCCCACAGGTGGCAGGGAGGAGAGAGTGCTTCCTTTGGCTACATGAGTAGGAAAGAACTGATTATCAGGGCCAAAGGAACACAGGACTTGTCCAATCTCATACATCCAAGTAAGTCTGTAATAGACATCTACTTCAGAAGGCCCCATAAAATGTGTAGTCAATAAATCTAAGCTAAAAAACAGGTTTTCAACATCCTCTGACCCAAAATACCTAAAGAAAAAGACTGAGAGCCACAGCTATGAAAAAAAAAATAAGATACAAGAAGAGGTCAGGAGAGATTGGGCATTGCAGAGGCCCTTGGTTTCTGCAGTAGTAGAAAGTATATGACATACAGTCCTAGCAAGAGGCACTCTACTCCACTTTCTCTTACCAAGGAGGAAATCAACCTTACCACAGTTCTTCCAAAGTAGATCTGAGAGGCAAACTCCTGGATCTGAGTTGGCTAGATGAGCATCCATCTAGTAATTGCAAATCAGTGTGAAGGATCTCAACATCCTCTTTCAGACAATACAGTGGTTTTGTGTAGTTTCCATCAAAACAGCAAAGTATTTTATTGGTCTGTGTATTCTGCTTTTTAAAGTTCTTTATCTTGTACCCTTCCCTTCTCTGCCTAGATGCAGGTGTTTCTAAGTGCATCCTTGTAATCCATTATCATCTTAATGCTACAGTCAGGATTCTTTGGCCTTCGTGTTCGGTTTTGTTTGGAGGTATGATGTGAATAATGTTAACGGAGAATGTTTACAGATGGGATGCACCAAGTGGGAATAAGATTCCATGTACAAACTCTGCAGCATGAGGTTATGTTAATAAAATGTATTTCAAAGACTTAGCCCCTGATAGTATGCTGATTCCAAAATTTTTCATATTGCAGACAAGATCTGACACTAGAAGACCTCGAGCTACCTGGCTGAGGGAGAACAGGTAGTCTGTTCAGCCAGCAAGAAGCACGAAGTAATGGGGGGGAAAAAAAAGTCTTCATGACAGCCAGGTCATGACTGATTTATAAACAGCTGCAAAAACCCATCTTAAGGCCAGTCTAACCAACTGCAGACTTTGGCACAGCATGCCCATGTCATATGTATACAAGGTATGATAACAGACAAGTAGTCAGCACAGTGCTGCACTTCCAAAATCTTGTAGAGGAGTCTACTGCCCAGTATTAAAACTGGGCAATAGACTATAATATCCCTGCAACTGCTTCTTTGAGCTCTTCTTCTCAAGTCTTGCTTCTATCCACACATCAACTGCACCAAGCAGATGTCTCATGCAGCTGAGGAAGCAGTGCTGAATTCCAGGCAGAGCAGA
Source organism: Corvus brachyrhynchos (assembly GCF_000691975.1). Taxonomy (NCBI): domain Eukaryota; kingdom Metazoa; phylum Chordata; class Aves; order Passeriformes; family Corvidae; genus Corvus; species Corvus brachyrhynchos. The sequence continues at coordinate 4,344,334 of NW_008240221.1, forward strand.
TGGCAAGTCAGTTTTAAGGGTTTCATCTAAAAGACCAACATAATGATATAGGACTCTAAGGCATTCAATTCATCAGTGCTTGCAAGGTGATGGAATCAACGATAACAGGATTTATTTGTTACACTGGGAGATACATTCTTCATATTTTTTTATCCTTGTTGTCAGTCATGTGATTGCATGACTAGTTGGGGAATCAGAGACAACTCTAATGGAAAAGAGAAATTAGGTCATCTGGTCCATCCTCGCTGCCAGGACATGACTGTTCCCTGCAGTGGATCGCTTCCCACACAGTTATCTTTCCAACTGTCTTTTAGAAGATGGAAATGCAATTCAGAGTCCCATTTGGCTATGGCTTCCAGAGCTTTTGACAACTTTTTATTTGGCCAAGAATGCTTAATGGGAGAATCAGATCTAACAACTTTAAATACAATTCAAAGAAAGAAAAAGCAAGTATCAGAATTTCATTCTCAATAAAAACTTTTTTAATAGAAAAATTGTGCAGTATTTGGGATAATTGAGGACAGTGTTTTCATTAGACAGGAAATAGCTTCTGTGACTCAATTCTACAAATTAAACAATAGGTTTCCTGCTAAAAAGATCAAGCAACTAATTCAGTAAGTAGTTTAGGAAGCATCCAGTACTCATGATACTCTGAGCAGACTGTCATCAGGAGACCAGCACTAGTGCTAGCTGACTGTAGGTATTCCAGGTTGCCTTGATAGATTACTCCAAGGATCCCCATCCTTCAGCAGAACATCTCGATGGGCAAACACTCAGACTATACAGAGCAGGATTGGTTATTAAGGAAAAAAACACAAATGGAAAAACAGTGATAGAACTTACACTTAAGGAAATGGCAAGCTACTTCCCTTTCAGCAGCTTTAGCATGACTTCCATGCTGCCTGCAAATGCAAACAACCCCCATCTTTTACCACTACATCACCATGCTCATTGAGTAAATCCAGTATTTGAATTAGTAAGTGGCAGTCCAAGTATTTCCCTAAGGTTGATCTCCTTTTCCAAAGGACCCATTTGCTTCATTTTATCCAGAGATGTGACCATGTAGTTTGGTTTAAGGATTGATTCACTTTCTGAAGTTAGGCAGGGTTTCTCCAAACTCTACTCAGCCTCACTGGAGCACTTCCTTTGGCTACCAAATTCTCATCCTTCTTTGCCTTCTCATCTACATCATTTCTTGATGTGTTTAGACCATCATCATTCACTAGAGAATTTTGTTTGAACTTTACTCTGCAGCAACATTCTCACCAGAGAGGACTCAAAAGCATTTAAGGAACTTCAGGAGAAACCCAGCAGTTCAGAAACAAGCTCATCATGACAAAATGAGTAATGTCTTCTCTAGATCTTCTCTGAAAAGATCACGACCACTGCAACCTCAAGTACAAGTGCATGTGGTTGCTTTTTATGTCTCACCAGAGAAATCTTAAGATTTTTTTGACAAAAGATGCCTTTTTCCCTTCTCCAACAGAGGAAGAGTGCTTTCAGGTACTCGGGAGTTCAGGAATAAAACAGGTTACTCTCTCCAGTTGCCTTATTAAATCTTCAAATTAATCCACATAGTTTTTCCTTTTGTCCCCAGCAGAACTACAAAGACACTGCAGGGTTATTCCATCTCTACTATAAACCCTGAAGTTATTGTCAAGTTCTTATTATCCTACTTGTCTTTTAAAGTACATGAGAGCACTCTGTATTTCATTCCATTACATAAATAATGCTTGACCTTGTGTTAATTTAAATGGGCTTTATCCCACGATTTTAGGTAGTCATTGAGGATACCAAAGGTTGTCCAAAATTCATGTCATGAAAGGGTCAGCATGCCAGGTGGGAGTTCCTAGGGTTTGGATGCTTGTGTATGTCATGCTCTCCACAGCAGGGCTGTGAAGCTTTACTGTAATAACAATAATTATTAGAGCCACGGTGACATGACAATTTTCCTTGGCTTTGATGCAGTAACAGGTTTCTAGATTCTGCTTGATGAGGAAAGATGTGGTTACTAACAGAACACCACACTGAATTATAGACCTTTTGTAGGTGTAGCAAATTCCTACTGTTAGAGAAAAACAAAACATTCCAGTATTACAAATCCACTCAACAGTCAACTTGTTTTCTTTCCTGTTACTTTTCTTACTGCACCGTTTTATCCTAGTAATTTATTAATTAGTAATAAGGCCTGCCTGGTTGTCTCAACCAGTGAAATTCAGAAAGTCAAGGAATACAATAAGAAGTTCCAGGGTGCTGATAGCGATTTCATATTTGTACCTGGCTGGAAAAAAAAAAAAAATTACATTTGGAAAGCTTGAGCACCTTTGAAAAATTAAAGCACCTTTGACAAGAATGTTTCGCCCTTTCTCCTCCGGTTTTAATTGGACAAAAATATTTACAATTGACCCATCAGTCAAGACAGACAGATAAGCAACATTTCCTTTCTGTCTTTTAAGACAGTGAACTAACAAGTGAGCCATTTTTATAAAGAGCAGCCATTTGGAAAAAGAAAATATGTTTATTTCTTTCAAATGTCAATGCCCATGCTCCTAAAGATCATTCTATTAGACAACCAAAACAATTCCTTCTTCCTCAGCTGTTCTGTCCCTTCGCAACAGATTCTTTGCAGATGCATTCCAAAACAGATTGCCTCCTTTACTAGCCAAATTATCACTGACAAAATACAAATCTAAGTATTGCAGACCATCAATAGACTGAATCCTCACTAACATCAGCAAAACCTTGAGCAAAAGAATGTGCAGCATTAGGACAAATCTCTGAAAACCAATTACTGTTGCAGGTGTATTGAAGTTCTGCTATGTACTATCCCTGCACACCACAAAGTGTTCCTGGAGCACTCTATTAATCTAAGATTCCTCTCTGTGCAGAGCAGCTAACAGCAGAATGCTTACAAGATTTAGCCAACACGCAGCACTGACACAAAAACAAGCGGGTAGAAACTAGCTAAGAGAAAGCTTTTATTTGAATTTCTAGCTATCAGCAGGATGAGGAACTCGAACAGGCTTCCAGTACCAAAGGAGGAGAGGAATCTAATACCAGCCTGGATAAACATACTGTGTAGTGCCTGTGATGGCAATGAGTGGGATGTGATATCTACGGGGTCTCCTCCAGACTTATTTAAAGGACATAAACCACAGCATAAGAGTTGTCCCACTTTGAAGCAGAAGTCTTCAATTGGTTAGGCTGGCACACTTAAAGCTGTATTCTACACAGGAACCATTTATATTATTATTTCTACAAATTTATATTTTTAAAATTACTTATCAAAGCTGCTGGTTTTGAACCACATTCCACAGCTCCACTAGAGGTGATCATGTACTCTTGGTACAGAACAGCACGTAACCATCTCATTGCTTGTAGAATGGAGCAGCACATGCAGAGATATAAACATCTTTTCAGCCTTGACCACACACCAGACCTTCACATGTGTAACTTTTAAGTGACAAAGTATCTTAAGTCCTTTCCACTCCGGAGGAAATAACTAAGAGACAGCAGTGTTTGCATTCAATATTCTGATAGATGGGCTCTGGTTTTTTTCATTGTCCTGCCTTACAACTTTCAGGAGTGATCATTTTGCTGTATCTTCTCCCCTCTGGGATTCTACACACCTGGTACCTGGGTGCAGACCATCCCCTCAAGTATTTTCAAGGTGCAAGAGATGAGAGCAATCAGAGTGCCTTCAAGCATCTCCCCACCAACCATCCAGTGTGCCCAGCCCTCACTCCAGAGCCTTAGAAGGACAGGGTAGGAAGGAAGAACAAAGCAAGGACAGCTGGAGTAGACCAGAGCAGGAGAGTAACCAGAACATTAGAAACAGTTGTAGGGACAGAAGTTTCACAGGAGAGTAGTTTTGAACTTGGCTGGTAAATAATTCAAGTGGGCCCAGCAAAAGCCATAATTTTGTTCCCCACTAGCATTATTGAAACTGTCCCAGATGGTGTAAAACTTGAGAGAAGGGACAAAATGGAATATCAAAAATTGAGTCAGTTAAATTGCCTCTAGCTGCAATTCCACTGTACACAAACTTCTTTGGTGATACTCTGGTACTCCTTGAGAAGTTCCTCCTGTTCCTCCCACTGATGAAACTGTCAACCATCTCTCAATCACAAACCTTAACAGCAATAAACTGGCATGAGTTTCCACTTGACACAATGCTTACTGAGCACTAATATTTATTTGAAGGATATTGGCATAGCTACATATTAGCAAATATCTATACTTTGAAGTGTCCAAATAAAAATATATTTTATGTGGGTGCTTATTCTAGGTTTGCATAAAACCCTGCTGAAGACCTGATATATGAAAATTGAAAATTATGTTCTCAAGGCTCTAACATTAAATGTGAATTAAGTAATGAATAAAGTTCACCAACTACTGAAACCTTTAAAATCATATAGCCAGATCTTGTTCGGACCATTTAGTCTGATCAAATCAGCTCTATAAACGAAGTTTGTCACCTATACATTGAAACCAATGAAATTATGCTAACAGAACAAAGGCAGCCTTTTATATAAGGTGGATTTCTCAAAAGGGATGAGAGTGGCAAAACCTTGGCTTTGCCATTTCATAAAATAGCCCAAGTATTCTGTTGCCTCCTGGTTCACGTTGGCATAATTTGTTCTATGAATAGAAACAAGTATTTTTTAAACTTCACTGGGCTGATTCATGCATCCTGGCTTCAGTATCTCTAACACATGCACAAAATCTCTTTGGAAGCCTTGAGTTATGTGAAGAATGCTATACAGTGTTGTTATTGCTGTCACTGCTGAGACAAACTATCACTCCCTGGCTGTCACAGCAGATTTCCTTAGGGAATGCAATTTAAGTAATTCATAGCATAGAAACAAACATCTCTTCTCCCTCTCATTTTCCTCCTTTTTACAGGACTGTAATGAGCCCCTTTTATTTTTTCCAACAGATTTACAACAGATCGGAAATACCCAGAAGCTGCTCAGCAATAACAACTTCAGCAGCCATAGGTGATTTCAAGCCAAGGCCTAAAAAAGGCCCAACCCTTCTCCCTCCAAACATGTTTTAGGAACTGTCCTTTTGTTTCCAAAGTTGAGGGACTTTACAACGACAACGCCCACAATGACAGGAATGAGGATTTAACTAAGCAAAGAGGTTGGACAACAGAGAAGATAATTTGCAATAAAAAAAGCTTATGAGCCACTTCTAATGGCATTTACAGAATCTCTGTTCCGGGATTCTTATACTGATGTCAACTCACAGATCCTACACTAGAGACAAACTGCCCTAAACTAGTTGGCATATACAGAAATACAAATTTTAAAATACTTGATGTCATAGTTTCAGGCTACACTTTATTATCAGGTGTACTCATGACTATGTGGTAGAAGACAACAAAGCATTCCTCTAGGAAGCTGGAGTCCTTGCAGCATAGTGGAAAATATCATGGCAGTAATCCAAAGCTGGTACTAACATTTCACCCTTCCCACCCACTCTGGCATTTTATGCAGCTGAAATCAGCTGGCCAAGCTGTAATTGCTGGAGCTTTCAGCAGCCGTGTCAGCTAGCCACACTCACACAAAAGAGGGCAGTTAGTTTTTGTTACAGAAGTCTGGGATTTCAGCTGCACAATGGGAATCTCAAGTCTGTACTCTTCCAGTAATGTCTGGAATAAATGAGAAAGTCTGCCCTTTTCCTACATATGATGATTTATTGCCAAATTTTACCTGGGAGGGGAAGACTGCAAAGTCATTTAGGGAATTACAATCCATCCCTTTTTCTGGCATCATCCCATTCCCCTACACATTTCATTCCCTCCCTCCTCCAAAACACTGCAAATATTTGGCCATATTTTGGAAGTAACAATGAGGAGAGATGCTGCTGTATTCATTATTATTAAAATTAAAAAGCTGATGCTGCAGTTTCAAGACTTTTTTCATGTAAAATGGAGATGCAATGAACAAGAGACAGCTAGAATTTGTCCAGCTTGGTAAACATAAAAAAGCACATTTAATAAATTAAGCTATAATCTAGACACAAGGCCCAGCTCCTGTTCCTGTAAGGAAAACTGACAACTCTCTCAACAAGGTGCAAAAGAAAAGAAACAAGAGAACAGCATTAGCTGACAGTGTAGTGCAAGCTGAGACAGCAGCCAAAAGACAGCAAAGAAAGCAAACCCTTAAATGAGCAGATAAAGCTGACTGCTACATGTCAGTACCCAAACAGCTTTACTAGAGAATGGCAGCACTAAGGAACTAAAACCTTTACGAAACATATAAAGGGTCAGTAAGAAATGTGTGGGCAAGGGGACATTACGAAACAAAAACACCGATTAAAAGAAGCATATGAGTTTATGTAGAGTCCTGACACACAATACTTTTTCAAAGTAACTGCATGAAGAAAATGGAGTTGATACAATTTTTTTTTAGAGTAACGTATGTCAATTGAAACGCAGCATCTGAACAGTTTTATTGTAGGAACACTCATTGTGCACACTCAATGAATAAGAACATGGAAGGTGGAAGATGTACCACCAGAAGCCTTCATTGACTAGTAATGTATATCCTTTTTCGTAATGTAATTTCCTGTCCAGCCACAACACTAACAAGAGTTAAATATTTTCAAAAACCCACCAACATGGGAAAGTAAGAGGTAGAGATGTAGGAAAAAACTCCTAAGGGACCTACAGGGGGAAAGAAAAAACAGAGCAACATATTGTTACAAAAAGCTCCAAAAATGAGGGAAAACAGTAACACTGAATGCAGCCTAAAAACAAGAGAAAGCAGATTATGACGTGGCAGCACGCGAATTAACATTCGAGAGCAGGAGAAATTCTTCTGCATTACTAAACGTGTCGCTGGAACACTGTAATGAGGTCCATCACGAAAAGCACTACAGGAGAACACAGCAGAGAATTCCAATAGATTACAAAAAACAAATAATTTAGATGAGAAGGTAAGATTTGCAAGCCATGAAAGAGTATCAAGAAATTTGCTATCTTTTCTTAGGTCACTACTAACGTGAATCCATTTCCTCTAGTAGATTTAGTTATTAAGAAGTCCACATGTCAGAGTAATTGTGAAAAGTTATCTGGGATATTTTTTTAAAACAAGTTCATTTAAAAGCAGACTTTTAAGAAGTATGCAAAAAATTTGAGAAAGACATTTCCAGCACAAGATACTTACATTTAAGTTCAGCCCTTAAGTTAGTATATGGAATTGTTACAAGTCAACAGTAGGTGGTTTATAAAATGTAATTTTATTTAATGTTACTTTGCTGTTACAGAGGGCATAACATTTTCACAAGGCTTTTTTGGGACTACAATCAATGATTAGCAACACACAATAGTGGTCCAAACTCTCTAACAATCACTGGACAAACTTGACACCTTCTCACATGTGCACAAACCTGCATGGAAAAGTACTAAATTTTATACTTGGACATGTGAACTTCAATTGGTTTTCCCATTCCAGTGTATCAAGAAATGACATGCACTTTAGTCTGCCAAAAAGCACTGCCTGTACTCCAGCAGTAACATGCTGCTTCTAATACATAGTAAAGTGAATACCAGAACTACAAAGGCAGGAGTGTAAGTGAACTTTTATTGGGAAGGGATATCAACTTAAACAGCAGCAACTGAAGATGAAGAGAAGCCCCTGTTTTTGAAACACACAAGCTTCTGTATTACATGATACGGGAAGCAACTCAATTTGTGGTTTTCCAAACTTTAAATGCTCAACTTGATCTGGCCCAGAATTTCCATATTCCTACTGAAACGAATACACAGTAGCATGTGAAAGTCAATTACGGAAAGGAAACCCTGCAGAGTAAGAAGGGAATGTGGAGAATTAAATGCTATGTGGAACACTCTTTAGTTGCATTTAACTACATTTTCATATCTTACTGTAATACAAAACACAGTCAACTGGCAGGAACTGGTTCAGATTTGTTTTTAAATACCAGGTACACTTTAGTCCGCTACATAAGTGTTTGGAAGTTACTTATGTTTATATGAAATGAAGCTATTAATACTTTTCTACAGCAGTAACCGCACACCAGGAAGGCCAGGACAAACACAAATCAAGGAATGGAGTTTTCCCAAAGCTGCAGTGTGAAAAGACTATAAATTGATTTCCATACACATGGATGGGTTTTCTTTGCTATAGGAAATCCAAGTGGAGCTATAAGGAATGGAGACGTGTAAAAAGGTTTCTTGAGAAGGAAAGGGAGAATGACGCCCCACGTGCAGTTTAGTTTTCTGCACCTTCTGCAGCATCACATTCTTCTCCTGCACTGTCTGATGTCCATAACTAGAAAGAAAAGAAAAACAGCGTCAGCTTTCAGAAGTCCAGCTCGAACTCCAAAAAGGGACAACTACTGACTGTAAGGAAACGATAATGAATTAGACTTAAGGATGGCCACAAAGTACCAGGGCACTGGCGCTGCACAACCCTGGCTTCCAGTGCTTGCTGGGAGAGGGGTAACTGGACAGAGCTCAATGAGCTGTTAACATGCCCAGGGCACAATGAGCTTTGCCCCTCAGGCAGAGTAGATGTGTTCTTATTGGCCCCAGCTTTTGTGCTTAACAGTGAGCTGTGCCATCGATGCCAGGCCATTGAACAGCCTCAACAACACCTCAACAGGCAACTTCCATTTCAAATGCAGCAGTCTGAATCTTGCAAGTGTAAACTGCCGGTTTGGTTATTGAAGCTAAGCACTTTACACTGCTAACAACAGACATTTCTACTGAAAGAGTACTGCAAAATAGTAAGTGTTGCTGTAATTTTAAATACAGTGAATATTCAGAGAGGGTATTCCCTGAAAAACTGCCACAGTTGCATATTTTAATAGAACTTAGCTGTTCCAAAAGGCACTTTTCTTATATGGTTAATCATTATAATAGCATACTCAAACAAACTGATTTTATTCTTAGTACACTGAAATTTCAGAGCTTTTAAATGAAAATCAGGACAACAAATAAAGCAAGCTACACTGGATGTACACCAGGAGAAACTTTGTTTTGAGGTAGTCAACAAAACAGTTTGAGTAAGATTCCCTGACAGATCACAGATGACCGTGTTTTAACTCCTTGTCCTATCTTGTAAGTTAGGTTGGGCTGAATGCTCCTTCTCCTGTCTACCATAAGGCCAAACAGGAAGAATGTGAGCTAACCAGGCTGTTATTCCAGATTACACAGCATGAAGTTGGACATAAACTTACACAACATTCAAACTAAGTTATGAAAAGGTATCATAGGTAAACAGCCCAAGTCAGTGCTGTGCTTTGCACTAGAGCAAAATAAGGGTTTCTTTTTTCCATCACAAATAAGCAAACAGCTGGTTACAGAACCAGATAATACATAAAAAAGCAACTTACTGTTAGGTTGTCTCTAAGCAACTGCATGATGAGAGTACTGTCTTTGTATGAGTCTTCGTTCAGTGTATCAAGTTCTGCAATTGCCTCATCAAATGCCTGGAATAATTAAACCATCTTTAGCCTTTCTATTAACTGATCATTAAGCAAGCAAAAGCTAAACCTATCAGTAAAGGTAGCTTAAAAAAAAAGGCAACATTAGAAGTTAATGACCTGAATTGCTCTATTTGAAACAAATCCATAATAAAGGTATACTAAAAGCTTGCCATGCTGCTGAAAATTTAAGTCACATTGTAAATACAGCCTCTGCTTGTACCCCCTCCAATCCCACTAACAATAATGAGCTTGGAAACCAGAAACTTTGAATAGAATCATTTCCTTCACAAACTCTAAGAAGTAATAATTCGTACAGTTTTAAGCATAAACTCTCTTCTACTTTCCCTGCAGGCATACCGGGAAAAAAAAATTGACTTACTGTCTTTGCCAGTGTGCAGGCAAGCTCAGGATTGTTGAGAATCTCATAATAAAATACAGAGAAGTTAAGAGCTAGACCCAAGCGAATTGGATGTGTTGGCTGCATCTCCTTCTTGCTGATGTCAAATGCCTCCTGATAAGCTCCCTGTGAGTTTTCTATTGTTTCTGTAAAAGAATGACAAACAAAGTGGTTTTGGGTTCGTTTAAATTTTTTAAAAGGTATTACTGCTTACATCACTCCATTAATGGGAGGCTGAACAGTGCTGTACGTAAGCCTGTTCTTAAGAAAACACTGCACTTACTTTAATCAAAGTAATGATTTTACGCCCATCTTAAGTACAGCTGCCACTGACAAAACACAGGGACCAAACTAAGCTACTACAGAGCAAAGGTATTCAAGAGAGATAAACACAGAGAACTTGGTAAACACAAGTATCCAAGATTACTGTATTGCTTCAGTGGCCTCTGATACTTTAGGTGAGGGGGGGAAAAAGCATTTGTGCATTACTTTTTCTACAGAACTCCTACTTCATTCCTTGCACAGGATGGACATGTTCATCTGAGTTACGTGTGCAGAGTAAAGAAGACCCTACTTCTTGAGGAAGTTTGGAATGCATGTACGGCATGCTCCTGAAAGACTGAAGGTTTGCCTCCAAAAACTGCACATAGACAGGTCAAGACAAAAAGCCCCAATGTTGTGCCCAAAATAACTGGGATAAACACCACAGAAAAAAGAGGTTGCCAGGTCAGAAAGTACTTCAGGAGTGCTACCTATAGTCTATTCCAGATTCACTTCTGATAGACAACCAAAGGGCCAACAGCTGGGCACTGGCGCTATATGTCCTGCAGAATGGAAGGAGACTGCAGGAAAAGAAAGGTCATTGTCAGAGCTCAAAATACAGCTCTCTGAGGGACCTACTACTGGAACTGCTCTAGCAAATGCTGGTAAAAGAGCTTGGTAAGTAAAATGTAGTAAGCTTGCAAAAGAGTCAAGACAAATTTGGATTTTCCAGTATTTACACTGTAATGAGTACTAAAGGACTATCCATTTGTTGAGAACAGGTGAAAGAAGGCAAAAAACTAGCAAATCCAGGAGATAAATTAGCTTGTAAATACATAAAATATATTTGAAGCTGAGAAAATAAACAGATGCTTAGGGATGGAACATCAGAAAAGCTTAAAGTCTTGAAGTTTGCAAGAAGTTAAAGTGGAAAATGTCCATATGGTAATGCACATAAGCTGTAACTTCACAGCTAAACCCCAGCAGGATCTGTTAACAAGGTTGTATCAATCTCTCTTGCACTGTATCCCCTATCAGCATGTGTGGCATTTAATTTAGCCGAGAGGAGCTGGTATTTCTGTGCTCGGACAAGCCCAGATTTGTAGCTGTTGCTTGAGACAATGTATAAATCAGATGATCGCTGTGAAAAGCAAAGGCAAGTTTTCTCTGCTACCCTTGGACTTGCTGGTGATACTTGACTCAGGTTAAGGGTTAAGAATTTCTGAATGCAACGACATTTACTCCATTCTGTATGTCTTCATCTTTCAACTTGAATGCTGCTACAATACAAGGAGACTAACGAAGCCTTTACTGAAGCAACAACCAGTCCCGTCCTCCCACTTTGCAAGGCAATCAGTTTCAGGCAGCCAACACTGTCAGATCCTGCCATGCCCAACCCCAGGGGACAGTCACTGAAGCACCCATGTGCTCCAACAGTCCCTCTCCTTTGTGTAACAGCATTACTGCAAAACTAATTTTAGTTTGTTATGTAGAAATAGATCACTAGCTTATGCCATACCAAGAGTTTTTAACATCACAACACTATCTGGGTGCCTTGCAAGACAGTTTTAATAATTAATTCAATACATCTTCTCAACGCACAGTTAAAATCTTCCCCAGAAGAGGTTCCTAGGTACTTACAACTACCTATGCACATGTTCTAACTCCTAGGAAAGGTGTACAGTCTCAGGATGACCACTATCAAGTAGCAGTTCCTAGGCCTTTTCTGCTGAATCCAAAAGGGCAAACTAAAATTTCAGGAACAGTATTATTCCCATGAAAATCAATTAGAGTACAGCTCACACTTTAGGGCTAGAGTATCGACCTAGTAATTTTGTTGCTTCTTTATAAACTCAGGAGACTACAATGAAGTCTGCTTCACAGTGAAATGGTTAAAATTTATAGATCAACAGGACTCCAATATGGAGTACAAAATGTTACAGAGATTTTACTCTCCCACACCAACTTTATTTTAGTAAAGAATTACAAACAAACAACATTAAATATATTACCATACCTTCACCTACATTGTTTTCCAGAAGCTCTGAATAAGCATTACGGAGGAACTTTTCAGAAATTTAGGGTAGCTGACAGGAGCACCAGCTGAAATTCCCTGGCATACTTAAGGTCTATTCAGAGTTTTGCTCTCTGTCTGTAGGAAAACTGGAGATTTCCAACTGAAACACAGCTAACTCACGTGAATTTGGAGTCTGTGTATTTCATTTCCTGGCCCCTCACCACAGACCAGAGCTGTGAAAGACCCAAGGCCACAAGGTACTTACGTTTTCTGTCATCACCACAGGCAACTTCAGCAAGGTATCGGAAGTAGTCTCCCTTCATCTTCAGGTAGAATACCTTGCTCTCTGGATTGGTTGCATTAGCTATTAAATATTTGTCCAAGAGCTCCTGAAACAACAACAAAACACACATTGACATATCACAAACACCACTGCAACTAAGTTCAATCTACTTCTCTCCCAGAGGTTTGGATGGACTCAAATGTTTGCTACAAGGCTAAACAGAGTTTTAAGGTATTTTAGATAGATGCACACTTATTTCAACAAATTGTGTAAAGGCACAAAACTAGAGACTGTATTAGGATCAACAGACAACTGTCCAATCAGACTGCAAGGAACAAGGAAAGGTTTACTGGTGTACAGTTTCAGGACCAAGTTTACTTTCAGGATATGCACTTCTCATTTCAAAAACATTGCAAATGAGCAAGCTTTTACTGGAAAAGCAAAACACTACGCAGAAGGTTTCAAAGCTACTTTTTTTTTTTTGCATCAATTGTGTTTATTAGACTTATGATAAGGAATCTCTAGCTCACCTACCACAGGGAGTCAAGGATTCAAACCCATCTAGTCAGCAGCCAACCTCACCAAACTGCACCAGTTCTCTGCAAGGCTCTAAAGGAACATCTGCTCCAGCACAGCAAGGAAGCATCCTTCATATCCACCCTGCCATTCCCAGAATGAAAAGTTATACAGTGCTCTCCAGCACACCCTGAGCTGCTGCAAACATCACTCCCCTTGTTCACAGCTCCCCTACCTGATAACTAGAAGGACAAGGAAAGTTTTGCAAGCCTCCAGCAAGAGAAGGAAAGTCTCTCTCCAAGGCCGCAAGTCATCCTAAGACAGGGGAGAAGAAAGGAGAGAAGAGCTACAGGACTTTCCCTCATAGAACAGGGTAGTTCAGAGAACTGTGAAGCAGGAGAGCAGCTTCTGGCTGACCTTGTCCCTGAACTCCAGAGATTTTACCCAACTCATTATTACAACCACCCATATTCTCCAGAGTTGACAAAAGATGCAAATGAGTTCTGACAGACTCAAGGAAACCCTGCAATACTTAGAGCAACTTCACAGTAGGAATGTAAGCAATAAAGATCTGCATTTACTTATTTGGAAAGTAAACAGGTCATAAAAGGAGCAGAAAGTTTCCACAAAGCTTGCAGCTGGCTAGTAAAGAGTTTTGATACAGGAACATGTATCAAAATGCATGAAACTGCTACAAAGGACATATTCAAGGAACTGTAAGCTTTCTGCACAAAAATCCTTAGCACTTTAATTGGCTACTAGAGCACTATAGTCAAAACAAGCTAATGTCAGACACAAACCTACTCCCTATGCACACCACCATACCATTATTACTTCCTTTAACGATCAATGGAACCAGAGCAGTCCAGTTCAAAGCATTTACTCATTCCAAGTCCATTTGAGGTTTTGGCAACTATTTTAAACTGACACTTGAAGTAGGGTACTTCCAATTGGGTTAAAAAAAACATTTTTGCATCCTAACAGTGTGTGTCCCATGGATGTAACACTGCAGTGCCCAGGCAAGCTCCCTTAGAGATCCCCACCAAGGCAGTATGGAAAGTACAGAATCATACTGCCCTTGATACCACCCTAGAGAAAACAGCAGGAAGGTAAGATGATACCAAGCCTGACACACCCTTGCACCTACCAAATCAGAGACAGATATTTTTAGGAGTTTCTGTAAGGCTATAAAACCACGGCCAAAGCCTAGACACCGGCTACTTGGCAAAGGGCAAGTGAGGAATCTGTGTAACAATTTAACACAGTCAAGTATGCAGGGGCTTGAGCAAACATATAGAACAGTACAGCTCACTGGTGTTATGGGAAAAGCAGCAAAACTTTATGCCTGTTTTGAAACAAGAGTTAAGAGGTAGTAGGCTGATGGGTAATACAACCCCCATATTAATACTGTTATTGTGCATGAATCATTCCGTATTAGAATGAGTTATTCCCACTCTACAGATTTCTACAGAGAAAAAAACTTCACATTTTGGCTCGATGCTTTTCCTGCTGCTTTTCCCCTACGACAATGTCCACATCAGCCATAAAAGCACAACATTACACGAACCAGTTTCAAAGTCTCAGAGACAGCAACAAGTCTTAACATTTAAGTTTGATTTTACAAGTAACTGCCCAGAATGATGAAAGGTGACACATAATACACCTATGGTTTAGAAAGGTTCCATAAATCCATCAAGTTTGAACAGCAACCACCAGCCTCTAAAAGCCATCATATCGTTGGGACTGCACTAAGCAGCAGAGATGTGATTTATCCATGTGCTCGGATTAACTGTGCCACAGTCTAAGGAGCACTGACCAGACAAGCAGTGAAGATACTACATGGCATTTTAAACCAGGTATTTCACAAAACTGTATCTTTGATTCATCTTTTAAATGCTGAAATAAAACTTTTCAAGATGTTACAACTACATCAACAAGGGAACAAACAGGCATTTTTCTTCTATGCTTTCCAAAACATAGAAATTTACTGTATACTAAGCACACAAAGTATTACCCATTTTATTACAAAATTCTATCTTTGGAGGTAGCTCTAGCACTAGAGCTGATCTGGCTTGGCTATGACTGAAAAATACTTAACCCCTGGAATCTGGTGTACGCTAAAGAATGTTAACAGGAAAGCTTTAGCACGTCCACTTTAAGCTGAATCTGAACGCTACATTCCCTAGAGCATTAGCACCCACTTTTTCTTCCCCCCAGATGGGGTAGGCCACACACTTCAAGGAATATGAAAGGATTTTGCCATGGTGCTAGCCCTACCACAAGCAAGCAGCACTGTGGCCTGTGTGTCAGTGCATCCTTAAAATGCTGCCTTCATTATGCAGATCTGAAAACCAGTGGCTCTGTCCAAACTTCCGAGAAACTTAGAGAAAAAAGTGGATGCTGAGAATGAACTGCAGTTTTTCAGGCTGCAAAGAGTGGGCTTATTTCCTAGGCACTACTCAGGTAGAGGAGCTGAGTAGCCCAGCAGCTCCCACTCCCAGTTCATCTTGAGCACGTCCTAATCCTTACATAATACAAGTAAGGAAGAGACCTGTGCCCTTGCTTCAGCTAGGGTGGAATAACCTCATTCTGGACTTTACATATTCAGTTTTGTTTTTTTAATAGTCTTAAATGGAACAAGATCTCATTTATGAATCACTTAAGTTAGAATAGAATCCAAACAGACTTTGAGTGAAGCTAATTATTTATCAGGCCAGATGTTAATCTTTCAAATCATTCATGTATTTGGTGTACTTCGTGAGCTGTTCACCTCAGGATATCATCATCATTTCTTGGAAGGCATCTCACCCTCCCTCTCACAGACAAAATGTTGGTGGGGAGGTGAGAGCAGACAGCACAGTAAGCCAACTGATTTACTTTACACTGCTGTGAGTCAGTAATAGCCAGGAAAACTCACGATTTCTTGCATCTGTTCTGTCATCTTTCCCCACTTGGACTTTTTACCTTTCCATCAGACAGCAATGAGCCAGGAATCCTTATTTTAAGTAAATATTAAATAAAATGACTACAGGCAGGCAAAGCAATGAAGCAGACCACAGACAGCCTCAAAAGTTTTTGTGATAATTTTACTTAGGGAGAGCCAAGCACTGCCAGAGGTATAATTCTGGGATGAAGTAAGGCAATACATTAGACTACCACACATGCTCACATACAGTGAACATGCCCATCCCTTTTATGTATTAAAATACAGCTGCCACCATCACTTAAGAACTGCAGCTCTTCCCATCACCTTCCAAACCAAGCCTTGAACAACCAGCAATTATGTGCTCTGCAACACAGAACAGGCCTCAGAAGCTGCATGAAAGCCATATGATGTCTGAGCTGCTGGCCTGCCCTGATGGGGGGTGACTCTCAGAACCAGGAACAGCATGAAGACGCAAGAATCAAAGCTCTATCCTTAGACCAGACCCTTTGTGTTCCACTGCAGATGCATTACAATGGGTCTGCAGTGTGACAGTCTGTGGTTGGTAGCTGCTGCTTCCCCCACACTAATATATTATGCTCAAGTGGTGTGCTGGTCCTCCTAGAGCATGATGACATTTCCCATCCCACTTCTCAGAAGTGTTGCTCATCCATTTCAATTGATTTCTACCTTCACAGTGTGCTAACACTCCTGTCATCCTAACAGCACCATAGTC
The DNA here is from genome assembly GCF_000691975.1 of Corvus brachyrhynchos. Taxonomy (NCBI): domain Eukaryota; kingdom Metazoa; phylum Chordata; class Aves; order Passeriformes; family Corvidae; genus Corvus; species Corvus brachyrhynchos. Next base: position 4,360,926 of record NW_008240221.1, read on the forward strand.
TCATACATGATATTTTTTTCTCCTCCTATAGAAGGAAGGCTTATTTATCTATTACAGAGATGCCAGCAACAAAGGGCCACCACTCCCTGGAACAGGTCTGCAGCTGCCTGAAGAAGCCATGGGGGAGCAGGCTGGGAGCCTGGTAGCCCGATACTTCTTCCCCCTGAAAGCTGAGGTTTTTTTTTTTTCTTTCTCTCTCCATTGGCAAACTTACTCCTCTACATGCCAAATGAAAGTTACACTTCAATTGCCTATTCACCTATTCTCCATTCTACTCTTGTTCTTTCCCAACTACATAACTATCCCCTCAGTCCCTTTTCCGCTCTGTTTAAGTAGGCTCAAGGGTTGAACATGTGGTACCCACTGACCACTGCAATTAACCTGAGCCAGAAATACTAAGTCAATACATCTGCTCTCATCACTTCCCCATTATTTCAGCTTTATGAAAAGCAAACCCCGAAGGAATGTCAGCCATACCTTTACTTGAAGTGTCTGACACGCACAAGGCAGCTCCCTGAAGACAGAGCGCCTTAATAATTATTTGTGGTGTGTGCATCCAGCCAACATCTCACAATACACTAGCAATCCTCCTCTGCAATTCATGTTCCAATTCCACTCCACATATGCTGTTACCTGTTTTCAGGGCAACACCTCCTTTAAAAACCTCACATCAAAACAGGAAGTCCCACCACTCTCTCCCCATCTAAGCCTATTTTAAAAGGCAAGACTGATTGAAGCATTAAGTTCAATCACAGTGTACACTAAATACTTTCTGTACAACTTAACTACAGGGTAGGTTCCAGTGGCAGAAAAATTCCACTGCTATCTGATCTGTGCTGTTCTCTCCTCCCGCATATCCAACTATAAGAAATCTCAACAGCAAAGATGAGTTTGGAAAAAACCATCTTGGATACCAAACTGACTTTTTAGCTTCCTTCAGCAGTTGTGCCATTTAGAATTGGACTTCAGTAAGAGCAGCAAATACACAAGTCTAAGTCTCCTCATACCTTCCAATACCAGTAGCTAGTGGATATGTTCTTCACACTTAACGATGCAATACCAGAGGATGAACGTGAACCAGGTCAGCTCCAGAGATTACCTACTCATCACAAGTGGTTTGATGCCAATTTTCAAAGCAAACTAAAGACACCATGTGCCTGGGTATTGACAGAAGATCTCAGTGTGGTAAACTCAAGTAACCCAAAACATTTACAATGTCACCATCACTCAGATGTCAACACCTATGACATGTTTGGGTCACATCACCAGCACCAAGTTATTTAATGTTATGCTGTTAAAAGACTGATCTACATTGCCATTTGTGTTTCTCACTGAGTGCAGCTTATCATTAATTTTGCTCCACCAGAAGGAAAAAAGTCAATGTAAAAGCAACCATCAGAAACAGCAATGCTCTCCAAAAGTTTGTCCTGTAAGTTAAGCTGCTGCATGGTATTCAGCAAGGAGGAGTTTCAATGTTCTAAATGGCTGGCATAGAATTTTCTGAATTAAGTCTATGTTAGATAAAGTTTGATTTTTCAAGTCAGACTGTTTCAGCAACACCCTTGAGACTAAAGCCCATATATCTTACTTCAAGTTGTTTGAAATACCTTATTTCAGCACCATCTCCATTTTCTGGGAATGTAATTTTAAAGGCTATTTTTAAAAGTGAACTTCCACACCATTTGTGGGAAGTAATTGGTATTTGCAGGTTTTAGTAATTTAAAACAATGTCCTTTACCTGGCTTGAACTCCTATGACACAAAAAGCATCTAGAGAAAAAACAAAATCCAATAGTAGTAATTTTTTTTGACAGAAGAACAAACTAATAAATATTAATACATATAATACTAAAAAAATTATATTCCTCCTCACCGCATAATGGAGGAAGTTCAATTATATGGAAAAAAGAGAGAAGAAAAAAGAAACCAAGCTGAACTTCTGCTCAGCAGCTCTTAGCTGTCCAAGAGTTCCCAGACCTGCCAGCAGAGGAGGTGTCATCATTCCACAGGGTACCGATTTTTCACAGGTTTTACAGGAACTAGACTGAGTTTTGTTGTTGTTTCCTAGATGTTTCTTCCTACTCTGAACCAACACGGAATGTTCCCTATTTTGAGCTTTCAAGTGCTTTTGCGTTTTTTGTTTTGTTTATTAAGGAGCACTGAAGCTCACCACCAGAACAGATGCTGGTTGGGTAACAGCAAGTAACTGATTACTTAATGTTGTACCCCACACTAACTGGCCAAACCCCACAGAACAAAAAAGTTCTTCACATGCAAGTGAAGAAACTGTTTCAAAATAAACCTACTTTGAGACAAGGTTCCTTAAGAATAATGCACAAGCACAGAGTGCATGTCAACACTTCTTTTAGCAAGTTAACTCACCACTCTGAAACATGGATTCAACATCAGAACCCCATCTACATGAGCAGCTTGCGTCCCACAGGAACAGTGTGAAGTGTGTGAGGCTACATAAATTCAGCCAGGACTACAGTATATAAAATATTTGGAAAAAGTATTCAGTCTCAAGTATTTTTGAGGGTCCATCCAGAACCAATATAAGGGAAAAAGACTTAGAAGCAGCATACAGAGAAATGGTTTCCACCCTAACTGCAGTCAAAAAGCAAAGCTAAAAGTTGGTGAGGCAGCTCAGACCAACATCACCTAATATAACTTAAATGTGAATTTAAACACATCAAATATTCCAAAGTCTCTGACAGCACACATGATTGGTGTGGGCTCAGACCTTTCAATAAGGCTTCTACTCACAAATGACTGCCTGTTTTAATCATCCAGTGAAGTGGTATTTAAGACTTCTTGTCTATTTCAAGTATAATCAGTCATTCCAAAGTCCACAGTATGACTCACTGCAACCTAGGTGTGTTTTAACGTTCAGCAGTTGTTTTCTTGAAGGGAAAGGAAGAGTCCCCTGCTGCAACAGTAAGATCACTTTACTTTCAACAGTGTAATTTTGCGCAACTAAGTTCTTCATCCTTCAGGACTCAAGCTCTATACATCAACTCCTCTTGGGAGAATATTAAGTGATTTTCATACAGACCTCTTCAGACTAACAGCATTTCAGTTTATGTATTGAGGAAAATATGTGTGCACCTTTCCAGTAATGGCATGGCCTTAAGATGACCTGACAAAGCACTGTTGAGAGCAGAGACAAATGTACCTGACATGAGAACAGAGAGGGTGACCTAATTCCTCTTTTCCATTTGGTTCCATGTCTTTGTCTACACAGTTTTAAAAACTGGCAGTCAATACCTAGGATTGGCCCTGAATGAAGTATCTGGAATCCCACTTAACAAATGCACTGGAAGCCTGAGCTGCAGCACGTCTGCCCACACTATTCCCACCTGGTGCTGAGATTAATTTAATCTAGAATTTACACTCACTGTTTATACTTCTCCTCAAACAAGTTTAAAAGTTCTGTGGTCCCCAGAGAACTATGTAAGCCAGGAACTAGAAGTGTATGCAAATGCAAGTTCTTCTTTCTATAGATTTTCAGACAAAATGAACAATCCAGTGCAAGTCAGAGAATTATTTAAGTTTTTATGGAACAGCCTAAAGTTTTCCAGTTTCCCCCATCAAATGTAGAAATGAGTCTTTAAAAAAAAGTCATCTTTTCAACAATTATAAATTTTTGATGAATTAATGGCTATGCAACACAGTCAAAAGCTTTCAGGAAAATTTCCTTGGTATCTGACAGATTTATCTCAAATTGATTCTAACATCCTTCCATGACTGCATTTTACATATTTCTAATTCCTCAAAATACTTTCAAGTGCTCTTCTCCTCTTAGCAAACATGCATTTTAGACACCAAATTCTTCTTCATAATCCTGGCTATCTAAAAGCTTCTTTCAGCATCCATTTGTGACCTTGCATAACATGATAGAATCAAACAAAAAAGCCTAAATTTTCATTTAAAAATACTTCTATGCTCTGCAGCTACAGAAGCCCAAAGGTAAGATTAAATGACTGACTGAGGTATATCTAGACTAACAGCACTCAAAAGGAACACCAGCACACAGGAGTTACGTGGTCTTAAGGTACATTGCCCTAACACAAAACTCATTTTGACTTGCTTTAGTTCTCTTCTCTCTTTGGAAGCCCTTGATCAGAGGCTTGGGACCACTGAAATTCAAAATGATAACACAACATCCCTTTCTTCCCATTGCTTAGTGTAGCTTGGAAGAGCCTTCTGCATCATCCAACTTCATCTTGAAGGAAACCCAGCAATACGTTATTTCACTCAGTCTATTAGGAGTATGCCAGTAATTTGTTATTCCCCAAATGAGACAACAATGCAGCCTAACCTTAGGTCAGAAAAACTAAAGATAAGATAAGATAACTTGGCTACAACACTATCTCACAGAAAGTGAGCCGTGACTTTTTGCTAAGGTACTGCTACCTACTTTTACTAAAACAATTTCTGCTTACAAGAATTTTGCAAGATGTATTCAACTTCAGAACGAAACTTCCTGATGAAGCTTTATCCAGGAAGGATGTGGCTGTCAGTCAGGTAACAGTGTATATAGTGTACTGAGAAAGTTACTATTAAAGCAAATGGAAATGTTTCCGTTTTCAGAGCTGAACACCACTCCTATATCCAGCTACTTCAGTGAATGGATCATATAAATTAAAGCAGAGAATAAAGAGTAATAGAGTGTCTTGGGGTGACTTGATGTTGTATTCCTTATCACTGCACTATGCCCAGAAATTAGTATATATGCCTTTCTATGCCTTTAAACTGAGCCTGAGAGGGGAGAGAGAACAGCGTACTTTTTCAAAGCAGTTTGTTTTCATGTTCTGAGGACGGAGATAAAACCTGTCTGCTTCTGCAGAGCGAGGGTGGGGGAAGCAGCTTGCTTGCTTTCCAGCCAGCTTTCGGCCAGTTTTTCAGCTCCTTTTCCTCCGGAGAGTTGAACATTTGTTTTCCTGGGACTTCATTTTTCCTTTTTATCTTTGCTGGACTGTTTCAACATCAGAATACATCGGGAGGAATTTCCACTGAGGCCTTGGCCCTGGAGGGGGCCCACCACCCTGTCCCAGCTCCAAGGAGGGAGAGAGAGACTACGGAGGGACTCTGAAATTTTCCCAGGTTTTTCTCTCCACAGAGGGAGGTTATCTTATTTAGCATTATTCTTCTTCTCCCATGTGTTTGTTAAATAAATAGTTTTTATCTCTTTCACTTTCCTTCGAGGAAAATCCAATTTTAATAAATAGTTTGTATCTCTTTCACTTTCCTTCGAGGAAAATCCAATTTTTCCCGAACCTGGTGGGGGAGGGGTGGTTGTAACCTGCCTTCTCTCAAGAGGATGTATTTCTAAATTTGGCCAAACTGGCACATAGAGCAAGTAATAAACCTTTATCGATGTTAGAAACTGGTAAATCAAACCCTTGATTACTTTAACAAATTTAGCGAAAGGCACAAGCAAAATCATAGCTAATTCAGGACTTCCAGTTCTTAGATCTCAACATCTGATGTTTTCGTGGGTGCACAGACCACAAGATGTGAAACTCAGCACTGAAATTGTTTTGCTGCCTCTCATAAGTGCCCAGCTCACACAAACTGGGTACTGTTATATATTCAGATATACAGGATGGATTAGCAATTGACAAGCTTACAAATAAGCAGTATGCTCAGCTGAAGTGTTCTGATGTTGGTTCCAGCTTCCTGGGATGCAGAAAGGATGAGGAGGAACTTGTAAACACTCATCAAATGAACTTGGTGGAGCTATACTGAGTAAGTGCCACAAATGCAGTGCCTGAGAATAATTACTTACCTTACCTGTCTGTGACAAAACTGGCTTCAAGTTAATTGGCAGTAGGAAAGCACAACCACAAGTACCATCAAGGGGCACCTGGCCCCTCAAAGACCAAGAGTGTAAAGCCAAATATGAAAACATTGATTAATCAAGTGTGCACCCTCACCTACCAAATAACAAAGTATATCCATGCACTTTTACCAGCCCTTCCTCTGCTATCTTCCTCACTACCTTCCTTTCTTTGAAAATCGGTCATCCCCCATTACTGAAACCAGAATACCAAGCTGCAGTGCCTGTACAGAAATGGGTACAATCTACAGCTTTAATATTGTGCTACACAACCCCAACTTGTGCCATCATAAAGAAATCAAATGCTAATAACCTTCAAACTCAAGTGTGCTCTTTCCTAATCAAGTTCTCTCTCTCATAAACAGTCTTCTGTGTTTTACTTCAAAAAGCACCTATCACATTAGTATGTAAGGCAGTAGAAATGCCTGTGAGACAACTGTCTAGAAGCTAAGCGTGACAGTGATTTACAAAATCTGTTAAAAGCTTCACTGCATGAGCAGAAAAACAGAATTTGTGGTTCTGTTTTCCAGTTCTACCTAGTGAGCACATCCTGCTTTCTCAAGGCCACCAAACCAGTAAATGTCCTCCAAGAAATTTAATAATTCTAGCCAGCATATGGCTGTAGGGGGAGGGGGCAGCAAGCAATGACTGCATGGGATGGAGGCTTCAGCAACCATCAAAATTCCTTGAACTGTTTTTAGCTGGACTCTTTAACAGTCTGCAGTCTGTTCAAGAATCTCAGTGTGTTCTAGGCTTTGTTTCTGCAAGAGTAAGTCCTTTCTCAGAAATGATTCCATTTTCTCTGCACAAGAGTAAGGATTCCAGCAGCAGCTTCTACTGAAGGATGACAGAGAAGGTAAGAGAAGGCAAAACTATGAATAAATAAAGTTCAGATCTAAGTTTCAAGTACATTAAAGTAAAAAAAAAATTAAAGTATTAAGCTCCACAATTCTTACCACAAATGTGTTGATGGTTGCTAGAAGTTGTGCTAAGAACACAAAGGAAAAATCATCTCTCTCCCCACAAATAACTTTTCATAAAAAAACATTATTTATTCCAAACTATTAATTTAATTCACATTCACTCCACAATTCTGGATTTGTCAAGAAGTAACATTCCCAACCTGACTTTCATGAAGTAGCCTTTCCTTTTGGTCAGTCACTTAAGAATTGTAAGTTACTTTAACTTACAAAGATTTAAAAATTAATACTTGAAACACTGTCCCAACCATGACTGGGACAACTAACTCAAGTCCAAATGTAGTATTAAGTGACTAGCATGTCTAACCTTCAAAATAAAACTGCATCCTACATAATTCCCTGTATCAAAAGACTCTATGTAATACCCTTTTACTGGGTTTCACCTCTATACCACATATCAGCTCCTTTTCCTCCGGAGAGTTGAACATTTGTTTTCCTGGGACTTCATTTTTCCTTTTTATCTTTGCTGGACTGTTTCAACATCAGAATACATCGGGAGGAATTTCCACTGAGGCCTTGGCCCTGGAGGGGGCCCACCACCCTGTCCCAGCGCCAAGGAGGGAGAGAGAGACTACGGAGGGACTCTGAAATTTTCCCAGGTTTTTCTCTCCACAGAGGGAGGTTATCTTATTTAGCATTATTCTTCTTCTCCCATGTGTTTGTTAAATAAATAGTTTTTATCTCTTTCACTTTCCTTCGAGGAAAATCCAATTTTTCCCGAACCTGGTGGGGGAGGGGTGGTTGTAACCTGCCTTCTCTCAAGAGGATGTATTTCTAAATTTGGCCAAACTGGCACATAGAGCAAGTAATAAACCTTTATCGATGTTAGAAACTGGTAAATCAAACCCTTGATTACTTTAACAAATTTAGCGAAAGGCACAAGCAAAATCATAGCTAATTCAGGACTTCCAGTTCTTAGATCTCAACATCTGATGTTTTCGTGGGTGCACAGACCACAAGATGTGAAACTCAGCACTGAAATTGTTTTGCTGCCTCTCATAAGTGCCCAGCTCACACAAACTGGGTACTGTTATATATTCAGATATACAGGATGGATTAGCAATTGACAAGCTTACAAATAAGCAGTATGCTCAGCTGAAGTGTTCTGATGTTGGTTCCAGCTTCCTGGGATGCAGAAAGGATGAGGAGGAACTTGTAAACACTCATCAAATGAACTTGGTGGAGCTATACTGAGTAAGTGCCACAAATGCAGTGCCTGAGAATAATTACTTACCTTACCTGTCTGTGACAAAACTGGCTTCAAGTTAATTGGCAGTAGGAAAGCACAACCACAAGTACCATCAAGGGGCACCTGGCCCCTCAAAGACCAAGAGTGTAAAGCCAAATATGAAAACATTGATTAATCAAGTGTGCACCCTCACCTACCAAATAACAAAGTATATCCATGCACTTTTACCAGCCCTTCCTCTGCTATCTTCCTCACTACCTTCCTTTCTTTGAAAATCGGTCATCCCCCATTACTGAAACCAGAATACCAAGCTGCAGTGCCTGTACAGAAATGGGTACAATCTACAGCTTTAATATTGTGCTACACAACCCCAACTTGTGCCATCATAAAGAAATCAAATGCTAATAACCTTCAAACTCAAGTGTGCTCTTTCCTAATCAAGTTCTCTCTCTCATAAACAGTCTTCTGTGTTTTACTTCAAAAAGCACCTATCACATTAGTATGTAAGGCAGTAGAAATGCCTGTGAGACAACTGTCTAGAAGCTAAGCGTGACAGTGATTTACAAAATCTGTTAAAAGCTTCACTGCATGAGCAGAAAAACAGAATTTGTGGTTCTGTTTTCCAGTTCTACCTAGTGAGCACATCCTGCTTTCTCAAGGCCACCAAACCAGTAAATGTCCTCCAAGAAATTTAATAATTCTAGCCAGCATATGGCTGTAGGGGGAGGGGGCAGCAAGCAATGACTGCATGGGATGGAGGCTTCAGCAACCATCAAAATTCCTTGAACTGTTTTTAGCTGGACTCTTTAACAGTCTGCAGTCTGTTCAAGAATCTCAGTGTGTTCTAGGCTTTGTTTCTGCAAGAGTAAGTCCTTTCTCAGAAATGATTCCATTTTCTCTGCACAAGAGTAAGGATTCCAGCAGCAGCTTCTACTGAAGGATGACAGAGAAGGTAAGAGAAGGCAAAACTATGAATAAATAAAGTTCAGATCTAAGTTTCAAGTACATTAAAGTAAAAAAAAAATTAAAGTATTAAGCTCCACAATTCTTACCACAAATGTGTTGATGGTTGCTAGAAGTTGTGCTAAGAACACAAAGGAAAAATCATCTCTCTCCCCACAAATAACTTTTCATAAAAAAACATTATTTATTCCAAACTATTAATTTAATTCACATTCACTCCACAATTCTGGATTTGTCAAGAAGTAACATTCCCAACCTGACTTTCATGAAGTAGCCTTTCCTTTTGGTCAGTCACTTAAGAATTGTAAGTTACTTTAACTTACAAAGATTTAAAAATTAATACTTGAAACACTGTCCCAACCATGACTGGGACAACTAACTCAAGTCCAAATGTAGTATTAAGTGACTAGCATGTCTAACCTTCAAAATAAAACTGCATCCTACATAATTCCCTGTATCAAAAGACTCTATGTAATACCCTTTTACTGGGTTTCACCTCTATACCACATATTTTTATACAAAGTCCGTCTGTTCACTGAAAATAGGAACACAGAGACAAAGGATTCACAAGACATGAAACTCTGGTAAATGATTTACATACCAGCATGAAGCTGATACCTACTGCATCTGCCAAATTTTTGCATGTGCAATAAGAAAAATAAAGATTTCACTTTTCTGTAGGCCAAAGGTAGCAGTATGGAAGAAACAGAGCTATGGTCAAAGTTATCCATCGTAAGACATCAGATATTTTAGCTGACATGAGGAATCTATTTGCTACTGCAAGAAAATGCCAGCTTCATTTTCAATGGAGCTATGAGCTTGTGCTGTTGAAACAAACTGTTCTAAACATTACCTTATAGTATGGTGAGTTTTGTTCTACTTATTTTAAGTGACTAACCTTAGAACTAGATCTACAAAATGGATAATCAGAAGTCGACAGACTTTTTTTACCTGTTTTTATTAGCTTTTATTGTTTTTTAATTATGTGAAGCAGCAGTAGGAACAACATTGCAACCTTGGGGGGAGGGTGGGAGGGAGGAAGGAAAGGGAAGCTGGCAAGAGCAACACACCAATCCATGCTTTCAACAATTAACAGTGCAATCTCACAGAAGATCAAAGCATCCTATCAGCCTTAAGACAGTAAAAATACAGATAATATACACCTTATAGCTAAGAACTACTTCATTGCAGGCACTGCCACAGGGTACCAAAAAGAGTCAACAGCACAAGTAATGTGACTGTTCCTGCATTTCTAAAAGTTCAGAATGCCCTTGCTCATTTCTACAGAAACGGGCCAACATGGGCCTGACACAATACAATGTAAAAATGTTTACAGAGGACACTGTGAAAACAGATGTTTGGAAAAAACTGAAAAGCCTCAGGTATGTAACTTTTCTACACAAAATTTTTAAAAAATATTAAAAAAAACTTTTAAGTTTCAGCTAGAGATACCAGAAGCAACCACCAAGATACAGTTGTTTTCAAGCCCTAATGATCTTAACTACAGCATCTGCATCAAGATTTAAACTGCAGGCAAGTAGTTATCAAATCTCATCTCTATTACTCCAAGAAGAGCTCCAACACATCGGGACCTAAAACCTGAACACACACAAACAAATGCACAAAAACCCTCAAGCTGCAGGTGGACAGTGCTGCCAGGCAAGGGCTGCCGTCCTCCCTGCCTTGACACTACTAAAGAACAAAGGAGCTTGAATGCAACACAAGTTATAGCCATGCAAAAGGACCAAGGCTCTCAGAAAACCCACCTGTTTAATCCCCAGAAAGGTTCAAATTCAAAAGTTAACTTTTTAAAAAACCTAATGCCACTGAACAGTGGAGTGTGCATACAATTAAGTAGGTCTTATATTGTACATTCCATCTTCAAAGTTTCCCACATAATTTCACTAATTATATGAAAGGTGCTGCTGCATCCACCCTTTCTACATTATCTAGTACCCCATGTCTTGAAATCACTCAAGTCAAGAGAAAGCAACATGAACTTTGTGCTCAGAGAGTATATGAAACATAGTTCAACTTTATCTTGAAAAAAATTAAGTTGCCAACCTGTTTCTTTATTCAATGAGAAGAAAGTTTCAAGAACAGTTTTAACTATTAGTCACAAAGGATGACTCAACATTAATTCTCTACATTACCAAAGAATTAGTCAATCAATACAGGGAGTTCAGCAAAACCTCCTAGTGTACCTTTCAAATAAAACATTTGTGCAAGTTGTTTGACAGCCATACCATTTCTCCATTAGAGAGCCACTCTCACCTGAAAGGCCAGTCATAAAATTAAGTTAAAAAGCATTCAGATCATGCCTACTTGCGAGATAGGCAGTTAAAGAATGACAGTTAAATAATCAGTAAAACTTTGATTTTTATGTATATACCTATATACATATATCTCAATGTCATTTGGAATGCTTGTATTCTAGTGGTGATCAAACCATGCCCTGAAACAATACCTTACTTAAGTGGCTTGGGACACTTTTTGCAGGAAAAAAGTAATTACAGATTCAGTGTTGCTGATATTTTAATTTAAAAATTGGCACTATATTTAATGCTAGCACAAGTATTTCTAAATGAAGATTTAGAAATATGCCATACCAGTAGATAAAAAAAAGCCTTTTGAAAAAACTGTTAGTAGTATGACTAACAGCAGTCACACTCCACCCAACACACCCACCCCTGCTAAATCCAAATACTTCAGATGACAAGCAACCTTTCCATACTACTTGCCAGCAGTTGTTACAGTTTAGCTGCCATCCTAGAATTAAAAAAGCATCTCTGAGATTCAGCTGAAGAGATCTGAAAAGGCTACAAGCTGTTACCATAGTATTAGTATTGGAGAAATCATCATTCAAAGGAGGAGCCAAAACCATCGTGTGGCTCAGCTTTAAGAAACCCATCTTCTGTAATGCCTGCTCGTCGTGAATTCCAGCCTCTCAGATGCTGACTCATGGATCATAGGAGTGCTAGATGGAGAAGGAAAGGGAGGGAATCGGAACGGAACATAACTGCACACGGTCCTCAAAGGAGGAATAAAAAACCAAAGGCTTCCATTTCCTCCTAGCAAAGGAAGGCACAGCTTTGCAGCACGACAGGACAGGACAAGCATGCTCAGCTGTACATTTCAGTCTTCACTACTTCCTGCATACTTCCAGGCCGGAAGGGGAACGTTGCCAACAGGCCATTGCTGAGAACAGAGAAAGACTACAGTGCATTGAAAAAATCATCTAGCACAGGAAAATCTTGCTTTCCCTACATCAGAGGTCTGTGCTAGCACAGCTACCAGAATACCTGCTAGCCACCATCAGATGGGGTGGAATAACTTCAGTATAGACAATGTGAGAAGTGGTTCACTGCCTCTCCCTGTGGAAACACAAGCTCCTTGCCAAAATGGTAAAACCCATATGGGATTTTATGCATCACCTTCTCTAAGGCACTAGATATGGTAAAAGGACAAAGGGAGATTAGGAAGTCTGAAGAGTGAGCTTTATGTGGAGGTCCCAGGAAGTTAGTTCTGAAGTGGGGCACTGAGTAGAGAAGAGAAAGAAGAGTGACACAAATGCTGGCACTGCATCACACAAGCTTCTAGTGAAACTCTTGTCACAGGAAGTAGAAACCCAAAGTACATCCCATAATTTCATAACGGTGAAAGTTTCACAATTTCAATACACCTGTAACTGCAGAAACAGTTTTGCTCTTGTGGAAGGGATGGGCTCTAAAATGTGATAAGGAATTAACTCAACTGATTCGTAAAGCTAATAAATATGAAAATTAGTTTCAAGAAAAGGTAACTCACTTTGACAGACTTAGAAAGAACGAACAAACCTAGGTGGCAGCACACAAGGAAGCATATAGGTATTTTCAGCACAATCCAAAGAAGAATTCCCTTGTGCGTGAGCCAGAACACTTAATCAAGAAGAAAATTCAGTTACTTCCAAACCAGTCACCTTTAAATTCATGTCTCCTAAACCAATCTAGAAGAAATTTACCTCAAAATTCTTTATTTCCCTATAGACTTGCTTCCTCCTGTTCTCACATTAGCAATACTAGACAGCAAAAAAAACAAAGGTAACTAAGAGGAGCAAATAAATCACTGAAGACGATCTGCCACACAATTACTATTGCACTATGCACATGCAACTTCTTGCAGCTCCCTGGTCATGCAGAACAGGGTCCAGCAGCCTCCACACTGCTGACACACATCTCTTTGAGCTCCTACTACAGTGCACTACAGTTTTCCTATCAATAGCATCTGGAATTCTGCTGCTTCCACAGAAATGAACTTCTGGGCTTTGATGCATGCTTAGGGTGTCATTCCAGCCTTTACACCTTAGGTTTTCATTGTTCCGTAATTACTGCAAATTCACCTCGAGGATACCCTGAGAAGTCAGTGTGCATCTAACAGTAAATTTCTACATGTCTCTTTCCCACCTTCAATACAGATGTCTCAGCTTATAAAGTCAAATTTATGTTAAAACATTCCTCAATATGTCTCTTGAAGACCCCTTGAGAGTATTTTTCTTCATGAGGAAGTAAACAAAATGCACACATGGTTTAAATGTTTGTAACAAGTTATGAACTGATCTGAATAAAAGAGTTTTCATGTTTTCAGCTTATCCTATGAATAGGTAAGTTTACTAACCACAGCACAGAGGGTAAATTCCCTGTATCTCCACAACTACCTGGTGAAATACTGCATATGGATCACTCCACCTGAATATGTACCTCACAGATACTCATTCTGAGTATCTCAAATGCCTCTACACATACAGGGTCCATAGCATAGTGCAGCTGATCTTCCCTATCACAGTGACCCCACATAATGGTTGAAGTTACTGCACTGACTTCCCCTACCCCAGCACTTTGCATAATATGCCCCAGCCGAGTTCCCAGTCCTTCCCCCAATACAGCAGCACACTTAAATACTGCATTTCTTTACCTTAAACAAAATAGAAGAAAAAACAAGTCCCCACTTACCAGCACCGTGGTGCAGATGGACCTGAGCTCAGACTCCACCTTCTCCCGATAGTCCTTGATAAGCTGCATCTTCTTGTCACTGGTGTCTGTCTTCTGCTCGATGCTGGAGATGACCCTCCAGGCCGAGCGCCGTCCCCCCACCACGTTCTTGTAGGCCACGGAGAGCAGGTTGCGCTCCTCGTTGGACAGCTCGGCACCCTGCTCCGTTACTGCCTTCATGCAGGTGGCCATGTCATCGTAGCGCTCGGCTTGCTCAGCCAGCTTGGCTTTCTGGATCAACTCGGTCTTATCCATGGTGGCTGGCAGTGAGACAAGAGCAGTGTAGTAGCAGAAGCAGGAGAAGCTGGGGATGTCACACTATCAACACGAGAATGCACCTCAAAACCTGACAGAAAGAAGACAGTAACCATGATGGTGGGATAAACACCACCGAACACGATCCTATCGGCACCCACCGCAACCCAGCAAGAAACAAGGATCACTGTGAGCCTTGCCTCCCCTTCGCAATCTCCAGGTGCTTCTCCTGAAAAGACGGACTGTAACATCCTGCCCTTCCATGCAAGGCTACGGGAACTCGTCCCAGGGGTCCACCCCTCGGGAAACCACGACCTAGAAACCCAGCCGGGGAAGGCACACTCGGTGCTATCCAAGGGACGGCAGCCTGGCGCCCGAGCAGTGGAAATAGCTGTTTTTCCATCAGAAAAAAGTCATCACTCTGCTTTTCCTCCGTGCCCTACGTGAGCCTATTAACATGCCCTCTAACAGGGAGTCGTGGAAGGATTCCTGGTTACCACCCAGCCTGCGGCCCTCGCCCAAATCCCTACCCCCGTGTGCTA
>NW_008240221.1:4376949-4396630 GCF_000691975.1 Corvus brachyrhynchos
CTAGTCTCGTACAGGCACTGCGGGGCTTCGTATTCCCGAGTACGTGTTCCCGGGGCCCCGGGGGGTGAAGGCAGCATTTCCCATCAGCAACTGTCAGTGTATTTGCTTGTTTTCGTCCTCTTGATTTCACCTTAATTCTCTAGAGGTCAGACCATGCTATGACATACCATAGTAGCGTGTTACCCACCCGTGACTGGGTAAAGATGAGGCACCCATGGCCATAACGTTGGCCGAGTGGGTGCATGACTTTGTGTGCACTCGCGCTGCCTGAGCCTCAGAGGATGTGGTAAGGACACGGTGGGTTTGTGCTGTTGGTCTTGCCATACAAAATCAGGTCAAGCGAGGTCAGGTTCTCCAGTGTCTGTGCAGTACCAAGTCTCTGCGTGAAGTGATGAGATCTCTCACCTTTGCTTTCAGCATCACCAAATATAGTCACACTGAGGAACTTCAGCATCCCGATGGGATGATGAATTCTGTGAATCAACCTCAGGATGTTACTGTCTCAACTCATAAAGCTCTTGGTCTATGTTTGGACTAGGACCGGGACTATGCACATGGAAATTTGAGCTATGCTGTGAACAAGCCACTCTTTCTTGTCATTTGAGTTTTGGAAACATTCATTTATTAAAAAAAAAAAACAAAACAAAACCCAAAAAAACAACAAACCAGACCTATCAATAACAACCTTTTCAAATTTAATGAAAATCAGAAACTCCTATGGATATTTAATGCTCTCTCTCAGAAGTTACCTCTTGGTAACTTGCTACAGTTTTAGGATGCCTATTTATTCTTCCTTGTCAGTAGGATATGTTCTCATTTTCACTAGACCCTAATAATTATCTTCATTTACATGAAGTTAAGACCAAAATTGACCAACTGTGTAACAAAATCTTTATTAACACCATGTCTCCATCAACTAACCATTCCACCTATAAGGCCCGGGTGAGTGTGTTTTATTTGAGGAAGAACAGCAGACGTAATTGAGGCTACTTCCTTCACTGATTCACCTTAGAAAAGGGGAAGATATTAAGAATTACCCTCATACCATTTAGTTCCCATCTCTCTCCCACCTACTGAGAGGCTGCATTAAGAAATGCAGAACTATGTTAAAAGTTGGGAAGTGCTGAGCAGAGCAGTTTGTGTGCATAGAGCTGTGTGATGGATGCAGACTGAACACCATGCATGATGTAGAGTTTGATGTATGTATGCAGAGCAGCTGTGTGGCCTGTGTGTGTCTGGCTTCAGACCCCCTCTGTGCTGCTTGCTTTTCAGGCTTGGGTCTTGTGGGCTTACATGCCGTAAGACTGCCCTACAATACCGTTTTTAATCACACAGCCATAAGCTTATTTTCCCACAAGAATCCTATTGCTAAGTAGGAAGGTTGTCCTTTGGGGAGCTTTTCTGAGAGGGGCTTGAAGAATTTGTTGTGTTTAGATTAGAAAAATGAATGTTAAGAGGAGATTTGATGTCTCAAAAGAAGAGTGAATGGCATGGGTGTAGAATTGTTGTTTAAATGGAAGACAAGTGTGTGTAAAATGGACATTAATGAATTTAGAAGATTTGGAATTTTCAGAGCAATGAGGCCATGAGACATTTTGCTTTGCTGAGGGCAGGAAACCCACCCACTTTGAAGGCAGAGCCCGATGAGTTTGTAAAAGTGCCTATATGATGTAGTTTCCTGAGACAGTAGGAGTCTGAGCTCCAGAAGCTTTCCAGTTCTTTGTTTCTTTTATTTCTTATTCCATATTCTTACACCTGCTTAGTCCCTGTATACTTTATTGTACAGTTTACTGCATAACATTATCCTTTATTGAATAAAAAAAAAAATTTCCTTTAGAGCATTTCAGGAGTGCTATAATCTTACTGACTGTTAATGACTTTACCCTTGTCACCACTATGAAGTGGTTGGCACTATTTTGTCTTGTGTGCAGGAAATTAAAAACATCAACACTTCTGGTTACCTATACGAAGAAGTTTAAGATCTTAATTTCCCAAGTGGTAAATACCATATCAAAGACCTTCATTTCCAGGGTGGTAAATGCTTTATGCTACTTTGCATGTACAGAAAGTCCACCTCCCACTGACTTCAGATGCACCTACTCACATTCAGCATCTTAGCAGCTCACATCACAAATTACTCAATTGGGGTGTGGGAGCAAAATAAGGAATATATATAATGCAAATTCCTCACACTTACACGTGAACTTTACAACAGAGCTAGAAGACAGTTTTCTAGAGCCTCTGTTATTTGCTATAAGACTCTTCTTGCTTTTTCCCAGCAGAACCAGCCCCCTCCATCAAGTGCTTTCTGTCTCTACAGCAAAGGAGGTTGAGAGGGCACAGGCAGGAGTTTCCTTCCTACCATCTGTACAACAGGTACACGATAGGTCAAAGTGGCATCTCACAAAGCAAACATATAGCACTGTGAATGAAGGTAAACACACAAAGAACTCCCAAAAGCAGAGTTCTGTCATGGGATTTACCCAGACTGCCACTGAACAACAGTATGAGTGAGCTCTTTGGATATGCAGCATACTCCTGAACTATCTGAAATAGTCCTGACGTGGATAGCAGTAGAAAAACTTACTCATTTTGTGTCCTGCCTTGAGTGGGATGGAGATTCTTTACAACTAGTCTCGTGTCTGTTCACTTAATGGAAAGAGAACATATTTCATGCTTATTGAGGCTCTATTAAGGGCCTTAATTTATTAAGGTGGTTAAGGACTTTTCTCTTTTCCTCCCATACTAGTTCCTGTAATATTTTCCTTATTATCAGCCCCCTGATTTACACTGCTATCCTATCTCATCCCTTTCTGATTCCTGCCTTCTGCTCAGCTCCTGCCTGTACACTTCTTCTCCTGCTGTCATTCTTTCTGTATCTCTACCCTCTGGCCTTCTTTTGTTGTTCCAACTTCTACTAAAACTTCTGGGCAGAGAAGAAGACTTGCTTAGGAGGCCTAGACATTTAGCAGTCTTATCTGAGTGCTGGAGTCTTAAGGAAATTCTGCGGGCAAATTTTAAGATGTCAGCTGAGGAAATTAAAATTGAGTTTTCTCATTGTGTTTTCCATATTTGGTTAGTTTTCCATGAAACCAGCATAACACTTAACTTCCATCTGGCCAGCTTCTTGAAGAGTTTAAAGGCTCCATTTTGATGGTTGAAGGTGTTGGAATTCTTGGATAAAATTGTAATAAAGTGTGTCATCCTGGACAAAACTGGAATTCCCCCTGATTTTTGCTGTGAGAAACAGCTAAACTGTTCTAGCTAAAACATGAAAAACATTCTAAGTGTGTTCATACAGACTGATCTGTATTTAAGCATTTGGAAAGGAATTAAACCAGTGGTCTTCTAGATAAAAATTAGATTTACTTAAATTTGTTTATCTTGCACTTGGTTGGGGGACTTAGGAATGAGAGGATAAGATCTTTTGTTACCCTTGTGTTTTATGTTCATATCTTAAAGGTGCTAGAGGATGGCATGAGTACTCTTACATTAAAAATAGAAAGTCACCCATGTAAGAGGCCAAAGCATCATCAGAGTCCAGTAAAGTGACAAATCAATGTGAATCAGTGGGATCAAGGTCTTTAAATGTTAACCTGATTCCATATTGTGTCAGTATTGTGCTGTGAGGAAGCCACGGGACTTCTTAAATTTTTGAAAATACTTGCATGGCTTGTTCATTACTGGTATAAACTAATTGCTCCAAGCCTCTGAAGATGCTGATGAATGTGTAGCAAATGGTGGGTGCTGTTTTATGCAAATAGTTTTCTTCTGCTAGGAGAAGAGGGATCAAAGAATACTTGGGTTAGGAAGGTGACTGGCAGCATGGGAGGATGGTACTGAACCTTAGTTTTGGTGCTGAATGCCATTTGTCTGGTTTAACTGGCTTCAGGATAAGTGTATCTTTATGCTGGGAGTAGTTTGGTTGTTGCTTCTAAAGGATGGTATTGATTAATATTGATATCTGCTGCAAGATAAATGCTATTGTAGTCTGATGTGCTGAGGCAGCTACTGATCATGGTTGATAGTTCCTACCATTGCAGTAATTGATATTAGATTCCACTCCTCTTTTGGGAGGTGCAGTATATATAACCTTATTGAACATGACAGGTTTCTCTGCATCCTTTCCTTCTGTGGCATGTGGTACTGAAGAGTGGAATAGGGTCTGGGGAACCAAGTTGAACCTATGTTATCTGGGTGAGCCATCTCCCTACCTCAGAGAGCTTTCCTTTCCTCCTGATGGCCTGTGAGGGAAGGAGGGAGGATGCTGACTAAACAGAACCATTCCCTTTTTTGTGCTGTTGGCATTAAAATGCAGGTTTGTCTGTTTTGGTCCTAAGCATGTCCAGTGAATCTCCTGTAAAGTAGATCCAAAGCCCTGGGACCTCACTGCCAAGAGACACGTGTGATGGAGTCCCATATGGGATTCCTCTCCAGTAATACCCTGCACTGGTCTAGCTTTTTCAAATTTCCCTCAGGCTTCTCTTTTATTTTCACTGGCTCTGTCTTACAAGTGGGAGGACAGGAGCCAGCTGGAGTTCACAGTATCCCTCAAAGTTGAGGTGTGTGGGTTTTTTTATGGAAATGAAGCAAATAGCCTTTTAATGGCTTTTGTTCAGTTCCATGCAACTTGCTCTGCTAAAGGTTGATAAAAGGTCCCCTTTTGCATAAACAAACAGGACTGGAAAAAGTCACTCAGATTGTCAAGTAAATTTTATCTTCCTATCAGGAGGCAACAGGAGGGCCCCTAGAATTAAGAAAAATGTGGCTGATGTCCTCTTAATGGTGATTTGATTATTCTTTCATTACAAGTAACTAGTTCCCTTTTCTAATTATATATCTTGCTTTTATCTAAGAAAAATTACCCAATTTATGGGAGTGGACCATTAAAATTGCTCATCCATTAACAGTGTATTGTAGTGATATGAGATTACTGGTTTCAAAAAATGTCTGTGTTGCAATAGATTTGTATAGATTTTTGGTTCTTATGCCGTTTTGCCAATGGTCATGACAAATGAGAAAGCAGGTAGTGAGAGTGGATGTGTAAGGCAAAAACAATATGGAGAGGTCAGAGAGCCCAAACACTGCACACGTTCAGTGTGCCTTTTAGGGAGTGACAAGTATTGGAAGGGAAAGGGGCACTAGGGAATAAGACCAAAATACATAAAGATGCACTGGTACTTGGAAAGGCTTCAGGTTTAATAAAGGTTTAGCAAATTCAGGGAGAGCTCTGTTATGTGTTTGACCTCTGCACTTCTTGGTTTTTA
This sequence comes from Corvus brachyrhynchos, assembly GCF_000691975.1. Lineage (NCBI taxonomy): Eukaryota > Metazoa > Chordata > Aves > Passeriformes > Corvidae > Corvus > Corvus brachyrhynchos. The sequence continues at coordinate 4,382,217 of NW_008240221.1, forward strand.
TCTCTCTCTTCTTCTCCTTCCCCTGCAACTGCCATATGAGCATGTTATTCAAATGGGAGAAGGGACATCAGTCAACCAAGTAACACAGTGGGGACAGGAGAGGGGGCATTGGAGGTGTAGTTGGGAGCATGATGTGAGAAAGCCTTGGGTCCTGCAAGGCAGGTCACTGCAAGCAGGTCACTGCAGGCCACTCTTGTTAGTTTTGTGATGGGCTAGGGATGCCAGGAGGCAAAGTTGGTGCAGAGAGGTAATATCTCTTACGGTATCAATTAACAGTTGGAAAAATAGACAAGCATTTGATCTGAAAGTACTAATGTAGTTTCTCTGTATAATCTAAATGTACTTTTCTGTTCTGTGTCATATAACACTAAGACTGATGTATATCTGAAGGTCAAGTGTTCATCTATACAGGTGAACTGACTGGTAAAGGAACTGTGAATAGTTATACCTGTAAACTATAAGTAAACTGGGTTAATTCCTTATGTTTCCTTATGGAAACTCCATTCTATAAAGAAAGCCACTTTTATTCTGAAATACAGTGCCTGCTAGGGGAGCAATAACAACAAACTATGATTATTAGATTATTCCCACTGTAGAGCAGCCATAAGAATAAGGTAAGGGAAGGGAGAGGACAAAGAAGATAGAGATGGAAAGAAAAAAGGCAGTCAAGTGGTTAACTAGGGATATCTGTGGGAAGATGTGATATAACTATCCTTTCTCATCTGAATTTTACAGACTAAAATTAATTATGTAGTAGCCCTCAAAAATTTGTTCAAAGGTGAGATATTTAGGTTTTGAAGAGTTCATGCTCTTCCATCAGCTCAACATAGCAATAGGATGTGTATGTATTGAATTTTTCCATACAATTTCTAATGACAAGGTTCTTGGTTATGAGTTTAATTAGGACTCAGTACTGTCTTTCATGTACAAAGATCAGAAGTCTGAGGACTATGGAAAATGCATGTTAAATGTCTCACTACTTATGATTATATATCAGGTACACCATTAATAGCGATTTATATATAGAATAAAATAATTCTTCAGCAGAAGAAGGGCACGGCATATGCATATATATACATATTTTAGCTGAAATGCCCTTTCACAGGCCAAGAACAGGGCACTATACATACATCTTCAGTAAGTGAATTAATTTTGGCAGTTAACATACTGCATCTTTGTTTTACTGAAATATTTTATCATTGTTGTAGTTGTCTGCCATCATTATAGGCAAGCTGCTTAATGATGACCTGTGCTAATGGAAATTGTATTACTTAATTACTTGCATTATTGTTATAGGAAGTTTCAGATACACGGGATGAGTGTCCATGGAGCTACAAGCAAGGAAAAAAGCTTCAAAGGTATCTAAGTGTGGGGTTGCCTCCTGAGTTGGTAGGTTGAGCTTACCCATGTGAAGTTTTGCCTTCTGGAGAAACCAAATGAGAGAGGCAACCTCCCTTTCCCTCTTTTTATGTCTACTGCTAATGAGAGGGCAGAGCTTTCTGTTGGGGTGAAGAGCTGTGCTTACAACATACAGCCCCAAAAGAGCACGGTAACATGCTGACGTTTTCTGTCTTGGCAGATAAAGCCATTTCTGCAGCAGGAGATACACTTCTGAATAGGGAGATTCAGATGTGATCCTGATCCGTGGATGACTACATGAGGACTTTAGTCTGAAGGTGCTAGATGTTCACAGTGTTAAACATTGGTGCTGGGAGGAGTTTTCAGATCTAATTGCCATGTATTTGAACACTGGAGACTTCCAAATAGAACACACAGAAAAGCTGTAAGTAAAGCCCAGTATTTATTTAATTCTGCTTCTTTATGGGGTTCCTCAAATTATTCTTGTTTGTGTAACCTTCTGTAAAGTGTGTTTGAAAGTTTAGATGTTACCTAGTTAGCATTGCTCCCCTTCTTAAGAACAGGCAATTCTATGAATTTGCCTTATTTATGTAACTTTAAATACAATGTTTCCATACATCTTTACCTGTGCTTAAAAGCTACGCATGGACCATTAAAATAATAAGATAATTAAGGAGAAAGTTTTAGCATAAAATGTTATATAAAATATATAAAATATTTCATAGGGATTTTTTTGTTTCACAGATTACCACTTTCTTAGCTCTTTCATTCAACTGTTTGTGTGGAGGGATGGTATCTTAATTTCCTGGGCGTGATATTGGAGGAGTACTGGTTGACCATCTTGCTTTATTGTACCCATGCTACTGTCATCACAGCTAAGTAGGAAACAAATGTCCTGCTCTGTCAAAATCTTCAGGAATTCTTACCCTGAAGAAGAAGGCTGCAAAACTTTTCTCATGGCAAAAAAAACCCCATGCTTCTACAGTACTAATGAAAGCACCTCCATGCCATGGGCAGGGATATCTTTCACTAGACCTGGTTGTTTAAAGCCCCATCCAACTTGGCCTTGAACACTTCCATGGATGGGGCATCCAGAACTGTGGGCAATACATACCAATGCTTCAACACCCTCATCATAAAAAATGTCTTCCTTATGTCTGATCTAAATCTGCTCTCAGTTTAAAACCATTGTCTTTTGTTCTGTAGCTCAAGCCCTGGTAAAAAGTCCTTCTCCATCTTTCTTATAAGTCCCCTGTATATATTGAAAGGCTGCAATAATGTCTCTCTTACAGATAAAAAGAAGGGTGTATCCTGGAAATGTTGGATTTGTTTTCCAAGACTTTGTTAGAATGCTCCACAGAAAGACAGGCATGGATTTCTCTCCAGTAGACGTAGTTCCACGTTACTGGATTTTTGAGCATACTAGCCCCAGCATCTCTAAGTAGCCTGTAAAAAACTCTTCCAGGGAATGATTCTTCCCATTTCACTGAGACTGTGGAAGTGTCTGTTTCCAGATCCTTAAGCAACTAAATAAAATGAAATAGGTTGAACATAAGCCAAAGTCTACAAATATGAGAACAATTTGATGAATATTCATAACGGCTGAAGATTACCCCTAATGGACTAATATAAACATTATATATTAATTATGAACAGGTTATGTTCACTCAGAAGGCACATAAATGGTCATCAGGCCTGTATGAAGGGCTCAATTTCATACTGTTTAAAGTGGTATTTATTAGGGGACTGAATTTTCTACATTTCCCCCTTTTATGTCATACTCATATACTTTCATTCAAAGTCATACATTCTTTTCAGGTGGAGAGGAATATTCCATATTGCTGATGCAATTAATTTATTGTTACTCTTGGCACACAGCCGTTTAATTGGTTTGAAGGAACAGTAGTTGCAGGGCCTGATAAGTAGGATGATTGTCATCAAGAGTCATTTAGTGTTTGCTTTCAAAGAGCACAAGCTCCCTTTTATTCACTTTAAAAGGATAAGGCCTGATTTTTGTCTGGTATAAATCAGAGAAAAATGCTGCCTGTTTTGAATGTGTGTCTTTTGTATTTAATTAATTGCTTGAAGATTTTTATTGTAAGCCCATTGTAGGATTTGTACAATCTCATTTAGTCCATCCTTACTTTCGAAATTCTTCAGTTATACCTCTGTGGACACTGTATGTTTCTCATAGATCTCTGTGATGGGAGGCTTGGTATTGGACACTGCTTGCAAGGTGAGACTGTATTGATTTAGACAGTGATTTAATGCTTTCAGGACTTTCTCAGTACAATTCTTCCTGATATTTTGTCAGCTTTATAAAATGACACTGAACATTGTGCAAATGTTCTTATTTTGCTGACCATATCAATACTTAAATAATTTCTTCCTAGGCTGTTCTTGATAACATGGCATTTCCTCTGTTTTGTGTTGTCCATTCAACCAGCATTTGTTAGGTCTCTACAGAGGTTTTTCACAACCTTATCTCAAAGTTCTGTTTTGACGGTCAAATAACATTGTATCACTTGTAAATTTGCTCAGTTCACACTCTTTTCCAGGTCATTAGTCAAGACATTGAGCCTGCATCTTTAGGCACTGTGCAGTTTATCTTTGGCCTGAGTGAAAAGTAAAACCTGTATTCCCACCTTTTTGCTTGCATCAGTGACAGTGGCAGAAATTGATGCATCTGAGAAGGTGGCCAAACAAATCTTATCCCTGTAGACTTTAGCATTGTTTGAAGTTTGCACCAGTTTGGATAAATAAAAAATGTTGTGAGCACCTGTGGTGGCATCAGAATCTCAGTGGTTCTAAGAAACCTGTAGGAGTTGAAGGAGTGGAGCCCACAGATGAGTGTTTCCTACACTCAGAGCCCAGCACTTGTTATCTGGGGTCAAACCACCCTAGACTGTCCTTGGCTGGCAGCTGACCCCATGGGTAGCAGTGAAGAGAAGGCAGAGGAAATGGGTGTGTTGGGCCCTCTGCCAGGTGCTTAACCCTGGCTGGAGCGCTGGAGACTGTGCACCGCAGACTCCATTGCACTGGGGTCGGTGAAAGGCACTCTGTATGTTTTTTCCTCTTCCTTCCATCAGCCTTTCTAGTCCTTACTGGAGAGATGTATTTCTGTACGTAGCTTGTCAGTCAACATGCGGGAGGTAGTGCGGATGTCCACAATCCCTGGAAACTGCTTTCTTTGCTATGTTATATTCCCAAAGCTTCAACATAGGAATACTAAGTCCTGGCATCTTTTACATTCCCAAATGATTGCCTGGCTCCAACTCAGCCATGGGCTTTCCACTCTTCTCGTGTTGCTGAATTATTGATGCTGCTTCATTGCAAAAGAGCCCCTTAATGCCCATGTTGAAGTACAAGAGCCGGATGTGAGACATTCCCTTCTGCAGTTCATCTCATCCCTCAGACACACATAGGCAACTCCTGGAGGGAATAGGTTGGGGTGAGGGAGGAGAGAATGTGTGAGCAGATGGGGGAAAATGGGATCAAATATCAAAACACCAGGATAGGAGTTCCAGCTGAGAGATTGGAACAAAAATAAGTGTTTCATTAGTTGGAAGGAGATGGCTATATCTAGTCCAGTTTGGCAAGGAAGATCCACGTTAGTTTTCCACATTTTACTAAGGCAGCTTCTAAGGGTGTTCCTGCAGGCCTGTCTCCCCTCTCAGGTTTGCCTTTAATTGTGAACAGCAGAAGTATGCTGAGGGAAGGCAGTGCAGGGGATGTTGGAAGGCTCTGTGCTTGTTCACTGAAGCATGAGAACAAATTCTGTGCACATTTCAAGGCAGGAGCATGTCTGGTTGCCTGCATCTGCCTCAAATCCTGTAATCCTACCTTACAATTCACTCATGCTGCCTGTGCAAGTGCAGCCTAAACCTCCTAAATGCTAGCCCCTTTGTATCTCCCTCCTTCCCTCCACCAAAACAGCCTCCCTACCTCTTGAGCCTGAATTTGTCTTTGTTCAACACAAAAACCAGTTCCTTAGAATATCCCAGCAAGATCTCAATAGGACTTTTGGTACTAGCGCATTGACTTTTTTACTGGTGAAAATAACTCATACCTCTTGGCATAAAACTTGGGTTTTTCAGCCCTGTGTCACATTAGCAGGGATGATTGTGCTTATGTAAGGTGTACATTTCTTATGTAAGAAATATAAGGTGCTCCTAGTTTGCTGCTAAATTGCGGGCTTCTAAGTGTATAGCAGAAATTCTGGTGTTAATCCCTAAATACATGACTTTATATTCCATGATCTTCAGTTTTAATCTGTTTTACTCTTAACCTACCTGTGCAATACTCTGATCTTCCTCTACACTGACACAGTCTTTGAATCTTGTGATATGCTCGTTTCATTAGCATGTTTTCATTTTCTTGCGCCAAGGTTGTTAATGAAAGTTTTAAATAAGATCAGTTCCAAGGTCCCAAGCTTGAAGAAGCCGTAATTGGATGTGCAGGGTACATTTTGTAGATAAGCAATGGACACAGCACAGATCCTCATGGGAGCAAATCAGCCTAATCCTGATGTCTTCTGTTGAGTTATTCTGCTTATTCAGAGGATGCTGCTTCATTTCAGTCTCTTGTTCTGCACACAGATAGCAAAACAGTCCCTTGTCCTACGGCCTGGGTAGCTTTATAAGGACTATGAAATATGATTTGGATGAAGCATGATTGAATGGACAGCACTGATGCTGAGGTGGAAGTAGGACAGAAATACTTTTGCAGCAATTTTTTAAGGGAAAAACAAACAAGAGGGTATTGTGCAGGTGTGAGAAGAGGTAGAGGATACACAAGCCAAATGCCCTGAATAGACAGATAAGGAACCTCACAGAAATGCTGTTCGTTCTTGGGGCCATGAAGTCAGAAATGCACTGTGCTCCTGGCGTGGCTCAAACAGCCACTTGGGAACTACAGATATGTCTTTATATAAACCACCAGTGAAGCATATTGCATATCTATGCATACATAAATATGCAGTAAACCTTTTACCTTATTTCCTGTGCAGAATTAACTGCACTTTCAGTGGAAAGATATTTTCAGTGGGTTTTTTTAAAATTAAATAGCCAGGAACACATAGAGGTAAACACTAAGCAAAACCACATTACTAAGCATCTGAAAAGCAGTTAGGAGTATTACAGACCACAGGCTTCAGGAGAGTTTGCCCCTCCATGATCCCTGAAAGCTGTTGTGCTGTAGGGTATCAGCCCTTTCCCTGCACTTTTCTGTCTCTCTTCTCTTTATTACACTGATGATCTGGGGAAACACAAAGGAGAAAACCAATACATTACTTTCCAATTTACAGACATTAACCCAGTGCAGATGTCCTTTAGCCTTTTCCTCAGGTTTAGGTCTTCTTTCTCACAGATTCTTTCCAGACCTAAACAAATCTGAAGTTACAAGGATTTAATCTTTCCAAATTTTTCCTTGTCCCCTGGGCCTGTTGGCTAAAAGCAGTTCTTTTCTGGTAACTCAAGGAGAAATTTATTAAACATGGCATGGATTCCTAGATATCCAGGAAAGGAGCAGGAGGGTAGAAGGCTATTAATTAGAGAGAGACTTCAGGGGTTGTGTGTGTCTCCATTAAGACAGTTGATGGCTGCTTTTGGTATGGGGTAGCAAAGTGCATGAGAGGCAAATTAGTAAGTGGGCATGTTTAGGGCTGCCCTCAATTTGAAGGATGTCACTGTTAAACTTGTTTCAAGCAGGCAAAACTGGATTTTTTAAAATGAGGATAAGGACAGAGAAGGAAAAATACATCCTATTCCCCCAGAACACTGGGCCCAGTCTAGACACAAGCACACTCCCTCCCAGTTTGAGCACCACCAGTGAGCTGTGTCGATGCACAGTCTTCCTGCTAAGGGACAGCACTACTTTTGGTATAAGTTCATTTAATTCCAGCAGGTCAGCATGAAGTACACTGCAAAACCATAGGAAAGCTGCAGAGAATTCCCTATAGCAACTCTCAAAATTGCTTTCCTTTAGCAAGTGTCTGCATAGCATGACCTCAGTGATTTCCCTCATAATAATGATTTATGCTGGCTCAAAACTGAGGGCACCAATTAAACTGTAAGCCAGCAACACATCTTTAGAAGTTTTCTGCCCCTGTGTACAGTAAGCACTTCTAGAATAAAAGCACTTTACCTTCCAACTGATGTGGTTTTCCTTTAGCTGTGAATTTTTTTGACTGATGTAATAATGCCTTATCACCTGGGCAGTCAGCTCAGTGGAGGAGGAGGCAACAAGCTTCATCAGCAATCTGGACAAGGGGACTGAGTGCACCCTCAGACAGTTCAAAGATGACACCTGGTTGGGTGGGATCTGTTGGAGGGCAGGAAGAGTCTGCAGAGGCACCTAGACTGGCTGGATCAATGGGCTGAAGCCAACGGTATGAGGGTCAACAAGATGAAGTTCTGGGTCCTACACTTGGGTCCCACAACAACTCTATGCAATGCTGCTGTAGCTGGAAAGCTTCTCTAGTGGAAAAGGACCTGGGGGTGTTGGTTGGGAGCAGCTGAACATGATCCAGAGTGTGCCCAGGTGGCCAAGAGGGCCAATGACATCCTGGCCTGTATCAGGAATAGTGCCATGGGACACCTTCCACTAGACCAGGTTACTCAAAGCCCTGTCCAGCCTGGCCTTGAACACTTTCAGGGGTGAGGCATCCACAACTTCTCTGAACAACCTGTTCCAGTGCCCCATCCTTTGGAATGGTACCTTCCCCAGTCTACAATGTAGAGAGATGCTCCAGCTGGGAATCAGAAACCAGAGAGCAGTCAGGTCTTGGTAACAGCGTACTGTAGTAGGCCCTGGTATTATTCTTGAAGTCTTGCTCTATTTATTTATTTCTGTCACAGTCAGGGTCCTAACTATCCCTCTGTATCCCTCATCCACTTTTTTTCCTGCACTAAGCAGTTGCTAGGGATGTGGCCAAGAGGCAGGCTTCTCAAAAGGTCATCGGTTCCAGACTTCAGTATGGGATTGTGGTGGTAAATCAGCTTGCCACCAGATAGAATACTGAAGACCAGCACTTTGCTCTTTGCCAAAGTGCAAGAAAGCAGGTAATGGCTGCAGCAAATAACAGGTATCTGGCAAAATATGTTGACATGGCAGTAGAAGAATATGGGATATTTTCAGAAGAAGGATCCACTTCCTGTTATCCTGAAAGGTTGCATCCTCCAACAGGTTACTGAATCTGCCTGCAAACTGGGTTTAAATCTTTGCCAGTTTGCAGTAAATAACACTAACTGCAGGAGCAAGCCTAGTTAACACTATTCTTCAAGCTCTCCTACAAGGATCCCTGGGGAAGGCAAGGATGACATTCTTCCTTCAATGGCATTGGTCTCTCTCTTGTTTCAGAAGGCCAAAAGGGAGGTGGAAAAACTCGTGACTCCTTGACTTGAGGTACACCTGACTGGGCAGTGTTGCCCTTTCCATTCCTGTATTAGTGTTTAAGCTGTAGTTCCTCTGTTGTACCAGTCCTTAGGCTGAAGCAGATCTCTGAGTGCACTGGAGAAGGAATTGCCATTCCCAGCTGGACACGGCTATTATTGTTTGTTATGTACTGAGTGTTCATCTCAATGCTGTTAAACTCAATGCAAGTTTGTGAAATGCACTACACGTAACTCCTGTCCCTCTGACATCCATCTAGCTGGAGTGAGGCATGGAAAGGGAAAGACAAAAATCACTCTCCTGGATCATCCCTTACAATAGTAGATCACTCTTTTTCCATTTCACCACATTCTTTTACATTCTTTCACAGTCAGGGTTGGGTCTGGAGGAGAACCAGCCAGATCATCGGCCTACTGCAAAGCCACCAGCTTGAGGCACAGGGATAAGTGTTAGTGAATGTTAAACTTAGGAGAATGGGGAGTGTGCCTTGTGGAGCATCTTGCTCTTTGCACTGAAAGATTAGGAATCTGTTTCTACAAGGAAATGGAACACTGGGGACAAATACCCTCTGTTCAACTCTATTCCCTTTCAGGGATGGGGAGAGGAAAGGTTCCCTTTCCGTGGTGAAAAAGTCAGGACCAGCAGTAGCTTTGGTCCCTGAACTCAGGACATCATATTGTCTACTTTCCTGTGTGAATTTTACCATTCATATTCCCCCAAATCTGGACAGACACTTCCTAGCACACTTCCAGAAGGATGTGATACATGACAAGGAACACTTAAAGACAGTGTGCCTTGTTTGTACAGTGATTAGCTCATCCCCATTTTGATTGCAAGCTTTCACTGCCAAATATTTGGGAGAAGCTTAGTTCCTATGATACTGCTGGTATACATCTGCCAGGACGGATCTGCTCTGAATGATGTTTGCTTTCTTCAAGCATTTGTCCTTTGAAGCATTGTCCAAAGCAGACACTTCCTTTGTAATGCCTGGCAAAAGATGGCTTGAAAAACCACCCCAACCTGCTTCAAGCCAGCTTCTGAGCTGAAAGGAGGAATATGGCCACAACAGTGCATCCCATTGTTAGAGAAAATAAAGATGGAAGTGTTGCTTTTTTCCTGCTCAAAGAAAGTGAAGTGAAACTGGTGCCTCACAGCTTTTGGTATCAACCTAATTGAATAGATAAATTAAGGCCGTAAAGTAATGTGGACTTTGTAGCTGAAATCTGATCTCTGTCAAAGCATTTCAAGGATGCTCATCATGCCTGTAAAAGGCATTATAATTATGGCAACAGAACTTGCACGCTAATTTGTGCTACCCTTGCCACAAAGCACCCTGACAATTCTCCTGTTGTCATTCTGCATCCTGAGAAATGCTGAGCCCCCGTTAAAACTCGAAGTCTGGTGGTGGAAGTATGCCTGCCTCACCCAGGTGTGTCAGTGAGTTGTTAAGAGGATGTAAACAATTTAAAGGCAATAACCTGGAGTCCGGAGTGTTTTCAAGCAATGTCTGGGCAACAGGCAGTGATGCCCTGCCTACAGTATCTTTGTGAAGCTCCTATCACTTTGTCATCATGCTTGTACTTGGTGTATCAAGGGCAGTACTCCTGTAGGTATGATGTTACTGCTGTATTGAGTCCTTCCTGTGCCTCCATCTCAGCCCTTTCCAGAGGCACAGAAGCTGGGGAGGACATTAGGATCTTTCTAAGGAGGAAGTGTTTGGAGCATAATGCAGCACTTCACTTGTGCAGCCAGGAAAGCTTTGTTGACCCTTAGTAGCTGCAGATACAGGAGGGAGGCTGTTGGACACAGCTGCTCCCATCATCTTCCACTGCCTGGATGTCACTTATGTGCTGCTAAAACCTCCAACCCACATTTCTCTCATGGAGTTTTTCAGGCTTTGTCTGATTCGTGAATTAGATCTAATCCCTGCTAATCCCTAATCTAACCTAATCAAATCAAGCACTACTTAAGAGCTTGTTAAAACTGAACATTAACATCTAAGTAATATCCCAACACTCCATATAATTTCATTCCTTTTGCACTTAATGCAGTATCTTGCTTTTGTTTAATGCCACTTCCTCGCCTGGTTTTTCTCATGTATGCCCGCACAATATTTAAATGATTAAGATTGCTGTGTGACAGATATTTTAAATATTTAAATTGCAAGCCAAGGACTGGTGTATAACTCATCATTTTAGCTGAAATCATTAACAAGCCTGAAGCACTCCTTGAACCTTAGGACTGAAACACCACTCAGCTCTGTTTAGAAGTTCAGCTTTCACCCACAGATCTAAGGTTCCTAAATATTACAACCACCTTACTTATGAAAAAAAGGAGATCATATTAGCAGATTTGTTGCAGTTTAGAATCTTAATTTTCTGTGAATTAACTCAAAAGCATCATTAAATGCTATGGGAGCTGGACACTTAATCAGGCACACTGGCTGATGCCTGGAGGCAAAGCCACACCCAAGCCAAGCCTAGCCAAGCTACAAGCAAAGCAGATTTCACCCTCCAGATCCTTTTAGCAGGTCCTTTCCTAGGGCATAACTTGTTGTTTACAACAAAGGAAATATTACAACTAAAACACAGTCCCCAGGGGGCACTTCCCTGTCTCCGTTAACCGGAGGAAACAAGACACACCTTCCATGTGACCTGAGAAACTACTTTCTATCGTGCCATACGGACCTGAGGTAGGCAGGGATGCCAAAACCATCCCTAGGCTGCTGCTCTATCTTATAAAACTCTGCAGCAGTTAATGCATGTCAGCTCTGGGACACAGAGATGTAAAATGCATTGCAATGCTTTAGAAGATTCCATCAGAACCCTTGTCTAATCCAAAGGTCATGTACTGCTGTGATGTGTCTTGAAATAAGAAAAGTAATCCTTCTTCTTAATGAGTTGAAAGCAGCACTGCATGCTGATAGGGATACACTTCCCTGTTTATATTGTGGATTGTTTCCTACCACTTGCATACTAGAGCTCTGTTTCGTGGAAATGCTGCATGAGCGCTTAAAGTACTTTGGCTCTTGCTGGCAGCTGGGGCTGATATCATCTTGTGAAGGGCTCTCAGAAGTCTGCAGGAGCAATTTTCAATGGGACAGCAGGTCTCTCTGTTCCTCTAGATTATAAATTGTGTCTTTAGGTTGCTCTTCATATTCAAAGTTGTGTTACTGAAAAAGTCAATATTTTATCAGGTAGCTGTCTGCATCTCAATTTTGAGGACAACTAATGTCCTCAGAAGTACTGAGCACTCATGATTCCTAGGCTTCTGGCAGCTCAGTTCTGAGTTTCAATTTATATATTTAACTATAATATGCAGCAATTGAAATGTGAGCCATGAAATACTTTTTTAAGACAGCTCTTCTGTTAACAGTAAGTCAAGTTGCAGTGTTTTTTACATAATGTATTTTATTAAGAACTTTTGATAAATGCTAAACAACTGGAAGGAAGGGAACATCTTCCATACCTTCCATTATCATCACCACACTATCAGGCTTATGAGTAGACTACAAGGGAATTCTACACCTTGACTTCTGGAGGCTGCAGGATGCCACTGCTTACAGCAAGGCTCTGAGCAAGATCCTCAGGCTAGGCCAGGCTACAGAACTCTCACCTAAAGAAAACATTAAAAATGTTCCAATTAAAATACTCTTGCAAAATGATGCCCAGCTCTAATCAGCAGAGGAGAGCAAAACAACAGGAAGAACTGGGAAAAGCCTGACAAGGATTCTCCAAAGGTGGTGGTTTGAAATCTGCCCTTATATAATTTGTTGAAGCCACCAAATATGAACCTGGGCAGCAAACTCATTCAATTTTTTATTCTATAAATAGTTTCCTCTCTCCAGTGGCATGAGTCTAAGGTTTAATAGTGGTTTGGCAGTTTGCAGAGAAAAACCTGAGCAGTGTTCCAGCTTGCTGGAGGGGAGGTGCAGAGGGATGGTGAAACACCCTGCAACTCATTCCCACTGCAGCCGACTCACTTAAGGTTTGGACTTAACCCATTTGTGGGATTCAACATTCAACATGTCCAATTATTTGGAAAACATAGGAAAGGCCAGATCGCAGGGGAGGCACTTCCCCAGCACCCTGCCTGCCTGCCTGACTCAGCGCTGGAGCCTCTGCTGCTCTCCCCACTGGGCTCCAGCACCCTGACAGGGGAGTCCTGTGTTTTTATGCACATAAATTTCTGCATAGCTTTTAAGGCGGGGGAAAAGCATGCAAAATGTTTGGGTTTGTTTGGGTTTTTTTTAATGATTATGCCTTACAACTTGCTTTCCCAGCTCAGTTCTGTGTTGCTAACTGGAAATGCAGACTTAAAGGAGGCAGTACTGGAACTAAAGAAACCAGACAGGAAAGAGAAAACAATGGCTTGGATAAAAATCATTCCCCTCGACAGAAATGGATAGCCAGACTGAGAGGGATGAAAAGGGATCCCTGAACTCCAGCCCCTGTCTTTGGGAGGCTACTTTGGGAAGGCTGGGGAGAGGGGGGAAAGCCGAACTGTGAGAGCAGGAGCCTTGTAGGAAGGGAGGGAGGTGGGGGCTGCAGGAGTGTGTCAGCAGGGAGCTGGAGACAGGGGGAGCCAGGTGCGAGCTCCCACACCCCCGAGGATGAGCAAATGCAATTTGCTTGGGCTGGGAACAGAGAGCATACATGTAGGTAAGGGAATATGCTGGGAGATGTGTGTGTGCCTGAGGCATTATAACTTGGCCACGTGTCACTTCAGTTTTTGCTGGGGATGAATAAAAGGGGCTTCTAGGGGGGAAGTTGCAGATTCATAGCATTCAGCTGGTGGAAAGCAAACCTTTTTCTGAGAGAGCTGAAGTAGCTGTAGTTGGTCACAGCTTAATGTGACCCTTGGCAACACCCCCAGGAGAGGGACACAAGCCCCTTTGCTCACTGAGCATCCCTACGACCCCAGGAAGGAGGACACTGTCTGTGGCACAGCAGTCATGACAGGACAAAATTCTCATTTGTTGTTAACTGTTGTTAATCTTCAGTTCAAAGATCATACAAACACATCAGAGTCATCCCTGCCTCTGTTGTGGATTCTCCACTTGGAGGAGGCCCCAGAGGGAGGTCCCTGGAGGGCAGCTCAAACTGCAGACCTGCTTTGTGTCACTGACAACTGTGCGTGCAAAACAACTACACCCTGAGGCCTGTGCCCCCACCTGACCCCAAAGCTCCTCCAAAGTGCACACTGTGTGTTCTCCCGTGCAACAGAGAGCTGTTTGCAGGCCTGATACTCCTTCCCACCACCATCCCAGGTGCAGCTAGCCCCTTCCTTTCATGAACGCACCCACCTCAAACAACAAAGGGAGGAATAACCTATCCAGTACACACCTAAGAGGATCAAATTAGGAGAAGGAAACCTGTTGTATTGGTTTGGCATGGCCTGGTTTTAGGTAGCAGGGGGGCCACAAAGATGGCTCCTGTGAGGAAGCTGCTGGAAGTTTCCCACCATGTCCAGTAGAGCCAATGGTTGATGGCTCTGAAGACGGACGTGCTGCTGGCCAAAACTGGGCCAGGTAATGCCTCTGTGATGACATTTAAGAAGAAAATCAAAACAAAGTCACAAGATTTTGGATTCTAGTCAGAGAAGGGAAGGTGAGAACATGTGAGGGAAAACAACATGGAGACACCAAGGTCAGTGGAGAAGGG
>NW_008240221.1:4397116-4397664 GCF_000691975.1 Corvus brachyrhynchos
TTTTAAGGGCTTATTTTACTTCTCATTATCCTCCTCTGATTCTGTTAGCAATAGATTCACTTTGCAACTTAAGTTGAGCCTGTTTCACCCTTGAAGTGTTTTTCCCAGTCCTTATCTCACTCATGAAGCCTTCGTTAACTTTTTTCCCTTTTCCCTTCTCTGCCCAGCTGTGACAGGGGAGGGTGAGCGAGTGGCTCTCGTGGGTGCCTGGCATTGGGGCAGTGTCAAACCACAACACTTCTCAAGGGTCTCCTGTGCTTTTGGCCTACTATCTCACCTCTCCTTAACAGTGGTTTCTGCTTCAGGGCAGGGCTTCATCATGGTCATCTGGTGCTCAGGTCTCCATCCATGTTGTGGGTAACCTGTACAATGCCTGTGGAAATAGGATTCATTGGCATCCTAGCTGGCCTAAGTTTTGTCCTGCTGCCCCTTGCCTGCCACAGATGTTTTGCGGGCCCCAAATAATGTATGAGGCTGTGTTGCGGTGACCCAGCCCACTGCGGGGCTGGGGCAGCGAGATGCCACGCCATCACAGCCCCGCCCCTGGA
>NW_008240221.1:4398087-4428862 GCF_000691975.1 Corvus brachyrhynchos
CCAGCCAGCAGCTCCCTTCCTGATGCCGAAGTCGCTCCAGCGACGCACAGGAGTAACGCAGCTGGACTCGCTCTGACCAGGGGCTCGCCAGAGCTCGTGCCTCGAGCACAAGAACTGCGTTAAGGCTGGGCAGGGAGAAAAGATCTCCAAAGACAGCATCTTGAAATGCTAGGCTACAGTTCTTAGCCAGGCATTTCCACATTACACAGAAAGTGGGAGTTCTGTTCTTAAATACCTTGAGTGAGGTGTTTTCAAGTCATAAAACTTTCTGAGATTCTTCACCACTTGCCTTTTCATGTTTTTGTTCATTGTGCAGAAAAGAACATTTAATTTTTTAGGAAGACAAGGAGTATGTATGTTGTTAATTAACAAATGTATAAAATATTTCATCAGGAAAATAATTTTAACAGGCACTTTGGGTTTCATGTGCTGTTTACTTTTGATAGCTTAGGTGAAAAGTGTTTCTTGAGGGAAAATGTGATCTTCTTACGCCAAGACAAAATGTTTCTCAGCCCAAGTCATTACATTTGTTTCTCCATGACCCTGATCAGAAGAGTAGTGACTAGTTCATAAATTGATGTTTATATCAGCAGCCTGATGAAAGACTAGAGCCCACAGGCTTTAAATAATGAGCATGACACTATTTTTCATAAGTTGTGCTGTTAATATCATGGTCATTTTTGTATGCAACTAATTAAAAGTTGTCATATGGTCTGTCCCCTGCATGTGGAATGACACCTGTTCCAAACAAAGGCCGTGCTGTACTTCACAAACATTTGGGGTTAGATGCTCATTTGGAGTAATCTGTGTTTGATACCTTCACCTCATTATGTCTGTATTTGATAGATTTTTATGGCAGTTAATGGTGGGCTGTGTTTAGATATTTGCATATGACTTAATGTTATGCTATTTACATACAGAGCACAGTACTCAGGAATACAGTCTGCTCTTTGTAGTCTGATAAAATGCCAATGAGCTTGCAGATGTGATGCAATGTACCTGTGATCAGGGATGGCTGAATCAGGGATTGAAAATGAGCTGTCAGGGAAGATGTCATGAAAGCAGGCTCAGCCTACAGTGCCAGCTCATCTAACCTTTGGCTGCAGGGGGAAAAGGGAGGAACATGTTCTCTCTTCTCCCATAGTTTGGTATCTAAAATGACTGCATTAGCACCTGAAAAAATGAGAAATAAAAAGAAATCTGTTTCTGTATTCCTTTTCCTCCATAAATCAAACAGTATTTTGGGAGGATTACAGTCCTACAGATTAAGTGGTTTGACGTAAAATAATTTTGTTGCAAGTTGTGAAGTGAAAAGTGCAGAAAGGAAATTTTTGTTCTTTCTTCTTTACCAAAAATTGTTGTCCTCCTTCTTGGCCGTACAGAGGGGATAATTCAGACACAATGGGCTTGTTTCTGTCCTAAAAGCAGCAGCACAAATCAATAATTCTACCAGGGTCAGGACTAATCTGCATGGGAAGTCAGACTGCTGTAATTATAGCTGTATTGCTTCAGTTATGCCATATAATCTCTTGTGTATCCTTTTATTACAGGATAAAGAGTGACTTTTTTTCAGCTTAGTTTAAACTACCTCTTCTGATGTTAAGAAACATCAACTATGTTGAAAATGGCCATGGTTCATATTGGAAGATAAAGACTCACATGGGGAATTAAGTTGCCAGCATGATGAATTAAATTCACACCTTCCTTTATGGTGGTGTAATTCCCATCTTCTGTGGTTAATGTCAGGTTCAACGCAGTGTTAATCCTTCTTGCAGCCTTTCTAAACTTCTGTTTAGAGCCTGCTGCTAATGAGCTGCCCAAACAGAAAACCTGATTTCTGACATTTTAACACTGCTGCTGCACTGGGGCTGGGCAAAGCCAGAAGTCAGTAATCCTGTCTGTGAGACCTCAAAGCAGTGGAGAGAGTTCACTTAATGTTATTCCCACTTTTACATCCTTGTTTATTTGTGCTTGGTTGAAAAAATGAGATCTTGGCCCCACTGATGCTAATGGCAGAAACTGGAGAGGGTTGGAGTGGGAGAGGGTTTTGCCCAGAGAGCACAGAGCATTTCTCCAGGAGTTATCTTTGTCTGGTTCCCAGCCCTGTGTTCACTGCATCAAGCAATGGTTTTCATCTAAAAGAATGAGTGAATTCTGTAACTCTTCCCCCATGAGACTGGTTAGTTTTATCATCTCCAAGAGGATGCAGCCATATGCACAGAAACTTTCTCATGTCTCTGCATGAAGGTTGAGCTTGGGCTGGTAATAAGGACTGACTTTTAGCCCCGGGGACATTTCTCCTGCTTGTTTGTCATGAGCTGCTACACCTCAGAAACCAGAATGATCCCCCTTCCATTTCTCAATCAGACTGGAAAAAAGATGCAATATTGTCAAATATTACAGTCAGCAGTTTCAGTGCCAGAAGGGTTTTTCTTAAGCAAATTCGCCTTGGCTGGCAGCGTGCTGTGCACCGTGCCATTGGTGGTGACCTGCCCTGGTGGTGACAGAGCCTGCTGTTGGCAGTGCTTGGATATCAGGTAAGTTGATGCCTTTTTATTCTGTTTAAAGGCAAACAAATAAAATGGGTACTCCTTATGTGATCATTAAATACACACATTCCTGGTTTTATTCCATCAAGAAGATTAAATCCTGTGGTTTTGCTTTAGTGAATGTGAACCTTTGAAAACCTAGGTTACAAAGAAGTGCAAAATGTCTTTTAGAGGCACTGAAAACATTGTGAGTAAAGACAGACCAAGAAATAGTTTCTGCCTCACAACTTGATTATATGAAGATTCCACAGCTAAAATCTGAGGTCAGAAATCTCCCTCCTTCATCCTAGGGTTCTGGTAGGTTTAAATTGTTGATAAGATGATGCCCATCACTGGTCAGAAGAGCTGTCTTTGTTACCTGTAATTATTTTTTTAAGGAAAAGTGTATTAAATTATCCGTCACTAAGCCCATTTTGACCAGTGCCTTACATGTGTTAAAAATGTGTTAAAACCTGAATCCTGCTTTCTCCATAAGAAAGTGCACCAAAATGCCCTTCTGCTTGCTTTGGCAAAGGACAACACATGGCACCTCTGCAAGGATGATCCCAGCTTAGGAACAGTGGATCTCAGCTCAGTGGGGTGCTGACATACAAAGTCAGGGTGGGATCAGGCTTGGGTTTAGTCTCTCTCCTGACACAGCTTCTTTCACCTGAAGCTGTAGAAGGTGAGGCAAGCTGAAGCATATTCCTTGCATCACTCCCGAAGAACAGCTCCACGTTTCTATGTGATGGCTACAGAGTCATTTCTCATACAAGAAGACACCATTCCAGCTTGCATCCAGACGAGAATGGTTACAGTGATCAGACTTACCCCTCTTTCTCAGCCTCCAGTGAGCTTAATACTCTGTAACTCTGCAAATAGAACCCAAAGGTCTTGCTGTGCGACAGCTGATCTGTAAACTCAGTATTTTTGGTGCAATATGGGCTCTTTCTTTAGCTACCATTTTTCAGGGACTACCTCAACATTGTGCAACCAGCTCTACAAGTCCCTAGGAGTATGTCCCTTTGTGCTTCAAACTCAGGTGAACTTCTTTGCCCCTGTGTTTACTGGTAACAGCACACGGCAGGGAGGGGGAAGATGCACACCCGAAACATGGATATGCTGCACTCTTCCTGGAGAGAAGGAAGAGCATCACAGCTGATGGAAGTCGATCACCTCAGTGTGTTGCTATGTGAATGGATGATGTACAGGCAGGTACAATAATGTACTTTTCTCTACAGTTTGTGTTCATTCCTTTTCCCCTCCATGCTAGACCTGCTCCCTCAATACTTTGAATTAATTTTACTGACCTGATATGCTTGGCGTGCAGAGGTGATACTGCTGCTCTGAGTCACTCCCGTGGGATGAGGTAATGCTCCTGCTGGCTTCCCCACGCGCTGGGGCGGCGGCTGCTCTGCTCTGTAGGAGTGGTGATCCAGAGAAGGTGCAGCTGAGCATGGGGGCTGTGCCTCCTCCCAGACCTCACCCATGCAGGAGGCTACTACACTTTCCTATTCTCCTTTAAATTGATTAACCCCATTTCTTCAGGCTTTCCTTATGCTTTCTTCTCTGTACATCTTGCAGACAATGCCATAGACTGGCTCTGCTGGTTAATGGGGGCATGGATTAGTAAATCAAGGTTTTCTTCTTGCACTGCATGTGAACATCTCCCCGCTACACCAGTTCCTCCCTGCCCTCTCCCAGGTGTGTCTGTCATTCCCATCTCTCCCCGGGCTACACAGCGGGGGAGGGACCCCAACACCCAGGGTTTAAGCTTCCACCACACACTATGTGCAAGTTTTGGCCAGTGGCAACTGCAGGTATCACATTGTACTGAATGTCTCTTTTCTCTTGGGAGCCAGCCCGCACTGCCTCTGTTTCCTGTGATGAGCACTTGCCTCCTTCTGCCTATGGTTGTATCTTTCTGCATCATTCTGGACTGCTCTGCATCTTTCTGCATCCCTCTGTGTCCCCCTGTACATCTGGGTGGCCAGAGCAAGGTGTCAGGGCAGCGAGCAGGCTCCTGCTCCATCTGCTCCTCCTGTTGGGAAGCAGTCAAATCTGAGGGATCAAGGCTTGCTCCCTCAGATCAAGGGCTGTGTCTGCTCTGTTTGCTCAGAGGCCATTCACACTGTGTGCCCTTATATGTATTTTTAATTATGTTGCTCCTGGCTCAAGTGCCATTTACCTGGAACAGGCAGGTTTTCTTCCAGTGCAGCAGTGTATTTATAGCCCTGCTAGTGCTGGCACAGAGAGGATGCATTTGGGGGCGTGCCCAGGTGGTCAGACAGTCCACCATGGCATTGATTTTTATTTGGTTTTTAAATGTATTTTTTTTATAATATTATGTCATATATTTTAAAACATATATTGATATTCTATATTACTCCCAGCCCTCCTCCCCTCTTGCTGGGAGCCATCCTCCTTGTCAGGATGCAGCCCCAGGATAGGAGTGTGGGACAGGGGTGTCCCTGTCCAGGGACCACAGAACACACCAGGGACCTCATGGCTAATCAGTTCTTATCTGCTCTCCAAAAGCTGACAAAAGCAGGCATGAAGGTGTAACAGGAGCACAAACTTGGCATTACCAGATCCTATTAGTTCTATATGAAAGCAAGTATGTGTTGGTGTCAGATCTAGATTTCATAGATACCAGGGCTTTATCTCTTACTGCACAAATCTGGTGCTGATGGTGGCAGAACTGCAGCCATGAGTTTTCATACAGCTCCCCCAGCACTGATGGCTACAGGAGATGGTGCCCATGCTGTTCTGTGATATGAAAGTAAATGAAAAGAAGGATGTCACTTTTGGCACCTTGGGGGGCTGAATGAGTTTTTCACAATAATAAAATGGTTTAGGTTGGAAAAGACCTTTAAGATCAGATACTGGCACAGCACTGCCAAGTCCACTACTAAATCATGTCCCCAAGTGTCACATCTACACATCTTTTAAATCCCTTCCAGGATGGTGACTCAACCACTTCCCTGGACAGCCTGTTCCAATGCTTGGCCACCCTTTCAATGAAGAAATTTTTACTAATACCCAATCTAAACCTCCTCTGGCACAACTTGAAGCAATTTCCCCTTAAAAAATTTCCCATCGCTGTGAACGGTAATTAATCTTTGTGAGCGCTGCCAACATTGCATCCCTCCTGTTCAGCTGCTGTTTGCCACCACTACTTTCAAAAGAGATCGATATGACACCAATCTGTGAGGATGCATGTTCCCATAGACCTAAGTCTTCCAGCACATAAACAACCCAGGAGTTTTTTGAAGACAGTATATCTTTGAAGAAGGAAGTGTCCTGGGCTCATGGAAGATGCAGTGATGAGGGCATGAGTGGTCTACAAATTACCTGCACATTTCTCATACTATTCAGAAATCACTGCTAGATTTTATCAAATGGCTAAAGAAGCTGAGGCAACACTCACTAGCCTTTAAAACTCTGATTTAGGTGGAGAAATGTACTGGAAAGGCTTTGAAATTCTACATCTAGCTGTATAATAGAAACACCCACATCCAGTGGTACTTGCTTGTCTGAAGTCTTCAGATTTCTTATGCATGCTGTGACATTTCCCCTCCATTTAATGGCATTAATCCTATGCTGAGATTGCCTTGGCTTGTTTCTGGGATGCTCTCCTGCCCGGCCTTTTGCTACAGTTGAGCAAATGAATACTTTGTGGTGTATAAAACTTGCCATTTGGGTATTATTTTTGCAACGTGTTTTTTCTTCAATTCCAGTACCACTTCTCCCTCTCCCTCTCTTTTGTGTGTTACTTTCTGTGTAGCGTGAGCCCATCTGCATTTAGTCGAATGAGTGGGAACTGTGGGCACGCAACAGTACATGATCCCTTCTATTACATAATTAAATTGCCATAATGTATATGACTTAAGAATATGTCTGAACAAGTTGCTGTGAATCATACATTTTTCAGCCTGAAACTGCCCTATTTAGCTTTTGTTAATTATTTCACTGCTCCTACATTTCAAAGTAAAGCTTCCCTTTGCTTCAACTCCAAATGCAAAAGGATGGGAAGACTGAAGCATATTTCCATCTCAGTTATTCTAGTGCAATATGAACATAAGGTAAATTACACCACGTGCAGTTGAGATCAGAATCTGGAACAGTCTCTGTGCCCCATGGTAAGAAGTTTCTGCAGTCCTGACCGACTGAACTATCAGTAACAGCAAGCATGTAGGTGGGTAATTGTAGTTCAATATCTCACATAAATTTTGGGCACAGATTTGCAGGGCAAGTTTTTAAAAACTTAAAAATGTTTAAATTTTGAATCTGTTGTCTTCTCTCCCTACCAGTTGCTACTTGATCAAAATAAAAAAAATACCCGAAACCAAAAACTGTTCTGTCTTTAGTAGGATCCTGCTTTTAAGCAAGATACATCTTATCTTTATCAGAAGCTCTGTCTGATCAGAGAGAGGATCCTGCCAAAAACATGGGAGAGATTTGGCTAGAACTAAATGGAAGAAGTCAGTGGTAAAGGGAAAAAAGTCCAATGTCCGCATATTTACTCTGTGTCAGACTTTGTCTTCACTGGAGTTACTTTAGCTTTCACTATGCGCCTCAGAGCAGAGCTTGATGCTGGAGTGTCCGAGCTTTTGCAGTCTGGTTCGAGTATGCACCGAGTAGACTGGGTAGCTGAATCAGTGTGTCTGGGGAGCAGAAGTGTGAGTGTGAGTCAAAAGTCGCACATACTGGATGTGTCTGGGGAGCAGAAGTGTGAGTGTGAGTGTGAGTCAAAAGTCGCACATACTGGATGAAAGAAATCCACTTGGTTCAGAGAGCCCTGCCACAGTTCCCGCACCGTCTGGGGAGGCAGCAGGGCGGATGGGGTCGTGTGCTTGTCCATCTGGGGACCTGTCCTGCCCTGGCCCCAGCACATTCCCGGGCAGGGCCTCGTATCTGGAGGGTGGCACCAGCCAGTGGATCTCTCGGTGGGATCACCTGCCCTGCGGATCTCAGTGGGGTCTCGCTGCTTCTCCCCACAGAAACAGTATCAACAGGCAACCTGTGTTTCAGACTGGAGTCTGCTTTACTGGGGATTTTGGTGATTCACATTCCTTCCTTTGTTGCTGCCTTGTTTCTTATTTCTGTTTTGTCAAACGCAGCACAGCGGTTGTGTCTCAGGGACATCTTATTACCATACAGAGTTTTATAGCGAATGAATAATTGAACTTCTGCAATGCGTTTTAGAGCCAGGCTTGCAAAATCTCTGGTATAGCGAAGGGTCTGATTGCCGCGCAAAGGAAACGTGAGCAGTCCTGCCCTGCATGGGGCAAGGTAGTGAATGCACATATTCTGGTGAGAATTTCATGTTCTGTGTTTTGCGAGACATACTCGCGGCACTGCTCGCACGGCTCCAGCCTCTTTCTCCACACTCTGTCACAGAGACTGCATGGAATGAATAGCCAATGCCATGCTGTGGCAGCTCGGAAGGGGAGGGGGGCCTTTGTCATGCAGATTAAACCACTTGCATTCCTACAGGCAGAGACATTCTTGGCAGAGTCTAGGATCTTTCTGTAGCTTTTCTTCTTTCGTTAGAAGGTTCACCAATGTTATCCCTATTCCTTGTTAATATAGGTGTCTAGAATGAGCTTGCATTTAATTCAGAGACTACATTAACTGCACAATGGTTCTATTTATAAAGATGTATAGAGAGCACTGTTAGACAGATACAGGTGGGATGACAAAGAATGATACCCTTTGCTTTCAGTGGTTATGATGTTTTCCTCTTGCACTGCATAGGAATCCCAAGGTTTCCCAAGGCACTTGTTGATGTTAAATACCCCTGACTTTCAGACTGTCTTTACTGGGTAATAAAAATAGAAAATGTTCTTACCTGGTGTAGTGAACTTAACTGGTCTGTTTTACACCTGTGTGTAAAATGTTACTGGTGATAAGGCAGGATTATACCCTGAGATAGTTAATGGAAGGAAATCCCTGCTGGAAGGTGGTCAGAATCTGACCCTTCAGGTTGGTGGCACAAGCAAGAGAACAACCCGGGAGTTCTGCCCTTCTTCCCAGTTCCATGATCAGCCCATGTAGCAGCTCTGTTGCTCACTCTTCTGCTGCAATATTGATGGCTTAGACATTTACTCCACGTAACAATGTGCCTTGGAAATTGTAACACAATAAAAATATTGGGGGATTGTCTGAGTTGTTTCTTATGTGCAGCATTTTCAAGCTGTCTGATAAAGTTCTTGATGTAATTTCAATGTACACAAAATCACACAGACCACTATAAGAAAATAATACCACGGACCCTATATGAATGACATTCATATGCATCAGCAAAGCCCACGATACCCTACTTGAACATAAGAATCTGTTACAGGGCTGTCATTGTGGGTGTAAAAACAAAGAAAGTTACTAAAAAACAAAGAAAATGACTAATTCTTATTCTTGGAAAATATTATTGAATTATTTTTATTAATATTTTCTGATAACTTCCAGTGGAAATTATGCAAATGCCTGTCATGGAGTACTCCAGGTGTCCTGGTTCATGAACTTAAAAAACAAAAGTTGCTTTGCTTTGATTCCCAATGCACACTTTTCACCTTGATAGGCTAGAGACCAGATTTCTAGATTTTGCCTAAACCCCTTTTTCTTAGGAAATCCACTAATTTCCATTTCATACTAATCACCCTGAGTTACTCCTCAGTTTAGAGCAAGAAGTACTGATCAAAGAAGTCATGCTTTACTTTTTACAGAGATGAAGAACCACTCAACAATGTCACAGGTTCTTTATTGTAGTGGAAAACACTGTGTAACTTGCTTTAGAGGATGATACTTCTGGATTTATCAAGATCCTTACAGTTTCTGAGCAGTTCAGGAAGGGAATAAATGAAGAGGAACTTCGGAAACTATGAGCTTTAATTTTTTTCCTACTACATCTTTTTCAGGTTTTAAGAGCTTTTAATTGCGTACTGGAAAAGGATTGGAACACAGTGTGCAAGTAAGGGCATTAAAAAATGATGGCATCACTTTAAATGCCACATTCTAAGGTCAGATAGTTACTCTCAAATGGAGCACATGAATTCTGTAGTCTCTAAGCAGCCAGGGACCCCGGTATTAGAAAACCGGTCCACATCATTGTCAGCTCCAAATCTCTGCTCAGAAAACTGAAATGAAAATTATTCTCATTCAGAAGGCATTTGTAGTCAACAGTTTATTCCAGTTAAATGTTTCTTTAATTATTTCAAAGCATATCTTTCTATTTTTATCACTACTGATCAGCCAAAACAAATCAATTTGTGTGTTAAATTAAAGACCTTCTCATTGAATTGAATTAGTTTTTAGCTAGACTCTCATTTCTAACTCCCAATACAGCTAAGACACCTGCCTTGTAGCAGATAATAGTTTCTATTGCTTAATATGCACAGATATCCTGGAATACAAGAGAATAAGGATTTGGAGGGACTTATCTAGTAGGTTCAAGTAACAGCTCTTTTACTGGGTGTTCATGTTGGTTTGGTTTTGTTTCTTGTTTTTTTTTTAATAATGGAAAGAAAAGTAAGCCAAGGGAACACTTTTTTAATATTAAAGGTAGGGGATCTAATCCAAATGTCATGAAATGAAGAGCTTTTTCCTCTGCATTTGGCAATCTTTGGACCAAATGCCAGGCTTGCAAAATGCAGCATTTTGTGACAGCAGTCTCAACCCCACCGCCTGATTTGGGGCTGCAGTTGCTGCCCAGATCAGCAACTCAAAGTGTGCTGCTGACAGTCTCTTTCTGGATGAGAATCATGGTCCTGTTTGCCTTTCCAGGCTGTAGCTGGGAACTGCTGGGTTGGGTTGGGAGACCTCTGGTAAGAGTGGGCATCTTTCCCTGGTTGGACAGGTGCCTGCTGTGTGATGGTGCAGAGGGCTGAGGCAGGCAGGGGAGCCTGCTGGTGCTGCAGGGGTGCCACCATAAGGACATGGGCATCGTTGGCAAGAATCCTCACACAGCAGGTCTGAGAACGAGAAAAGGGACAGTCATGCCATTTTTCACTGTTTTAAGGCATATTCTTTCACACAGATTTTTATTAATGTAATTGCTGACTTGCAACTGACCAGCTAACAGCCGCAAACATGAGTTCTTGCTGCTGAAAGACAGCCCTGGTGACTGAAGCTATTGCTTCTGCTTCAGGGAATGATCAGCAAACCCCTTCCCCATGCAGTGCTGGCAGCCTGCCTCCTCTCTGGCCAGCAGCATCTCTGTCTCAGAGCCTCATCTCTGCCCAGCTTTATTGCACAGGCAGTAGTCTGGAAAGATTGTTAACATTGACTGAATGTGCTGGGATCACTGTGGCCGCTCTGCAGGCTCCGAGGCTTGTCTGCACCATGCTGGGATGTTGAAGTCCTTGCTATGCACTCTGCTGCCCTTTCTAAGGTGAAGCTTGTTACCTGGAAAAGGAAATTTATTAAACCTAAAGCTGATCAAAGCTTCCACTTCCCATACTGTGAAGATTTCTCCTAAGGCACACTCAGTCCATGATGCATTGTCTCCTGCAGACTGCACACTTAAAAGCAAGCAACAGATGCACAGCTTTCACCCAGCTCTGAAGAGCATAACCTAAAAAAGACTTATGAATAGTTGTGAACCAGCACAGAAATGCCAGGTGTGGGTATGACTGGGTCCTGCCTCTACTCAGACACTGGGACTTCTGGTGAAATGCATCCATGAGCAAAGAGTGGTCACCTGCAGGCTGCAAATCTGGAAGTTTCTTGAGGGTGAATGATGGAGTAAATCCCCAGAGAGACCTGTACATTTGGTCTGATCTCTAGACAGAACTCATAAAACATTTATAAATTCTCTGTGCTGCCTTTCTGAAGGGTCGTGGTTTCTTCTACAGCAGTGCAAAGCCCTTCCCTCTGCATCTTGCCCCATCGGTTCCCATGCTCCAGCTGGGGCTGTGGGCTCTTGGCTCTCTTTTAGCATTTCAGTTATTTTATCTGCTCAGTGAGCAAACATAGGGTGTCTGCCTCTCCTTTCTTGTCCAAGCCCATGAAATGTGCATGAGGTTGGAGAGCTGGATGGAGAGGCCGGACAGCCGGTCTGTTAGCAGGGAGCCCTCTAAAACCTACCCTGGAGGAGGTGGCTCTGCCCCACCATGGCCAAGGAAGACAGGACACATGTGAGCCTGCACAGCAATGCTCAAAGGGCTGAATTCCCTTGGTGTTTGTGTTTCAGGATGACTAAGGAAATGCAAGCTGTGATTAAACCTTGTGTTTAAGTGTGTTCAACACTGCAAAATAATGTCCTTGTACAAAACCAAAAGCAAAGACAACCTTTCTTGAGACTCTCTAGTTGTAATTATCTTTGGAACAGCAGAAAGGGAAGAAAAATCATATTGTTCTTTCCATTAATGGATGTCCTCCATTGAAGGACATTATCACAACTGAGATTTGGCAGTGGAGGTGAGCTGAAGCTGGAAGCTGGAAGATGCTCAGGTGGTGTAAAATGGCTTCAGTTTAGTGGAAATCAGTGGATTTTCATTGCTTTACCCTTTAAGATCTGATTCATAAGCCCTGACACCTTGTGTCCTGTTTCTGACTGCTAAAATCACTTTTTCTCTTAAATAACACTTTTAGGGTGTTGTAAAAGAACTTTCACTAAATTTAACAAAGAGAAAATTAAAACCTTGTGAAGTAACAGTTTTAATGCTCTGGCTAGGATTTTAAATAAAAACCCAGCTGGATCACAAAACCAGACCTTTCTTACATGAAAAACCCCCATCACTTTTGTTTTTAGAAGTAATTATGTGGCACAAATTCTTCTCATTTGCCAGTATCTCAAAGTCAGCCCTGAGATAAAGGCTTACCTAATGTACTGGGTTTTTTCCCAGACCATGTCTGTCACATCCCATCAGCATCCTGAAATGCTTCCCGGCCCCTTCCCTGCCCGGTTCAGCTGTGGTCGGTGGCTGAGAGGAGAGGAGGTGGGAGCTCTCCAAGCCTGGCAGTGCTGTGCCTTGCTTCCTGCTGGCCCCTTGCCCCACAGCCATGACATCTCCCTTGGTCTTGTCATCCTGGAGTCTGAGTTCCTGTAGGTTATATCCCTTCTGCCTTGTGTTTGGTTGATGTTTGTGTTTTTAACTCAGTATCTCAGGTGAGGCTGAACTGGCTGTGACAGCCCTCAGTGCTGCCGGTGTGGTGGGTGGAAAATCCCGTCACACAGAGCAGGCCATCCGTGTCTCCACCCCAAGCACAGCTCTGCTGCCAGCTTGCTTGTGTCACCACCTTGCCCCCAGATGATCCTCACCTTCAGCAAAAGTTGGCTGAGTATGAAGCTGTGCCAGACCATCACTTCAAAATGCTCATGGCAGCACTTTGAAGAAATTTAAGAGAAAGAGATGAACAGATTTCATAGCCCATTTTTTTCCAAGAGTGTAATAAGCAAAGCTAGATATTAGGGTCTCAGCATACCTCACACAGTTTGGAGATAATGAAATAACACAAATAATATTTCCACAAGTGCAGATATCCACTCTTGGACCAGCTGACTCCCAGAGGTCCCTTCCAACATCCACCCTTCTGTGAACCTGTGCTGGGAGTCTGGTGCTGTTGGTAGCAGGGATGCAATCACCACCTCCAGGTACCATGTGCTCACAGAGGGCTTGACCTTCCATCAGAGTCAACACTGTGGCTGTGCTGAGGAGGGGCACAGCCTCTGCAGCACATCTTGCACAGAGACTTTTATTTCCTGTTCCCCTGCCCCTGGCTGGAGATGTGTGGGACTGCTTTTCCCTCCCAGTGTACCGATGATGTCATTGCAAGCACCATGACATCATCTTTCAGGAAGAGAAAGAGGAGCAGGTCTTGCTCTTGCCATACCTGCTCAAGTGGGCTTGCTGCTGGAGTGTCTTGGGAGCTGATGCAGAGTGAAACTGTCAGCAGCCCTTATAAAAATTCTATACCGCAAAGATCAAAAAGGAATTAAACCCATCAGTGGATGAAATTGTAAGGTTGGAGTAAACTGAATTTGAACACTATCAGATTTGGTTCAATGGTATTTTTAATTGAAGACTAAGTAAATAAATAAATAACATGATTTCATGCAATTTTTGGCCAATAGTAAAAAAAATCTTGGTTCTTGGCCATGGAAAACCATCTGTCTTATACCCAGCAGGGGTTGGCACCTAAGTGATCTTTTTCTTTTTTTTTCACTCTCGTTCTGCTTGTAGTATGGGTTATTCCTTACCCTGGATTTCCTCTCTCTCTGCCTCCTGAGAGGCTGAACCAGTCACATATGTCAGGTTTCAGCAGGCAGCAGGCTGCCTGCCCAGATACCAGATTTAATGAAAATTCTGGTTTTTCCCATCCAAGCAAACCAGTTATCATCCCCTATCTGTGCAGGAAAGGCGTGATAGTGTCTCAGGCCGAGAGTTGTCTCATCAGTGACAGACCCCTGGCAAAGGGCTGTCAGGGATAGCGGTGTGTTTGTGAGTGTCCTGCCCTGCCTGGATCCGGAGGATTTACTGTGCTTGCTGTCATCTTTATGAATGTTCCCTTCATTTCTATTTCCTACCTCAGTATACTATCCTGTCACACAAAATGATACAAGCTATTAGTACCACAACTGAACTGTAAATGATGCATATATATATATATATTTAGGTGTACAATTAGAAACACCATAACCCTCAAATTTCTTTTTTTTTTAAATTTTTATTTTTCTGTTTTTTCTCTTCTCTCATCCTTAATGAAAGGGTTTCTTTCTCAGGAATTTAAGAGGTGAGGTTCAAAATTTGTAGTATTTAGTTGATTGATTTTAGTATGCCATTACTATTATTCCTCTACCTTTGTCTTTTAAGATAGAAGACCAAGAGTTGCTTTAATAAAGGAGATGTCCTTGGCACCAAGATAGCCTTTACCACAAGAGACACAGTACAGCCATAATCTTGTCCAGTCATAATCCAGTCCAGCCATAGCAAAACTCAGCCAGCTGCCTCATAAAATTGCAGGTCAGAGGTCAGAAAGACTCACAAGAAATAAATTAAGGATACAAGAAGAGGGAGGTAGAAGAAAAGAAGGAAAGTAAGTAATAAAATTTTGCAAAGTTCAAGAATGTTTTCTTCTTTCTACCAGGCCCTTAAGTGGGGCAAGGATGCTGTGGTATCAGCGGGAAGGACCTCTGGAGAGCAATGGGTCCAAGCCCTGCATGGTCAGGATGACCCACAGCAGGTCACATAGGACTGTGTCCACTTGGGTTCTGAGTATCTCTAAGGGTGGAGACTTCAAAACCTGTTCCAGTGATCATCCACCCTTACGGTAAGAGGAGTCTTTTTATTATGTTTAAACATAATTTCCTGTATTTCAGTCTGTGCCCAGTGCCTCTGGTCCCATCCCTGGGTGCCATGGAGAAGAGCCTGGCTGTGTGCTCTTTGCTCCCTCCCCATCAGGTTGTTAAAGGCATTGATAAGATCCTGCTGAGCCCTCTCTTCTCCAGGCTGAACAGTCCTGCCTCAGCCTCTGCTCACATAATGAATGTTCCAGTCCTTTCATCACCATTGTGGCCCTCACTGGATTTGCTGCAATGTGTCCACATCCTCCCTGTAGTGGGGAGATTCTCAGCTTCCAGGTTCTGTAACAGCAGCATGGGTTATGCGTCAATTTCTCTATGTGCTGTCAAATAATAAAATAGCCATTGCTCAGCAGAGAAATTTTTGAAAGAAATTAGTTCATAGGCAAGGCCATTTTAGGCTTAAATTTAACTTTTGTGTGGGAGTGACTCTAAAGGTGTCTGTGTAATGGCTGCACTGGGATACACATCTTCACACAGATACTTCATGGATTTGTTGAATGTACCTCTGTACATGAATAACCAAAGCACTAATAATGTGTGCAAAGGAATGGAGGCCATTTGGAAACCTGTGTAATTTTGATGGAGCATAGAATGGATAATATTTTTTCTCTGGCCATGTGCTCTACCAGACTAGTCCATTTTAGTCATTCTTGAATAGACTTTGATCTTTTACAAATGTACTTGATATTCAAATTATTTTGCCAGTGGTTAAGTAAATACATTTCATCTTAGAATTAGCTTATGTTCCCAAGATAATCCATTGTTCATGCTGCAGGAAAAGTCACCCAGCTCATACAATGTGATTTTTGTTTTCTGTGCATTTGACTGCCAGTTCTTTCATGCATTTCAGTTTGGCGAGGCACACATTTCCTGAAAGCCGTATGATTAATGTCTGTCTCCAGAAGTATTTATGATGCTTTTCTTATGGATGCATTAGCAAAAAGTTAGTTAGTAGAAACATTAGTTGAAAGTGAACAAGGTCCTTAGTGTGCCATCTAAGCATCAAAAGGTGTAAAAGGGATATGATCCAAGCAATATATACCTGTCAAGGCTGTAAGAGCTCTCTTTTATTGCAAAACAAAATTTCAGTGACTGTGGTGATTCTCAACTGAGACCTACCAGAGCAGTCCCAGAGCTCTCTCACAGCTGTGTTGTCTGTTGAACAGCACCACAGCTCTTGCATCTGGCTCACCAACATGGTCAAAAGTCAGTCTTGTTGGTGTCCAATTGTAACAACACAGATATAGTGACATCCAAGTTTATTCCAATATTTTTTTCCAATACAAAAGGTAGACATGTTTGTATCTAGTAAGGCTATTAAGACTTAAAGACTAGCCTCGGGGCATTTATGATCATACATGTGCAAAGAAGGTTTATTCCTGAAGAAAATCACTGTTACAATACAAAAGAGTGGCACTAAAATGTAGTTATCTCCAAAAGAAAAAAGATCGTGCTTCTCCATTGCCAAGGCTGGGAAGGAGGAACGACTTCATTATATGACCTTATTATATGATTATATGGATCAGCAATCCAATGTCTTTGTGGGCAAAGGTGTCTCTTCTGTGGAAATGTGTAAATGTCTCTTTTTCCACTTTTGTAATAGAAAGAAGTATTGAACTGACCTGAGTTTTCCTCTTCTTTAAAACAAGGATATGGTTACTACATGTCAATTAAGAACTTGATCTTTTCCAAATATATTTTGGATATTAAAAGCCTAGTTCAAAAATACTGGCTTCAGGTTTGTATATTCATCCAGCACCCAGTACAGAGTGATGCAGGTGTATTGTTGGGAGCCTGAGGTGCCACACCATAGAAATAATGATTGCTCATCAGAGTGCTAATGTTGCTTTGCACAGTTTAAATAAACTGTGTTGAATTAACAGCTCCTTGGGAGAGCCACTTATTTTAAGGTTGTTTGTTCTTCTACTGCAATTATATCACTGTAGTTTAAATGACTAAACACTTTGAGACACAGGCCAAGCTTCAGAGGTATTGTGATGGATACTTTGCTGAAGTCAAATGATCAGCAGTTACTGCTATGACTAAAACAAGAATATTTCTTAATATTTGGCTTAGTGTAGTATCTAAATAAAGGTTCAGGATTATGTCTTAGGGACCAAATTCTTCTGGAAGGAACCAGTGAGGTTCCATCCTCCTTTTTCACTCTGTCACCCTTCTACTGAGCTGGTTGAGGAAACTACCAATGTCCTTGTGTCATTTTGAACTTTCCAGCTCCCACTGGCATCACTTTATATAGCACAAAGCAATTTGTTTTCATTACAAAGGACATTAAGGTGATGTAGCTGAAATTGTTCTGTGCCCTAAATCTATATAATTTGTTGCTCTTGAGCAATTCAGCTCAGCTTCCATTAGCACAGACTGACATCAACAAACCATTTCATCTTCCAGGTCTGTCACATCAAGTATTTTTTACAGCACTGTTATAACTTCATTTCAGAAACTGACTGTGACAAAGACAGGGCTGCATTAGACTCCGTGTCAATAGCAATCTGATTTGCTTCTCAGAAACTTCATTAGCTAAAAATAAATTAGCAAGTGGCATGTGTACAGCATTGGCAGTTCAAAACCACTGAGAAATCAAGTGCTCTGACAAAGCAGTGCATGCCCCAGCAGCAGCACCCTTGGCCACCGACGAGTCCTTAGCAGTGCCATGAACGTTGCCGGTCCCATTCCCTGTCTGCTCTTACCAGCTGCTAGGAGAACATTTGTTTGCAGACCAGTGTTCTCCAGAGTTGCTTATGTTCCTGTCAGGTGCCTGCTTATCAAGTGTTTGGGCAAACTCAGGTTTCACATAACAGGAGGTTAAAATCCAAGGAAAGCAGCATCATGGAGTAAGATGGATGCAGGCTTTTTTGGAGGAAGTGTGGTGAGGAGCCTCAGCAACCACCACAGTATGAAGGCTGCTGGTGGTTTCTATGGTCTGGAGGCACTGAAAAGGGCTGAGACAAAAATACCCACTTTCTCTATGTTTTTGTTAACACAGTGCATTACTTCTATTACTTCAGTGCCTCTCTGCCCACGAGACAACTCCTTTGCATTTTTTAAGCCCATTGAATGCTTGTGGTGCATTGAATGCTTGTGCACTGGTTGCTCCAGAGCCACTTCTAAGATACAGCTCTTCTTAGTTTGGGTCAGACCAGCTTTGAATTTGACTTTCTTCAAATGCCTTGCATTTTAGAAGTCTCAGTTTGCTACATGTTCCAGATCTTTCTGCCCTGCCCAAGAGTTGCTGCATTTGAAATTTTACTAACAGTGACTTTGTGTCTTAGGGATAATGGATAAAAATTTTGAAGAGGTACCAAAATCCTGCTGGTTGTCACAATATCCCACAGATAACAAATCTGTTTGATGAAGAAAACTGTTTTCTGAGCTGTTAAATAGTCACTTCTTTATTGACATAATGCTTTACTCATATTGTATATTGACAATTTCTAATCAGAATGCCAATATGGTGCTCAGAAAGAAACCTTGCAAAACTCTATTATGTCTTTGCAGTTATAAATCAAACACATAATCTCCTCAAAGAATTAGATATTCTCTTTGACAGGTCTTATCTTCCGTAATTACATTTCTACTCTTGTCCCTCAGCAGTTTTTTAGTTTTTTGTCTAATACCCCAACTTGCTGTCCTTCAGCTGTTGAGGTGCTAACCTACTTGTGAATTTGCTGCTACAACAGCCTTCACCTAGGCTTCACAACCTGCTCAGGAAGAGAAGGTTTATCTGACAGATAATACCAGCAAAGTGGGCATCCTGTCCTTTCCTTGTCACCTGTCCTGCCATCTAGGGCCCTTTCTTCTAGATACTTAGTTTTCTTTATAAATTTCCTCCAGTTTATAATATTGGATTTTGACACCACAGAAGGCGTAAAATCGGGTGGACTAAATATCTAATTGATGTCTTCCTTACTTTGTTCACTGACATTTAAAGGGCATTTTAACTGTGCCCATGTGGAGTCACAGTGCTGGCACAAGCACCCATGGGAGAGGGGAGTATCCTTGGGGACACTGCACAGCCCCTCACCAGCACAGCAGACCAGACCCTGCTCACACTGGTTTTAATGTCAGTACAGTCCATCCAAATCAATATTCTCAGACTTGTTGAAAGTACCTCTTGTTTGGGTTCCTTCACTTAACCAGCACTCCTCTGAGCGCAGCTTCCCCCCAGATTAGCAGCCAAACTTGACGTGTTTCTGTTCAGAGCTGCACTAAGATGATCAATTTAAAATTAATAACCTTCCTTAATACACACACTGCAGATGCTCCAAAATCACGTCTAACACCTGCTCACCCATTCTCAGATGAGGCAGCAGTAGTTTGGAATAAGAAATGTCTCTCATTTCTGTGTGAAGTGTCTGTAGTGACAACTACCTTAACCTTCTAGCAGATGCTCAGCACACCCACAGTGAGGATGAAATGTTTGTGCCTGCAGAAAGTAAACGCTACCTGTATTTTTTTCCCAGACTCTGAGAGGTCCAGAGGTTCACTGCCTTTCCCGTGTAGAGATTTGTGTTGTGCACCCTGCAGAGGAACCCTGGCAAGTGGAAGGGCTGCCTGAGACTCAGCCTAGGAGCTGTGGCTTGTAGCTCACTTTTGCACCAATCTGGGTATCGTGACATATAGGAAGCCTATAAAAAGGTCCTGCACAGCAGCCCTCAGTAAAGATTTTACTGGTTATCCTTAAGTGCACAGAGGCTGGCATGGGGCAATTTGGCCAAAAGTGAGGAGGAATACAGAGGAGAAAGCTGCAAAGTTCTTTACAAGTTCAAAAACAAGCTCAAATACCAAAAAAAGACCTATTTTCCCCCAATGTATAAGAAATAAATCTTGTCTTGTTATTATCTTCACAATTAATTAACTATACTGTTCTTTTCTGTATTATTTTGTTAGCTTAATCCTCCACTTCATTAAGCACACTACAAACACTACATACTCCCAATTTTTTTGTTAAGGTCCCTGCCAGCCAGAAAGCGTTAGGACCAAATCTACACTGCTGAGAGTGGATGGTTGGATGGTCAGCAGGTTGTCTCTGCCCAGGTTCAAGAAAGAGAAATAAAGACTGTGCAAGCCATAGGCTGCTGCAGATCAAAAGATGTGAAGACAAACAAGAATATAGTAATTTTTCACCGTTGCCATAGAAATCCTCATTTTCAAGAAGCACCTGTTCTTTCTGTGACCTGGGATAGCACACCCTGGTGTCAATTAGTCCCCTGTGAGCTTGACTTACATTTCTACTAGGTTTCACTGCTGCCTCTCACACCTCTCATGGGACTGCAGAATGATATTTAGAACTGTGAGGAAGTTAATGCCAATAAAAAATAAGGTGACTGATAGTGGATGCTTAGAAACGTGCACAAAAGTGTGAAAGCTGTATAACTTCCCCAGGAGGCTTTGCCAAGGAACTCCTGAGTCAATTATGGTATCCTTGTGATTAATAATACTTGATATATTCTGTCTTCCATCAACAATTTCCCTTCACTGTTTGAACACATACAGTTGTGACATCCACCAATGTCATGTCTCAGTGAGCTCCCCAGTTTAACAACACACTCCGTGTACTTCTTGTTTTTGAATCTGCCACTAGAACATTTTAGGGGAGGTTTCCTAGCTTATTATTATCATAAGTAGTAGAAGTAGTAGTAGTAGTAATAGTGTGAGAAGTTGAATCGTATTCCCTGTTAATCTACCCTATGTGCTTTGAGGTTTTATAAACCCTAACATATTCCTCATGGTCCTCTATCCCTTAGGTTGAAGATTCCATACCTCTCTCAGGTTCTTCCCTGTATCACCCTTGGTCCACTTCTTTGTGTTTTTCTGCTGCTACTACGTTGCTTTGGAAAGAGATGCCAATGCTCACTGTAGAGATTTATGATAAGATGCAGCAATACAATCCTTGCATTATTTTCTTGGCTTTTTTCTCAAATTGTTTTCTATAATTTCTGAGTAGTAGTATTAAAATTAGCCTTTTCAAACTGATTATGAGCTTTGAGTAGACAGTTTAACAAACCTCTCTAAGATATCTTTCCTGAGTGGTAGGAAGCCAGCCAGAGCCCATCACTGTGTGCATGGAGTTAAAGTTGTCTTTCCAGTATGCATTATTCCACATTCATCAATATCACGTTTCATCTGGCTTTTTATCATCCAGCCATTTATTGCAAGGTTGTATTACAACTCTGTACAGTCAGCTTTCAGTTTTATTGCTTTGAATCAGTTCATATCATCATCAATCTTTGTTCCTCACTCTTTCAAATCATTTATGAAGATGTTGTCATATGATCCATATGGTTCGTATGATCTAAATTATGGAAGAGATTCCTGTGGGACTTCTCTGGTAATCGCCCTTGTCCAAAAACACTGCCTGCCTGTTCCTACCTTTTATTTTCTGTCTTTTAATGGTGATTTGCTCAAGCAAGGTCCTTCCTTCTCAGGAGGTTTAGGAGGGGACAAGCTTGCAGACTTACCCAGAGTAAGTGAGCATGAGACAAAATGCACCTTGTCGGCTCTGCACAGAAGAACTCAGCTGGGTCAGCTACATGGAGTGTTACTCATGCCTTACACCAGCCAGAAGATCACTATGGGATGAGAGAGAAAAGTGTACAAAAGATTGGTATTTTAACTTTTTGAACAAAAAGGGTTGACCCTGAGGTGTTTGCACCTGCTTGCTTGGGCTCTCCTGGCCCCATTCTTCAAAACCTGTCCTAATCTAATGGCACCTGGCAGAAGATTTGAATGTACATGAAACTCCTGTGGGCTGGTTCCTGAGTATGTGTTTGACCAGCAAAGGGCCAGATGCCTGGAAATCGCAGGGACACTGCTGTCCCCAGTGCTGGCAGTGCTGAACAGCACACATCTTTTGCAATGAGAAGGGAAAAATTTCATCAGGACAGGTTGAAGATGTTACTGGTTTATGGATCTGCTGTGGAGAGTTTGGAAGAGCTTCCAGAAGAGCAAAGGAAAGAGGCCGTGCTGCCTGTGCCCATGCCTTGCTGCCATGAGCCAGTGATGATGTGCGGCAACACCAGCTCACAGTCCCAGAAGCACTTAACCACCAAGGCTCCTGGATTTTGTTCTTCATGGCTGCCTGGGTCTGAGTGAAGAGCATGCATCCACCCAGGACCACTCTCATCCCCATAGCCTGAGTGTTGGTGCAGGCCCCCTTGGGACATTCTAGTGGCAGTAGAAAGAAGAGCAAGTTTACACTGTGTTCCCCTTTGAAGCCAAAACTGAAGAAGTTAAGTCCTTTAATTTTTTCTTGATGTGTCTAATTTTCTTTACATGGGCTGACACACACTGTAGTGCCTTTATACCCTCTTGAGAATGTGGAGAAGCTGTCTCATGCAAACACTTCTTGTTAATAAATGTAATACCTCACCTTCAGTGAATACTGAATGGTTCAGAGGTCTTTGAATAGGTAATTCTGTTATCTGCTGTTATCTTGCTTATGAAATCCTATTTGTCTGTACAACACTTTAAGGTCTACCCAGCATCCCATTCTGATGTAAGAAATTTTATAACAAGCACAGGAAAAAAGCAATCATTGCTAAGAAAAAGTGGTTGTGATGTTTTTTTCCTGTAAAGATAACAATATTATTTTAAAGAATATAATAATGCAATAAATACCAAATGTTGCATTCAGTGATAATCTGTAGAACTTTTACTCCTGTAGTGAGTTTTGGGTCATTGCTTAGGTACCCTGAGGCTGTTGTGCAACAGGTAACATAATTCCTCTGCTCTGGGTGATCTGGTGGCCTGAGCCACTGTGTGTGCCTTGCTGGATTCAAGGTCTGTCTGCTCCAGAGCTCACCTGTGGATGCACAACTGGAGTCAAGCAAAGCCAAAGCTACAGGAGATGCCACAGAAATCAGTGTCACCTTACTTTCCTTCTGTAGATCTGGTCAAAGGAGTTCAAGATTATAAACAACCAGAATGTCTCACAAGAAGCTCATCAGAAAGAGGAGGGTTTCACTTTCAATTATACTCTGTGGTGAAGTGGGAGCTTGAGGTGATGTGGTTGGGTAATACCCAGTCCCGATTTGGAAAATTCTGCCAGCAATCTTGAGGAATACAAAACTCACTCATTAAAAAAACCAGAAAAATGTAAAGCATAAATGCTGCTCTACCTGACCAGGACTCAAGTGAGCTGTGCAGGCATTTCAGACCCACACCCCACTGTTCAGTGGGTCTGGTGTTTACAAATGTAAGCAGTGAAGGTGCTCCTTGAGGTGAAGATGGTTTCCTGAAGCCTGGAGAGACAGCCCAGTGCAGGCCAGCTCTCACAGGCACACTGGATTTTAAAGGCCATTAAACATCACTACTGGGCCACAACTCCCTGCACCCACAATATTTAACCCTCAATTTCCCTTTCCTCTTCTCCTCAAGATCCTGGGTCCCTCCTCATTCCTCACCTCTGCCATCTGTAATGCCTTAAGACTCCTACAATGCAGCACCTCCCACATCTCTTACTTGACCCTGAATTTGAATCTGTGGAGCCTTTCACGCCCCTGGCCCTCATCACTGCAAGAGCCACCCTCCATCACTCTTCAGCCAAGACAACATCCAGCTTCCCACTCACACAGCCCTTGGGCTGTGCAAAACCAAAGGCAGGCACCTTGGCTGCTCCCTGCTGTACACGTGCACCACTCTGCCAGACAAATGCTGTGCACATTGTCACTGGCCGAGAGCCGACCTGGGCTCCCCACAGCCTCATGGGCCACTTGGCTGCTCCTTGTGGCCTCTGGAGAGGCCACACGACTCCCACTCTCCCTCAGCAGCTGTGGGACCAGGGGAGTCACCTCACGGACCATGCGCTGCACAGATTCTGTCCTATTTTCTCTTTCTGGTGCTGCATGGTCACTATCTGGGAGAGGGCTGGGCGTGGCCAGGAGTTTGTATTGGATACTGATAGTCCTTCTGTCAGGGGTAGGGAAAAAATAAATTTTCAAGAGTTCCTGTGGATGTATTACCTTAAAGGGGGGATGCTAAGAAATTAAAGAAATTTCATAATCTAATGCTGACAAATCCAAAAGCTTTCCAGTAGAAAATAGCCCTGCTGAGACAGTATAAACTTATGCTTCTCCCCACTCTTGGCTTGTCATACGTAAGAGTTGCAAAAATTGAGGTATTTTTTCCGATCCTGTTAATGCAGCCTACTAATTCTGCAGCAGGAAGCCTATGATACCAAGACTAAAATAAACCTGGATTTTAGAGGGGGAATGCATCAAGGAATAGATGCTATTTAATGAACAAAGCATCTAATTTTCAGGTAAATATTTGCAGTAATGTAAGAGGAGGGAACTGATCCATGAGCAGACTTGTCTCTGCTTGCTGAAGTCTTTCCTAAGACAGTAGTAGCTCCTCAGCATGGAGGATTTGGAAACTGCTTTAGAAATGGTGCTTGGCTGATATAAAGTCAGTATTTACATCTCTGAAAACAGGGACCTCAGTGCAGGTGCTGACAGACAGACAGCACCCATGGGCTCTGACTCGGACTTCAGAAGATGAGCTCTGCTGTCAGGCAAGAGCAGTGATCTTTGACCAAGCTAAAAAAAAAAGAATGCAGGGAAATAAAAAGCTTTGATTTGAGTGTTGAAGCAGAGTCAGTAAGAAAGCCACACCTGCAGTTTAAACCCTCCAAAGGGTAACCTTATATAAATATATTATATCAAACATCTTATAGCAAAAAGAATTTAGATTTGGTAGCTGAGTTTGCTTAAAGCAAACTAAATTTCCTGCTGTAGGATGGTTCATGTTCCTTGGCATTTGGTACATTATTCAAGGGAGGTAGCTTTGCCTGATGACAGTGTTTCAGTGTCGAGGTAGCAAGATGCCAAGCATACATAATGTTTTGAAGCTGCAGAAGAGGGCTATGCAGAAATGTGCTCTGCAGTCTGAAGTGTTTATTCCAAATGGTGGCAAACATGCAGGGTTGATTGCACTGACCTTCACATCTTGGCACACCTGGTAACAGTGAAGGTTTGTGTCAGTGAGGGGGTGAACTGTTTTTCCATACCAGGCACACCACAGACACTGCCATGGAGCAGCCTTGGGGAAGGAGCTGGGGATGAGCCCTCCCTGGCATGGAGCGGTTCCCTCATGAGCTGGCCCAAGCAGGTGAAGTGAATTGCCACCTCAAAACTTTCACCTGTCTTTCCTTAGGGCAAGGCGACTACTCCCTCTCTAACACAAGCATTCTGTTAATGTAGGCTTTTAAGTGCAGCCTTAGCTTCTCAAAGCCTGTCTTGGAAACTACCTTGGGAATATGTAAAAGGTCGCAGATTTTCATTTCTTTATGACAAGGTGTTTTTTATTTTAAAGAGCAAAGAGGTCTTTGTGCATGAAAAATTTGCTCAGCAACTACCAATACCAGCCAGTTCTGAGGAAGTTATGTTCTGTGTAAAGCCACAGGGCAAGTGGGTGTGAATTATCCTACAGCTGCCTTGTTTTTCTGAAAGTAAATGGTATTAACTCATGGTGAACACTGTGTGATATGCTGGCAATGACTTTACATCAAGTGCTACTTTGCATCTCCCTCTGACTTTGGCATAATTGAACACTGTTGGACATGGGCTTCTATTTTACATGGCTCATTGGTTTATGTAGGAAAGCAGTTTTGGTGTTCTTCCACAGCTTTTGATGAATATCTCACACAACCGGATCTCTGGCTACTCCCTGCACTGAAGAAGTATCCGAGCAGTTTGTTCTGCTTCATAAGCTCTAATAGTTCAAATATGATGCTACATATTTGATTTTAACCAGAACAAGATCCACAAGAAAATAGAGCTTGAAGAAATCTTGGGATGCTTTCTGGTCCACCTTCCTCCTCCAAAACAGAACTGTCTCTGCCTGACAAAACGCTGGTAAATATTTCAAGACAAAAGATCATTTGGGGCCAACTGTACCCAACCAGGTTATCAGACCTGGTCTGGATATGCCATCACCCATGTGTGTTTTGTGAGTACAGCTGAAGCATTTGTGTGTCACTGTAGTCTAGTACAGACACGGTCATGAAGTGAACTTTTAATCCTTCCTCGAGAAGCACTGTTCTAGTCTGAGCTGTTGTCCTCTGGGTGAGAAGGGTGGAGGCACTCTGCAAGTGCTGTTTGATGCCCAGTGCGGCCAGCTGCTGGTTTGGTGACCAGTGAGATACTGCTCTGCCTCCCCCTCCCTCTTCCTAAGGCACAGGGGTCACTTTACTGTTGTATTTAGAGAGGGGTGTCCTATGGTGGTTAAGATATTCCAGACAGAATTTTAAAACTATTTATGCAAACATTATTTCCTGGGCCAGTGATGTTGACATGTGAATATAAATGTCCCATGGGTGTCTCTGAATGTTGTCACTGAAATGCTGATGCTCAGACATGGTGTGACCCTCACATCTAGGAGGTGCCAGCAGCATCTGCTGTAATGCAGAACAACCATGAGTTTACACTATTAGGCAGGATCTGTGTCAAATGAAGCCTGGAAACAAGATCAATTTCCAGCTCTGCTGTGTCTATCTCACTTCGGCTCCCATTTACATTCTGTCCTTGTCCCTTCCCATGTAAGATTAGAGTAATAATGCAAGTCAGCCATTAAAGGCTGGTGCCAGGGGTAAGCAAATGAAATATATAAAACATCAGATGTAAAGCCACAAGGAAAAACTCCCTACAAATGCCGTCAATTTATCACTGCATTGCTCAGATAACAGTGGTACAAGTGGTGTTTGGTT
Organism: Corvus brachyrhynchos; assembly: GCF_000691975.1. Taxonomy (NCBI): domain Eukaryota; kingdom Metazoa; phylum Chordata; class Aves; order Passeriformes; family Corvidae; genus Corvus; species Corvus brachyrhynchos. Next base: position 4,424,645 of record NW_008240221.1, read on the forward strand.
CTCAGAGACATTCTCATGTAAGTTAAAGTAAATTCCCCAAATTGCGCATGGATTTATTTTCCATTTATCTACTTGTCTGGGTAGTCGCCCATCAATGTTCAGCTTAGTAGCACAAGAGCACCCTGCAGATAACTTTCCTACACCAGAGATCAGCTTGTTTTCAAAGTGATTGCAGACTGAAATCTGAGACAAAACATATGATTGATACTCCATGGTTTAGAGTCAAACTAATGCCTTATGATTCATCTATGATTTGTAAGTAAGTACTTGTGCTGATACAATGATGGGATTACTTGATGACTCGTGTGATTTAACATGTCTGCAAAGCTCGGGCATGTGTCATTCAACAAAACTTCCTACTGAGCCCATGGGTTCACTGCCTCAGCCATGCCCCCAGGCAGCTTCCCCAAACTCCTGCTGAGGAGGGCTCCCTTCTCCCATGCAGCCTGTCCTTTCTGAAGTCTAGACAGGCCTGATGCAAAGGGTAGAGTCACAGTTACATGTTTTCCAGGGTTTTGTTGTTGCAATTTCTCTTCTTCAACAAACAATTGCTATGGCAACCTTACCGCTGCTCAAGTCTTCTCACTTCCTATTTATTCTAAAACACAGCTACAAACTGTGATTGCTCCAAACACTGACATATTTAAGCCATTAAAATCTTCAGATGAGAAAGAGTAGGCAGGGAAATGTGATCAGCCCAGAGAATAATATGACCCTTCATCTCTATGCAGACGTTATCTGAATTTTAGTCAGGAAATTGTAGTTTTCATTGGTGTTACGGTTTCTGATCAAATAAGGAAGGCTTTTCTGGTCACAGTCAGCTGCGACCTGGTGGGTATCAGCTCAGGGAGGAAGGATGCTGAGCATTTGGCTTTCCTCTTGGATGCTACAGCATGCCCAGGGCTAGGGGAGATGGAACTGCTTAAATGAAAATTTTATCAAAAGGCAATTTTGTAAACTTTTGCAAGATATAAGATGTTCATGTGTCAACCTGAGGGGATGCCTAAGAGGAAGGCAAAGAGACAAAAAAGGCCCCAAACAAGCCAAAAATTCAGGACAGAGCAGGACCTCATCTCCCATTCCCAGCAGGTTTTGCCACCACACACACCCATCCCTGGGCACCTGCAGGTCCACCCGACTGCTGAGCTCTAATGTGACACTTTCACCCTCCCCTTATTTTTTAAAGACTTACAATGATTCCTAAGATTCTTGCTTTTGTTTTCTGCAGCCTGGTTTTTTTAAGACCAATTTATTTGGGAATTTGAAGGAAAGATTCACCACAAGGATCTTCTGCAAAAGGTCCTTGGAGATTCTGAATGGGCTCTGTTTTAGAGCACCCACCTCCCATCAGGCTGTGCAACATAGTGTCTGCTGGCTTCCCAAATCACTGGGATTTATTTTCTACATGAAAGAACAGCTTCTTTTTGTAGAGAGCGTAATTACGGTGTTGCTGAGAGAAAGGTTTGTGTCTCCCCTGTGCTCACAGGGTTCCTGGCCTACGTTATCTCCTGGTACAATCTAAGTGAAGACACTATGAAGGAACATCTCAGACCAGCTTCTTAGCTGATGTTGACTGAAAACTCATCCCTTCTATCTTGGGCTGCCTACAAATGTCTAGATCTAAAATCTATTCCTAGGCCTGCTACACAGAATGAATTTGGGGAGAATAACTTGAATTGTCTGGGCCTGACCATCCAAGTATGCAATGTGAGGATAAGAGGAATTACTTGTTGGGGTTTACAAGATTCGGTGTAATCATGCTTTGAGATCTGATTAACAGGATAGAGTTCAAGCATTTATTGTTTTCTTTGGCTCACGTCTCTCCCTGTAAAAACAGTCACAGTGGTCATGCTCTAAAACTGTTTGTGTGTGAGGTTTGGTGCAAACCCTTAGAAGGAAATCAGAAGCCGTGGAAGGAAAATGCAGACAACTGCCTGGGGCGGGAAGAGGCTTTCCTGCAGAGGTGAGTCAGTTCCAGGGGAGAAGGGTGGCTGTGTCCAAAAATAACAATGCAGAAAACAGGCACACACCACTACCCTGACTTCGTCCACTTGTGGAAGAAACTGGGTTTCATCTGCAACTTTTTTTCTCTTCATTAAGCAAGCAGGTTTCTCATCTGCACTGAATGCTACCAGATCTGTGTCTGTATTCTTGAAACCCATGTTAACCTGGCCTTTGGAAAATACCCTGGCCACATTTTTCTTTGGGTCCAGAGGCACTTCAAACTGACCCCGAAGAGGAATTTATGTCCAATTTATATTCTCTTTCCTTATGTATTTCGAAGACAGGTTGATTAACATGCACTAGTGTTCATATTCTTGTAACTCTCACTAATCACTCTCTTGTGTTCAGGCTGATTATACCAAGCTCAGGATATTATGGACTCTGTTACTGTTTGGATAATGTGGTAACAAGATTCTGTTCTTCAGTGTTCCTGCAGTGGCATTGCTACTGAAGAGCTTCTTCATCCTCTATGACTCTCTAAGTAGTGCTGAGCATAACAGAAATATTATCCTGAATGCTTAACCCTTAGTATGTTCAAAGCAAAATCTAAACTATTTGGTGGGATTTTTTAACTAGAGAAAAAGATCACTTTAAAATATAGACTCTTTTTGTAGAACAGGATAACAAGATCTTCACATTCAAAAGTTGGCAGGTAAATTACCTTACATGAAACGAAGTCTAGTAATACCCATGACTGCCACTTAGACAGGAGTCTGGAAGCAGAAGCGAGACAGAAATGATCCCCCCTGCAGAGAACAGGCCCTGGCATTTCACATACTTTTGTCTGTCTCAGGAAGTGAGAGAGGAAGGAAGAAGATCTTCAGACAAGAGAAAGTAGTGCCTGTCTCACCTACAAGACGCCTAAACCCCTCATGCATCTGCTGGCCTGCAGGGAGCTGGCCTTCCAGCCTCCTTCCAGCATCCTCCCAGGGGCCAGGGTACATGCCAGCCTCCTTCCAGCATCCTCCCAGGGGCCAGGGTACCAGCCAGCCTCCTTCCAGCATCCTCCCGGGGGCCAGGGTACCAGCCAGCCTCCTTCCAGCATCCTCCCAGGGCCCAGGACAAGCTCCCAGGAAATAATATCTTCATGTGCCACAACAGCGTGGTCCAACTCATACAAACGGCAGGATACATGAGCCAGGGCCATGACATTTTGGGCCAGACTTGAGCCTGGTATGTCCCATGTACTATGGTGCAGGAAGGCATGAGGAACAGAAAGAGCTTCTGTTTCAGCTAGCTATGAATAATTAGACTCAGAAGGAAACAGAGCCTTCTCCATGTTTTCTCAACCTTCCTCCTCATCCTGGCTCATGTCAGAGTGGTCCACCAGGAGCATCACTGTACCATTCAGCATCTCTCTGGTCATTTATTTTCAGTTACAAGACAGAGTTTCTACATGAGGACCAAATTTAAAGCAATTCCACCTGCTTTTGTACTTAAAACACTAGGTGAAATAAGTCCTTTTTCTCCTTAACCATACCGTGCTTGTTAATACTGTTAGTAGGAACATGGCACAGGCACCTCATTTATCCAACCACAGTGTCTGTTCAGCCCAAACTGCTGCTTTTACATTGTGTAGCTGCTTATGGGCAGCTATTGTTCACCTAATGCCTCATCACAGGGATTGCCCAGTCTATCGCAAATGTCCATTTAGAGAAAGACTGTACCAGATGATGCTGGTATCATAGTAAGTGTAAATATGCTTCATTACACATCCAAATTTTAGAAGCAGTTGAGAAAAACACACACTAAATATTTCCAAGCATTTGTTGAGTGAAAATCTGTGTGTTTTGAGCTTTGCTGCAGATTGTTTTAATAGCACCCCATTTAAATAACCTATTTATCAACTGAGCACAGCTACTAATGACTTCAGTGGAAACAAGGGTGGGTTTTGATAAAACTAAGAGTTTAATGTTGAAACACAAGCTCTACCTGACCAAAAGGTAAGTATGGCTCTCTCCCCAGGACCTCTTTGAGGACTCCATTATCAGTAGGCTTGTTTTCTTGACATTGATTTAATTTTTATTAAGCTTGTTGTCGCGGGTTCGGTTTGTAACCAGGCGGAAACACCAATTTAGTGTAGGGGTTTGGTCCAAAATACTCATTACTGTTTATCTGCTGTGAGATAAGAATTAGGAGAAATGCAAAACAGGCACCAAACTTGAAAGAATATAAAGAAGTTTATTAACAGACCTAAAAGAGGAAAGAAAAAAA
>NW_008240221.1:4429598-4450700 GCF_000691975.1 Corvus brachyrhynchos
CACGGCTGGAACAGGTCCATGGCTTCAGGATGGCCGTGGCCCGGCCCGGCCTGGCCCAAGCAGGGCCTGGCCGGGCCCGCTGGGCCCTGCTCGGGTCCTGCAGCCACCTGTCCCAGCGCCGGAAACGAGAGAGAGCTTGGAGGGGGAGTTTGCCTATTCTTAAATGTGGATAACAGAGGTGATCACAACTTTAAGTGGCTTAGAGAATTGTCCATATCCAAACTGGCCAGCTGATAGGTTCTATCAGTTCCCAGAGGAAACTGTAAGCACCCCTTAGCAAGGACGTCCCTTCCGGGACTATGCTTGCTAACCTATGACACTTGTCTTCTCTATGCTTTAAGAGGGCCTGACAGGAAGCTTTTCTCATTTAAAAAAAGAAAAAATAAAACGAATGTGTTATTACTGACTTAGATGCACAGGTCTTTAATACACATTTCCAGACTTTTTATCAGCTAATAATAGTAATAAACAAAAGGGCATTATACCTAGAGAAAAAAAGAGGTTGTTCATGCAAAAAACTGTATCAATGTGGGTCCACACTAACGAACAAGGAGGTGGATTTGTAGGAGCTGGAAGATGTGGGGCACTGGCATCACAACACAGCCACTCACTCCAATGCTACTGGTCTGAACCCAGTTTGTGCTGCATTCCTCAGGGCAGCCCAGTGGCTGGTGGGTGAGTGTTTAAAGGCCAAACCAACTGCAGAAGGGACTGACTTTTGTTAGCAGGGTTGAACACTGCATGGAAAGAGCTGTCAGCACCCCTTGGGCAGAGCAGACCCTGACTGTGGGTGCAAGGGGGCATGTGAAATGCAGAGAATGGGCAGGGACCTCACTGCCACTCACCATCTCCCTCCCACCCTCTCACCGTCAAATGCAATCCCATCTTCAAACTCATGGGTGTTTTCTGTCTCTCTGCTTCCTCGGGGAGCCTTTTCAGACCCTGCCCACTCTAACAGGCCAGAATCACTATTTCGTTTTCAGTCTGAAGCTGTTCCTGAGCAGAGCAGCCTGTCTGCTCTGTCAGAGCAAGTGGTGACACCAGCTGTGTGATCCCTGAGCTTAATCACCATCCTTTTCCCTAATGTTTGCTGCACTAATGGAGATCACTACCATCCCCACTCTCCCCTAATTTACTAGGCTAAATTAAATTAATTTTCTTTGTGTTGGCCAGGCTTTCCCTCCCAGTCATTCCCTCCTCAGAGCCTGGTCTACTTTGGATTGCTGTAGGACAGTCTGTCCCTACACTGTGCAGCACTGCCTCTTCACAAATGTCATTGTCTCCCTTCTTCCTTTCATGCCAAGGTTATTCCTTAAAATATTAAATAAGTTTGGCTCTTAAACAGTAAAATCAAAGAATCACCACTGCTTGAACTGGGAAGTTTTGTAGTCCAAGCATGGATGGAGTCAGCCCTTATGCTGTGAATCCAAATAACCTCATTGATTTCAGTAGGTTTATACTGATTTAAACCTGTGACATTTCATCAAATTTACACATTGCATTTTTAAGGACAAACCTAAATTGGATCCTCATGCAAAAATTATCTGGATGTCTGTGGTTATTAAGGTAGCCTCCACCCATAAGCTCTCAGGACCTGGATGTCGTAGGTCAGAGTGCACAGGTAGGGACAAATCACTTCTAGGCAGCAAATGGGGAATGCAACAGACAGATAAGTAACAGACAGATCTTTCTGTGGCAAAAATCAAGGTAATCTGCTGAGGCTGAGGACACCATACACAGCTCTTGGCTTTTACTGTGAGGTTAAAGCCAAACTACTGAAGTGAAATGAGGAAAAATTAGAAAGAACATGTCTATAAAGTGACAGTAAAAGCTAGCCTAGGGTATTACCCAGGAAGCCAGTCTGAAAGCTTGTATTGGGGAGTTTGTCTGGGCTGTTATGGCTGTCTGGGTGATACTGAATTGGGAAGAGCTGTTCACTCAAAGGCCCTGCAGAGAGACCTTGAAAAATCAGAGGGCTGAAGAATGACCAACCATATGAAGAGTAACAGACACTAGTGCCAGATTCTGCACTTGGAATGGGGCAATCCAGGATGTATGGACAGACTGGGGAATGAGACACTGGAAAGCAGCTCCTTGGAAAGAGACCTGGGGATCCTGGTCGATGGCAAGTTGAACATGAGTCAGCAGTGCCCTGGCAGCCAGGAGGGCCAACCCTGTCCTGGGGGTAACAGGCACGGCATCGACAGCCGGGCAAGGGAGGGGATTGTCCCAGTCTGCTCTGCCCTGGGGTGGCCTCACCTCGAGTGCTGGGGGCAGTTTTGGGTGCCACAATATAAGAAAGATATTAAACTGTTAGAGAGCGTCCAATCGAGGACAACAAGGATGGTGAAGGGCTTTGAGGGGAAGCCGTGTGAGGAGTGGCTTGAGGTCACTTGGTCTGTTCAGCCTGGAGAAGAGGAGACTGAGGGGAGACCTCATTGCAGTTACAGCTTTCTTGTGAGGAGGAGGGGCAGGCATTGATCCCTTCTCTCTGGTGACCAGTGGCAGGACCTGAGCGAATGGCCTGAAGTTGTGGCCGGGGGGGGGGTAGGTGTGGATTTTGAAAAACAGTCTAGGGTGGCTGGGCACTGGCACAGGCTTCCCAAGGAAGTGGTCACAGCACCAGCCTGACAAAGTTCAAGAAGCTTTTGGACAGTGCTCGCATGCACATGGCTTGATTCTTGGGGTTGTCCTATACAGGACTCAGTGATCCTTATGGGTCTTTTCCAACTCAGGATGTTCTGAGTCTGTTATTCTATGAAAGAGCTTTGCAAAAGAAAAGAAAAGAGAAGAAAAGAGAAAAAGAAAAAAAAAGAAAAAAAACCTGTTCCATAATCAAAAACTTTTAAGGTGCAGAGTGGGAAGGTCAAGTAAAGACCCTGCTGTGCTGCTTCTCCAAAAAAAACCAGTTAAGCATACTGTAAAATCACTTATAGCCTGGGCTCACTTTCCATATTTTAGTGATTGATTTCCTAATGTGAGCAAATCTGGGATTTTCCAGGCATGTCACAACAGCACAACCCTGTCCCAGGAATTCTGGAAAATAAGTCTGAAAGGGGTGAGGCCTCATTCTGAGATAAAATTTCTGGGGAAGGATGGTTTGCAGAGTGGATATCCCCATTTGGGTTTGCCTGCCTTAAAACCTCCCTCACGCACTGACAGCTATGATCTGTTGTGATATTCCTGGTGACTGTCAGCTCTACACACTTTTCCTAGCTTTGATACCCTGAAAAATAAATGCAGCTGGAAGGGAGAGAATACCCACAACGACGAAGAGGCCATGATGCAAACTTCTCTCATACGAGACAACTGAGAATCACAGCAAGGCTGATTTTGGTGGGGAAGTCAAGACAACCCTTGGGGACCTAATGTTCTCCAGGAAGTGGCTGCACTGATTGCTTTGCACTCTCATGATGCCTGGGGCATGGGAGTGTGTGTGCACATCTGTGATGGAGCTGATGGGGTCAGAGCAGGCTGAGCTCTGCTCTGATGCTGCCCATTGCTCATCTCAGTCGTGACAAACACCTTTCTTTGACTTTCACAGTCCAGCTGCATTGTGGGACCAAGTGTTGCTAGCAGAAGACAGAATAGGCCTTTCATATTGAAAAAGAGAGAAGGTGCTGTGAAACTGTGTCTCAAAGGCCATTAGTCAAATTTCTCTAAACTTGCCATTTTGGATTGTTGCAGGGTGGTTTATTGCTGCATTTAACCTAGACAGCTCTTACAAATTTCTGGTGAGCATCAGAGAGCCTTCCTACCCTCCAGCAGATCCACACTCTCACCCAAATTGGTGTCACCTGCGAAGTGACTAAGGGTGCCCTCAATTCCCTCGTCCAGATCATTTATAAAGATATTAAACAGGACTGGCCTCAACATCGAGCCTGGGGAACACCAGTTGTGACCAGCCACCAACTGGAGTAACTGCATCCATCACCTCTCTCTGGGCCTGGCCATCCAGCCAGTGTTTTACCCAGGGAAGAGCACATCAGTCCAAGCCATGAGCAGCCAGTTTCTCCAGGAGAATGCTGTGGGAAACGGTGTCCAAGGCTTTAATAAAGCCCAGGTATACCACATCCACAGCCTTTCCCTCATCCATTAAGCTCTCTCTGAAGTTTCTTAAAGAGGATTTAATTTATTTTCCCTATAGAAGTTCTAATTTTGAGTAGGTTTTCTCCCCATTTGTCAGGAAAGCACAGGCCACCAACTAGCTCAATGGCTAAAACCATTACTTCAAGTTGCAGGTTTGAAAAAGAGTTCTTGGAAACATGTAATCCTGATATTGTGAAACCATAAGACACACAGGATTCTGCATATGTGGGGATGGTTACACTGGAAATTTAGCAAATATGTTATTATGAGCCTGCTATATTATCTGGAGAGGGTGGGAGAAGAACTAAATACTTCTACTGAGTGATATTTCAAAAGCAGAGAAAGAATAAAGGCACACTACCATGGCATGAACAATTCTGAATTTAGACTTGGTTGAACTACTTACTATAAAATGTATTCGGTATGCACTCACTTCCCTTCTGGCCAGCATATAGCCCATGAATAGCTCTAATTTTCCCTAATTGTATTCAGGAACCCTTGTTTAGTTGGTTGAATAAATGACAAATTTTTAGCCTCCCAGCTTTTCAGAGTGTTTGTCTCAATTACATCTGATACAAGGCTATTCCCCAGCATATTTACCTGCAATTTAGTGTCTGTCCCCACTATTTTTACAGCTAGAGCAAGAAGATAAACCCTTAATAAGCAGAAAATGTTATTCGGCTAAAATCAGGGAAACACCAGGACTTGCAAACGTAACATTAATACCTAGCAATTTTTTGAAATGGCACTGAGCAGTTTTTCTCAAAATCCCTTAAACCCTCTCTACATTAAAACTACTCTATGGGAGTAGTGTACATGAAATGCATAGATTATTCATGCTGATTATTTACTTGCAAAGCCTTGACAGCAGCCAGGAAGGGAACTAGAAATGCTCTGTGTCTTTCAAAGCCAAGAATGTGGATTTTCTTGCTGTTCATCCCCAATTCTCCCACTTTATCTCATGACTCAGCTTCCTGATGCAAGGGTTTGCAATTACAGCTTGCCTGATTAGCTCCCCAAATTGCCTGCTCTGGTTTCTAGACTTTGCATGCAATTTTGACAAATGCAAGGATTATATAAATTCACTTTCAAGAAGCACTTTGTTGTCCTGTTTTGTGAGTTTTCTTGCTGGTAAACCCTAATGACCTGAATATTTATGCCACCTGGAAGCCAAGACACAAGAACCAGCAATAAGGCAGGCCAAGACTCAGTTCTCCTCTTAAAAAAACATTCAGTTGTTTGTTTAGCCCACGTAAGAACCTCAGTGAAGAAAAGATGCCTCAAGCAAGCTACCTTCAAGAGACACTACTGATCCAGCCCCTCGGTTTCCATCAGCTGGGCTCAGAGACAGTTTGCAAGTAGGCACTGCCTGCTGTCAGGGGGTTAGTGCTCCATGGGAAAAGCTGTAACTAAAGAGCAGAGGAAAGTTCCTCCCGTTTGTGCCTGCGACCAAAATAATCTCTCCCAGTCCAGTCAGCTCAGCCGGAGGAAAGGCCCCGGGGCTTACAGGGTCTCTGCTTCCTGTTTTTCTCTTTGCGGAGTAAATGGATTTCTAAGGTCTCCAGAGACATGAACCTCAGATCTGAGCATCCCTGAACTTTTGACAAGTTTGGATTCAGTCTGGGATGCAGAGATTTCAGGACAGATGTACTTTTAATACTATTTATCCTCAGAAAGCTCTGCTCGTCCTCCTGCACTGCACCACACAAGGCCTGCAGAGTGCTGCTGTCCCTGTGAGCCAACATGCCGTGTTCAAAGGGAGGGTGAATCCCAGCCTGCTGAGCAGCTGGGCAGGTTTTCTTTGCCATTGTGTGCTATAAGAATTACAAAACTGTGCCTGTGTAAGGGAGGTCTGTCTTTGGCAAACCCCGGTTACACTCTGGAAGTAAGCTGGGGAAATAGCAGCTCTTTTGTGCCTCCCCTTCCCAGCTATGGGTGAAACACCAGTATTACATTTTAGCATTCAAAATAAGTAATTTCCTCTAAAAGTCTTGATTTTATTAAATTTCTATTAGTCTTCTCTTTATTTTTAGATGTTTGATTTAGGGGACACAATCTTTATTAATGCAGATGTCAAAATTAGCGGTCTGGTCTGTCGGGGTGGCCCAGCTCACTCAGGAGCTGAGATCGCTACGTGCCACTCAAGTCAGGGCCATCCATTGGGTGGATTTGCCCGCCCATGACAGTGGGTCGGAGGGCGGATCATGGGACGGCTCGGAGGTCTAAGCCGCATCCCCCTGGGTGGTTCTCAGATCCAAGTTACCTCCCCCTGTTCTAGAAAGTTCTCTCTTTCTCAGTTGTTCATTGGTTCCCTGGTGTGACTCCCGCCTCCCTGCTTCCCCCTTGGTTCGCGTTTAATGGTATGCTTCCCCCTTGGTTGTACTCCATTGATTGCTTCCCTTTTCCCCGCCTTGTTCCACCCTCCCTTTAAAAAGCCATGCACGGCTTTCCTCGGGCCGCTTTCTGGTCCCTGGACCCTCCGGCAATAAACCTTTGTTGGAACCCACACCAGCGGCCCCTCTCTATTCCTTTACCTCCGGGCTGAGGTGAGCCCAGGCACCGGCTGCCTGTCGTGCCTCCTCTGAGGAGGAAGCAGCACGCGCGTCCAGCTTGCGCCCTGCTTTGGCACCGAAGGCGTTCCCTGAGGACGTGGTGGAAGTGGCCCTGCGTTCCCTCTGTCCGAGGGCACGCCAGAGCTCGACCCTTCCGAGCCAGCCTGCGTCACTGGTCTGATACATAAAATGGAACTAAACCACTAGTTTTTTGTGTTAGTATTTGCTGCTGTCTCAAGAGATAGTGCAAGTCAGTGGAACCAGATCGTTGGGCCTCATGCCATAACTCTTCAACCACAATTCATATGATCTTCAGTTAGCCTTTTGCTCCAAGTGGCCATTAAATGCTGATTGTTAAAAACTAAGACTTAAGATCATTATAATTCTCTTTGGAGCCTCATGGAAAAAGGCCACCTTGATAAATGCATTTTTCAAGCTCTTTAGCCTGAAAAGGAGTCTTTTTTCCCTTAGAAAATAAGGTCTGGATAGCCATTTTAAATTTCTGCTATTTTATTTTATTAGTGTTTTGTGGTCTGAGATTATGAGGTTGATGTCAGGTGTGTGTCCTCACTTGTCCCAGTGGCTGCCACTGGTGCAGGCATGAAAGTGAAGCCTACAAAGGGCAGTGTGGGCAACTGGGCTACCTGGGGTTTTGTCCATCCCAGCTAATGTCCTTCCATTTATAATTTTGGCCACACATCCCCTGGAAATGTTTAGTGTGGTGATGCCAAATGGTGCTTGCAAGTGCTTTGGCAAGGCTGTGTGTCAAATCCAGCTTTCTAGCCAGGAGTGCTGGTGCCAGATGATGCCTGCTTGAGGTTTCCTCACACTTTTCCAATTACAGACTTAAAGCGTGCAGGTGAGGTTTGGGCACCCCCTTGCCCCTTATGGACAGTGCCACACAGTCTTTCAGTAAGCTACAGCTACAGGGTAGCCAAAAGTATGTGCAAATTCCTGTGTGCAATCTCAGCAGTATTTGTGTTTTCATGGTGTTGTGATGCCTCCCCACTGAATTCAGGGAGAAATGACTTCTGAGACAAGGGAAAGCAAGGAGCTGGAGCCTTCCTCTGCAGTTTCCCAGGATAAGTGGGCTTTCTACCTATTAAAACACCAACATTATTCTATTAAAGTAGGAAAGACTTTTTCCACCAGCTAATGTGCTATTACTTATTAATGTAAAACCACTGCACTTGTTAGTGTTATCTATCTTCCTGAAACCGTGTTTTTTTCATCTCAGGGGGTTTACTTGCACCTAAGGATTTGTTGCCTGGGACCAAAACCAAATCCTTCTGGGCAGGACCATGTGCAGCACATCCTTTACCATGCCTGGGGTAGGCATGGTCTGAAACTGAGCGTGGACATATCACCACTGCAAGCACTTCTCCAGAGGTGAACTGCAGAGCCTGCAGAGGATACCCAGATACTGACACAGAAAATCACTTGTGGACGCCCCAGATCAAGACATTTGGGTCTTTTGAAAGAGACCTGCCTTTGCCATGACTGCTTACACTGTGTTGGTGTTGAGTGTCCTAAGACAATTTCACTGCTGGTGAGCTCATTGGGGAGACGAAAGGCTGAAAAGATGGATGCTATAGAGAGAATGGTCATGGCTCAAAATCCTCCACTAACAGCTGCCACGTGCAGGCTGCTCCTTTTAGTTACATACACATCCTTATTAATTCTAGCTCAAATACTACCTCTCCCCACCAAATCTGCAAGTTCTAGGGTGTTCCTATATGTCACATCTTATCTCCTGTCAGCAAAAAGCTAGCAAAGGTAGTTTCTGCATTAATGCAAAGATAGCATTACAGAAAATAACAGAAGCAGAAAAAAGTTAGTTTATTCATGAAGACTAGACTTCTAGTTAAAACTACCAAATCTGCCCTCCAATCTGAGGTGGCATTTTCTCCTGGGCAAGGAGAAAGCAGGGATTTGTGTGTGAAGGGGTTATTTTTTTCTCATGCTTTGTGTGCTTTCTCATGCTTATTTGAGTATTCTGAATAATAACTCCACATGAACAGGGATTTAATCCTCCCAGTGTTACCTGGAAGCTAATAGTGTTGGAAGAAGGGAAACTGCCTCCTGAATAAAGGCATTAGGCATGTAGATAATGGCTTTTAGCTTTCTGGTTCCCAAACACTCTCTGTCCCTGTGGGGGTTCCATAAATCACCCTCCCCAGAGTTGGTCTCCGGCTGCTCCAGATGTGCACAGTGCTTCTGAAAGCCATCATGTGCAGAACGAGTCTGTCTCACTCATGGGAGAGACAACGTTGTGGCTTCTTGCTGGATGGGGAAGGCTTGTGCCTCCAGCTCAATGCCACATCCATAGTCTGGCAGATCCTCTCCCGAAGCCCACAACAGCCAATGCTTTTCTGGGCTCAGGAAGCGTTGGTGGACATGAAGTCTGCTGTTGCCAGCAAAGACCATCTTGCCAAGGAAGAGCAGTGGTGTGACAGGGAGCATGTGCCTGCTTTGGTGCTCCCAAAAAGCTCCAAAGAAGCCATAGTGCTAATTTGGTTTTCAGAATTAACTAACTGGATCTCTTTTGTTTGTTGCCCACCTTAACCTCTCATCAGCTAAAGTGGGGGGAGACCTAGGTCTGCTCCTGTCTCCTACATCATTAAAGGTCTTCTGCTGGAAGTGCTCCTGCCCATATCTGGGGGCAGGGAACCAGTCCACATCCTCCAGTCTTCAGGTCACCTCCTCCCACACACTGTTTAACCACTTCCTGACCTGTGCCACCCCAAACATGGTCTTGCCTCTGCTGGGTGGCACTGCTGCACCAGCACAGCTGTGCTGTCCCAGTTTGGCAGTCTGGATTGTGACCAGTTCTGCACTCAGTCCTGTGTGGCTTGTGTTGAATTGCCTCGTGTAATTTTTGTTAGGTAGTGGCATATTGATCTAGCAAAACACCTTGCTGGTGCCCTCAGTAGGAAAGGCTTTGAGAAGTCAGCAAAAACTAAAAATCCCTCCAGAAAAATTCAGTGGGGCAGCTCAAAAATCTTCCATCATTATGTTGGTACTTTCCCACACCATGAGGTGTTTCTTCATGTATATGATGCTAGTACCGCCCTTCTGCAGACTTTTGGAATAAGCTTATTTGAGTAACCCTGCTGTGTTCTGAGGAAGACAGGGAAAAGTTGGGCAGGTTTTGATGTTGGTCCTGACCTTTGTAGAAGATGGTGTCAGGAAGTGCTCAGAACAAGCCTCCCCTGGTGCTAATGACTCCACAGTGGGGGCTTGGTGCTGGAGGCATAAAGGGAGAACGAGGAGGAGAGCAGCAGGATGCACAGAAGGGAAGGCTGATGATGTGCCATGTCTGTTTGCTGCCATCTCTTATGGCAAGCAGCAGCCTTTCAGTGTGCCACATATTTCAAGAACTGGTAGGATGGAGAAAATGGGCTCCTGTCTGGCAGCACTGGGGAATAGGTAATGGTGGATAGATACTGGGTGTACTGTGTCCATAAAAACCTTATGACCTTTCTTAGGTGAAATTTCTTCAGTGACTGTAATGGTTCCAGATTTGAGGGTGGCATTTCAGCAGCTGTGATGTATGTTAGAGCAGACACTGTGTCTGAAAGCTCGCAAGACCACACTTGCTCTTGCTCATACCTATTTCGTTGCAAATAGCACTTTCAGGAAAAACACTTTTGAAATAATATATTCCAGCTACCACAACATGGAAAGGAAGTGACACAGCATGCTGCACAATAAATAGGAGAGCAGATAAATCCAGGGCCAGATTTATGAAGCAACTGTTTTCAACAGTCTAAAAGTAGTGAAAAGCATACACTAATCAGAGCAGCAATATCTCATTTTGTATTGTGCAGTCTGCTATGCAGTGGCTGAATAGGTAGAAACTGGACAGGTAAAAATACTCAGGGGCACTGCCACCGTATGGGGTGGCATGGCCCTCTGTGCCTTTTGCAATAGCCCTAGTTCCTCCAGGGGTTACTTGTTCACAGGGCTGCTGGGGTCCTGTTGCAGGTGCAGCTTTGAGGATGCACACAAGCACATCAAAAGTAAACAGCTCGCTGAGGAACAAACTCTGGGGCTCAAGCAGATGCACATATAATGGAGTTGGGCACCTATATAGGATTTTTCAGGAAGGGCACAGTGCTGCAGGTGGCATGGGAAGCCCTGACAGTCTTATTTCAACTGCTGTTGAATTATTCTTATAATTTTTTTGCCTCTAAGTGTTCCCTACTACTCCGCATAGGTCATAATTATTTACCTTGCAAAGGCTATGTAAGGGTTGATTAGCCCAAATGTGCAATTTGTTTGGGAAATAGGGAATGTTTCTTCATATTGGAGCTAGGTATCATAAGCTCTAGAAATTGGAAGAAGGTACCAATTTCTTTCAACTAATCAAAATAAACAGGAGATGATTCCTTTGACTATTGATGTAGCTCATAACTCTAAAGGGATTAAATTATGGATGCCTCAGAATGCCACCCTGAAATCCTTCTCAGCAGGGCTGCTCTGGATCAGTTCATTGCCCAGCCTGGGTTGATACCAGGGGTTGCCCTGACTCAGGTGCAGCACCTTGCACTTGGTCTTGTTAAACCTCATGAGATTCCCACAGTCCCACTTCTTGAGTTTGTCCAGGTCCCTCTGGATGGCATCCCATCCCTCAGGTGTGCCAACAGCAACACTCATATCTGTGCATCTGCAAACTTGCTGAGGATGCACTTCAGCCCTCCATCTACATCATTAATGCAGATATTAAATTTAACACTGGCCCCAGTATGGACCCCTGAGGGACACCACTGGTCACTGATGTACATCAGGACTCTGAGCTATTGACCACAGTCCTCTGGATGTGACTGTCCAACCACTTTCCTATCCACCCAACAGTCTATCCACTGGATCCATCTCTTTCCATCCAGAGAGGAATGTTGTGGAGGACCATGTCAAAGGGTTTTTATCCAGGTAAAATCCAGGCTGGTAGGGTGTTACTGCTCCTGGAGCTGTACAGATGCATGGGTACAACCCTGCCTCCACCCTACTCCAGAGCAGGAGTGCATACATTTACAAAGGGCTGGAAATAGATGTGAAAATTTGGATCTGCTCCTCCCACAGTGCCTGCTCTTCCTAAAGCCATTGACAGGATGGACTCACATCCCTTATCTGGTCACTAATAAAACAGTCCTGATGAAATAAGTAATTGAAAATGTGGGTTTCCCTCTGTCCTTCTCCACTACTGTTACAAGTGTGACAGGACCCCATTCCCATGGATATTTTCCCATCTGCTAGCACCCATTTCAGGACGCACCCAGGGCATGGGCCTATGTGCTCACCCTGTAAGGGTAGCTGCAGGGAGCTGGAGGAATCAAGTCCTGAACCATCTTGAGTGGAGACAGAAATACCCATTTCACATTCCTATTGAAACATTAAATCACCAAATGCATCCTCTCTCAGTTCCTTCCTCTCTTTGGGTGATTTTCAGACAGAGGAGATACTGAGCTGTAAACAACATTTTTTTCAGCATCATCTCACTCCATAAATGGTTATTTTGGCTTCACTGTGGCAGGTTTTATTGTGTGATTAGGCTGACAATGTGCTGATGCTATGCCCTAGACCTTCCACATTCCTTACACAGAATTTACACATAGAGAAAAAAAAAAACCAACCACAAACTGAGGAAGCACTTTCTGTACTGGAAATTTTGACCCATCTCCATGCCTCATTTTGCAATGTCACTCTCTGAACATCTCCTAAGACATTTAGTAGACTCTGAAGGTAATTTTCTTCCCTCCATACCTGGAGCCCCAGGTAATGAAAGCAAAGGAGGGCTGTCACTAGAGCAAGGCAAATGTGAAATGCAGCCCCCCCACCACAAAGCAGAGCGCAGGCACAGTGGCTTTGCATCACTCACCACTGGCAGTGGTTCAAAGGCAGAGGTACGTGGGGATTCACTGTGAACTGGTCCGAGTCTGTGTTCCACTTTGCATCCACAGGTTTTTCCAGATATTGCAGAAGCTGAGGGCTCCACCACCCACCCAATGCATGAAATAGGGATATAATTTATTGAAGCATAGTGATTCCCCTTTTGATATGTTGTGCTAGTATTCAAGTGCACTGAGGGAAGCATGTCTGTGCTTGGGGGATGAATGCCATTCAGTGCACTGATGTGGTTAAGTGCAGTTCCTCATGTAGACAAGTCCAGATTGTCCTTCTCTGGCTGGGCAAGCTTTGACCATCCCTGGGTGTCACTGAAGAATCTTGCCTGTGAAAGAGCTGTTTAGACCTACCTTGTCTCAGCAAAAGATGAGATTTGGATAGGAAGAGTACCAATACAAAATAACTAACAGTAGAACTTCTTGAAACAGTGAGAAAGAGACTTTTTGTCCATCTTTTGCCAGTGCAGGAGAGAACGTACCAAGGTTTGCTAGAAAAACTCTATGCTGCCTTGCAGTTCCCCTTATGGGCAAACCTTCTACGTGGTGTCTCCCTGCTTTTTCTGCTGTGGTTATCATCTGCTGGGTGTTTTTTTGCAGTTGCAGGTTTGGGGAAAAAGAGCCTGTGGGCCGTCCTATGATCACAGGCTCCAGCAAGTCTCAGGGCAGAAGAGACCCTTCCCCTCAGCCCACAGCGACTGAGGACCAGCATAATTTACCACTGAGAAGACTGATACAAACATTTATCTCCCCAGTAGCCTGCAGCTGCTGGTGTGGGAAGCATCTCACTTCCAGCTGATGTTAGCCTTATTAGGCTATTTTTTTAGCAATGCTAATTGACAGTTTCCTGCTTCTGATTCTCCTTTCACAATTTCCAAGGGGAAGAGAAAAGCAGGGGAAGCACCAGGGAGACCCATAAAAATATTCAGATCTGGAAATCTCAGAGATGCAGCCGCCAGGATGTGGCTGGTGCTGGGTAGGGAGTGAGTGGTTGTGAGTGTGTTTTGAAACGGGTAGAAAAGAGCTGAGGGAACCTATGGGGATTTAGTGCAGAGGAAAGTGGAGGTTATCTTTGTCATCATTAAAATGATAAAGCTGCACCTCCTTTCTTGAAGAGCATCGTGCAATCTGGGGTTGTTGCTCAAACCCTGGATGCTATGATGAAATTTCTGGTTAATTGAATTGGGAATCTCTCATGATATTGCCAACCAGCCCTCAGTACTTTCGCCCAGCTTTCTCCAGTGTGGACATGGACCAATCTGTGCCTGAGAAAGGATGCAGCACATCTTCCTCCAACACAGCTGAAGGGATCAGTGCCTGTGCAGACAAAAGGGGAATTCACAGATGATGACTGGCATTTCATCTTATGAGCAGTTGGTTTTGACTTACACATGATTTAATCATAACACTTAGGATAGGAGCAAATCTAATAGGAGACAGCTTATTGAGTCTTACTGCTGCTTCCTTACACACCTTGGACAACCATCTTTCAGTTTATTTTTATATTTTCCCACACCTATGCACTCAAGGGATCCATATCACTATTCCATCCCAGCTTTTGGAATGGAGATACCACCTTGACAACCAGGGACATGGGTAGGCTGGATGTGCAGGGTGCTCCCCTAGACCCCCATCTCAGGGACAGAGTGTTCTCCATGTACCTGCCCTCTGCACTAGCACAGAGGAAAAAACCTCCCTGCTGTCCTCACACCAGTGTGCCAAAAAGGACATATCCTGTGGCACTGACAGCAGCCAAGCACATTGTGAAGGTTTTCTATGCCAGAAAATGAAAGAAGTTTCTGAGGTGGAAGGGAGGTGCTGAGTCTTTCCAAGGAGAAGTCAGCACAAAACAACAGCTTGGAGCTGGATAAAAATCCCAAGCCTTCCTCAGCTAAAGCCAGATTTGGGCCTCCTTACATGTGAAATGAAAAAAGGCAAATACACTGCTGCAAAGAAGCTAGAAAAAGAGATAGGCATTACATTTTAGCTTGACAACTATTTCTACTTCTGTGAAAATGTGTAGAAAATTTTGTTAACCTGAAATTTTTATTCAAATGTTATTGGCTAGTAAACCCACGTAATATGTGAGACATGGCCATTTTATATGTGCAGGCCATATTTTCAGGTGGTTTTTCCCCCAAAAGATGTGTGAGTGCATGTGTGCACAGTTAGGGCTCTGCAGATGTTAGTGGCCATCACTGGGAGGGGAAGGGTCTGTGAAATTGCAGGTCTCATTAAGGTAGCAGTGGGTCCAAGCCAGCAGAAAGAGCGGCCAAATGGCTTTAGGTATTAAAAGCAGCTGCAGACAAGGAGCTATCGAGAGCATTAGTCTACCTGGCCTGAGCAGAGATAAATCAGGCAGGTTAACCAGAGCTTTTCTGATACAAAAGCAGAGCAAGGGCTGGAGGGCTCCTGCCAGCAGACATGAGACAGAGTGGCCTGGAGGGAAGCAGAGCGCTGGGGCTCCTTGCAGTGCTCCCTTGTGCTCAGAGGGACGAAAGGAAAATGCCTGTTTTAGTTTGGAAGAATAGATCCAATTTACACAGGCTGCTCACCTGTCCCAGTAGTCTCCTTCCAGCCAGAGGGGTGGTGGAGGATGAACCACGGTGCCTGTGTGGGGCAGTGCAGGCTGCATGCCCAAAGAGTGGGATCCACTGCCCAGGCAGGGGAGGAATAAATAACCCTGACCACAGCACTGGACTGCAGCCAGCAAATCACTGGAGCCTGCCGAGCCCCAAACCAGTCCAAAGAGACACTGATTGCACAGACAACCCCGTCCACCTGCCAGCTTCCTCCTTCTCCTCCTCATCCTCCTCCGCTCTGTCATTTAGGGTCCTGCTCTCTATCTCCATTGCTCCTGGTCAATTTGGCCAACATCAGCTATACATAAAAAAATACTGAAAAAAGGAATTTCACTGTTTGTCTGGAAAAGGAGAGCTTATCCACTGGGACTGGGACAATCTGCAACTTTCCAGCAATAGAGACCTTAGGGGTGTTGCATGAGTCCAGGATGCCTCGAGGACTTAAAACCATCCAGTTGCAGATTCAGTTTGTTTGTGCCTTTTGCCATTTCTTTCTGAATCCTGCAAAACTGCCCTCCAGGTAACTAGGTAACTAAACACCAGAGATTATAAAGTGCTGTGTTTAAAACATTCCAAAATTAGCTTTCCTGCAGTCCAGATGGTGCATCATGAATGCTTAATGGCATGGTATAAAGACTTTATTGGCACTCGTGAGGGATGATCTGAACAGCTGACTTTGTGCCTCTTCCCTCTGTGCGTAATGCATCTGTTGAAGCCCATGCCAAAAACCACATCCCACCACTTTGTATTTCATGCATGCGTGTGTGTACATACAATTACTAAATGACAGTAGATAATATTGAAAGAAAATCTTGGCAAGCTACACTTTACACTTGTTATCTTGAATATTCAGTTAACTCTCTATCTCCCTCCCTTGTGCGAACTTCTGCTCATTAACTGTTCCGATCTCCTGCAAGTCCACGTCTGACACTGGGGTAAAGCAGTGTGGTGGTTGTGTTGTGGGGTGTGGTCCTTGCTGTGCTTCCCATTTCCCAAGGGATTTTCAGACTGAAACACTGAGACTGATGAGCCCTAGGGTGGGTTGCTAAGCTTGGAACAGAAACCCTGGCTTGAACCAGGGTTCAAGCTCCACCAGGTCCTCCTACCTCCACACAAAACTTCTTCTCATCCACCAGAATAATCAAAGCCCCTTACAACAAAATAGCTTCTTCCAAGGACTACTGAAGTACTCTCATAGCATCAATATTCACATCTCTCTTTTTTGACATTAGTATACCCCTTATTTTCTTGTTTTCTTTTCCAAATAACATCACAGAGGACCAAGACAAGGCACAGCAGTCCTGGGAAGGCAGTGGTGTTGCCCAGCATGTGCTCAGAGCAGGGTGCCAGCAGGTTTAGCTCTGCCCTGGCCAGCAGCTGGCACAACAGAATCCCAGACTTCTACAGTTCTCTGAACACCTCCACGAGAGACACACTGATGAATAATGAGACGTGACTGTCTGGGAAATGCTTTGCAACACTGCTCCAAGGAACATTTCTGGAATGAAATCTACATGAGGCCACTGAAGAATGAAATAGGCAACGCTCTCTCTGCTATACTCATCAGCATCAAGGTTGCAGCAAGTCAGGTGGAGCATCTTCTTGATGCTCTGCATCTTCTTGGAGGAGAAGGAAGAGAGCAGCAAGCAGCCTGGCACAGAGCAGAGCACGGCTTCTTAAAAGTGTGCATTGTGCTCGGGAACTGCAAGCGAGCAAGCACAAAGGTGTGTAAAGCAGGGAATGTTGGACGTCGGCCCTTTCCAGTGGGTAAGGAGCTGGATTTCTGCATCTCCAGTAGAAGGAGAAGCTCAGAGCTGAGCTGGACTCACAGGTGCTTTGGGCCATATGGTCATGCCTGCAGCAGTGTAGCAGATGTGATTCACTACAGCTGGTGCCACGGTGATGGGTCACACAGAGCCCAACTGCTGCAGATTTATGTCACTGGCAACAGAGAGAGTATCACTGGTTACGTGATGCCCACAAAATGTTATCTACTTTCTTTATGTTTACGGTGGTTTTTTTTCAATATGCCACATAATACTGTAATTTATGGAGAGATGAAATAAAATCTATTTGATTAAATATCTTCTCAAGGTCACATATAAAACATGTACTCGACTAGATTTAATTGGGAGGGGAGAAACAGCCCTGCACTGCTCAGCCTCCTTGGGTTTCCATACATAAAGAAGATGCCTTGACAAAGTTTCAAGTCCTGCTCAGCCACAAATGTGGATCTTTTCGTGTAGACATGACCCCCTCATGCTGCAGAGGCTGTTTGTCCCTTCCCTGTGCATAAGGACAGAGAGGGAGGCTTGGGGAGCCATATCAAAAAGTATGGCTTCAGCTTTGTTTTCAGTCCTGTTGCAGGGTATCCATGGAAACGAGGATGACTTTCCAATCCTTTTCTGGGGAAGGCACGGCATTCACTGCAATACAGTCTCTTCTACTAAAATTTGGCAAAATAGCTCCACAGGGCGACTGTTTTTTATCCAAAAAGCCTGCAGTACACCTGGTTGGAGGGAGCTAGCTGCTTTTAACCATCCCATGAACCTGGCATTTCTCAGCAGATCTGTGGATCCTGCTTTCCAGATGGATTTCATGGGAGAGGAGGGCAGCCAGCATCCCCTGCTGACACTAAACCCCTTCACAAAGTGCCTGCGGGTGGAGGGAGGCGGTGGCTGAGAGGTGGGCAAGGGTCAGTGGAGGCCCTGGGGCAAGGGGTGCTGGGGGAAGGCAACCAGACCAAATACTCACCTGGCTTCAGGAGCAGGGCTGGTTTGGAGATGTCAGGGCTAAAGATGGCTTGCATGTGTCAGTATGTTGTAGGTTACGGGCGGGTTCGGTCGGTGACGGACGGATGGTGACGAGAGATCTCTATAGTCTGATCTTGGGACACATGGGGTTTATTGTAAAGGGCGTGGGTATAGGGGCACTGCTCAGAGCTGCCAGACTCAGCTCTGAGCAGGCCCAAGAAAGCAAGAGAGTAAGTGTGGGAGAGAGAGAGAGAGTGGGTAAGAGTAAGAGCAAGAGTAGAAGTGGAAGTAAGGAATGTCTGAAGTCCTGGTTACAATACAATAAATCATCTTCTATACTGAATATTCTAATTGTCACTAACCAATCTAATACAAGATACAAATCCTATAGCATTTACATACAGCCTATAAGAGTTCTTATATTACCATAGAGTGTTACATCTTAACTTCTAAAAACTACTCTTTGGACCCCTTCTGCTGAGCTAGTAGGGTCTGCTCTGACCCTTGGACCTGCCTGCAAGCAGAGGGTATTGTTCAATCAAGAGGGGATTACCTTCAGTTGGCCATACCATTGTTTTCCAGTTGTTCAGTAACTAAGACTTGGTATTTCAAAAGTGGCTTTCATTTCGATGTTGCCTGTAGTTTTCATATTCCCAAAATCTTTTGTCAGGCAATCATATTTATAAGGCTTTCCTGTTTCATCTTCCCCAACAGTATGTGATGCCAGGGGTCTGACAGGGAAATCTTGTTCTGCCTAGAGGTGGAAAATCTCTGCAAGTTTTGAAGGCTTAAGGGGGTAAATATTTTTTTAAAAACCCACCAAATGTGGGAAATTCAAATAATTTCAGTAGTTGTGCTGCTTATCAGAATGATTGGGCTTTTAATTCTTTAAGGGTGAAAATATGATTTATGCTGTTGGCACAGCAAAGGAGCTGATGGATACATTCACAAAGCCGAGTTTCAGTTTTTTACTTTCAAACGATGAGAGACATGACCACTACGTGCTGAGGTACTTACATATGTTGCCTACTAATATATTTCTAACTTAAGGAAAATAAAACACTGAAAATTAAAAGGAGTCATCTAGCTGTTTTTTAAGCAAGAAAGAAGGCTGTGTAATACAACAAGTCATCAACAGATTTAAGAGAATAGAGCAAAATCTTGAAAAATTAACATTTGCTCTCTCTCTGTAGTCTCTGTGAGGCAGCTGACACAACAGCAGCCAAGACCAGCATTACATTAGGTACTGAAGCTGAGTCTGTAAGCGTTTTCATTGCTCAATACCATGCAGTTTTGAAACAAAAGACCTTCATTTGAAATATTTTAGTTATTGAAAGCATTTTAAACAGCTGAGAATGGCAGAAGTCATGTCATGTTAAACATCTCTCTAACCTTTACTGTTCACTCTGAGCAAAATAAATTTACAAGAATGTTTCTTCTGTATTTCTTCTCCAAGTATACAGTTTTCCATATCAGAAAAAGATAAGAATTAAACAGGAATTTTTTTTCTCCCAAGTCCTGCTTTTTTTCCAGTCTCCTGTATCTCAGCTGGCTCCTGATCCTCCCACATTAGAGTCCCTAGACTGGATTTTCCTGTTGATCAAGGGAATGGGGTCTTGTAACCAGATATATCATAGTCCACATTTTCAAAGCCATTACTCACTTTGCTCCTATTAGTAAGAAAAGGGATTCACACATCCAAACAACTTGCAGAGATCTGTCCCCACTGTCGTTCTGTGCCTGTGTGTCATTACTGAATAAAGGAGAAGGATTTGCTTTGGATTGTTTGTTGCTCTGGCTTCCTATGGAAATCTGTCACTCTACCTGCAGGTCTTCCTAGTCCAGCTGCACACCTGGTGACCACTTTCTCCAGTACTTGGCTCCTGGGCTCTGGTGGGCAGTGGGGACACAGGATAGACAGGGCATGTTCCTGGGCATGTCGTGGCTCTGTGGGCTGGTGGCCCTGACCTCCCCTTGCGAGAGAGGGATGGGTTGGAAAGGGCATCAGGCTTCATGACCCCAAGACAGGATGTGACCCACTGGGTCTAGGTGCCTGAACCTCTGCCATCCCCATTTGCAGGACTGCTGCCAGACCAAAGGGATTATATTGCAATCCCTCCCATTGGGAATCTGCTTTTCTGTGAGGAATCACGCTCATTAGCCAGGCAAAAATAAAGATGCTTAAAAAGAGATCATGTTCTTGGACTCCTGTGAAATCACATCTGATGGCAAGTTTCTTAGGTGGGTCTTTTTCCTCTGAGGCCCTGCTTAATTAAACGTGAACCCCACTGCTCCCCAACCAGGCTCCCTGAAAACAAAAGACAGGGTGGGCACTCCCCTGCTGCAGCCTTGTGCCAGCCCCACTCCCAGCTCCAGCAGCACAGCTGGGACTCCCCGGTGCTCACTGGTGTCTATCTCTTCCCAGCCCCCCAGTCACAGCATGGGAGAGGCATGCAGAGCAGGGAGAGGCACCATTTCTGGTGCTCTTTTTTGGCAGGGCTGTCCCCAAGCACACAATGTTACATCACAAACCCAGCTGTAAAGTTTTGCCCCACCTGAAGAAGATTATTTTCCTTCTCTCCAGGTCATTTTGGTGGACCTGGTGGCTCAGAACAAAACAAAGCAAAGCAAGGAATAGGAGACAGCACCAAAACCACAAAAATCTGCACTTCTCTCCAAAGCAGACTATCTTCTGCAGGCTTTCATCTGCATAAAACTCCCTTCCTTGCATCTGATGTAGGATTCAGCAGCCAGACAGCAGTACAAAGAGGCTAGACTTGATATTTGTTTGGTGGCTGCACAGAGCCCATGGAAATGTGTCTGAGTTTCTTTTTTCCTCCTATTCAAAGCTTTACCTCTTGGTGAGTCACCAGAGGACTGGCTGAAGGAGTGCATCATGCATAATTATTTGGAAAAGTAATCTGACATGCTAACTCCTGTCACAAAATGTGTAATTTGTAATATACAGAAGGACAAAACGCAGCATAAATGCTTTAGAAGATTCCTTGCCTCATTTAATTCTCTCATTGCAGATTTAACCAGGAGTCCAGGAAGATATAGAACTTAACCGGCACTTCCAGAGCACAGACCTTGGTGATTTCTGAGCACCTGAGGAGTGGTGGAGTGACTGGGAGGAAGCAGTTGCTTCAGTCCTTCCTTCTCTCAGCAGCAAGCACCAGGAGGTGTGAAATGACAGCCATGGAAAACTGGGATCACAGGTACTCTT
>NW_008240221.1:4450737-4455827 GCF_000691975.1 Corvus brachyrhynchos
CCCCTCAATAACCCACCAGGTAAATGCAGAAGCTGCCTTCCTGAGGAGCTGCAGGAAGGCAGTGTGTAAGTGGAAGATGTGCAGGTTCACCCACATTTCCCTTTGTCTGGGGTATCTCTATGGCACAAAGCAAATTCTCCTTTGGTTTTCTCTGGCGAGGAGATTCATCCCTGCAGGGCAACATGGCAGGACAGCATTCCTCAGTAAACCCTCCTTGGCCAGACACTTGCTACTGTGGTGGTTCCAGTGCTCTAATGAGGGCTAATTCTGCAGGAAATAATTGGTGTTTTGATTTTGAAAGGCAGCAAGGAAATAAAGGCAGGCAGTAACACAGAAATATAAAAATTAAATAAAATGTCAGCCTTTTAGATTGCCTTAGCTGGCCATGTCAACCATTCTCTGTTGCCTCTTCTCCGCACATAGGGATCCAGCTCTCTTATAGTACAGCATCATTTGGGCTGTGGGTCCTCACACACTTTACGTTCTCCGGTGGGAATGTGGTCAGAGTGATCAAAGACCTGATGCAAATTTGCCTGTTCCTCCCTCCCTTGATTTATACAATTTACGAAGACCCCCCATCTTGAGGCCAGAGGTGCCTTTCCCTCCCTTCCACCCAGGGAAAGTCTCTGTTTGTCTGTAAACCAAGTGTAGGACTGGTGTCAGGCTGAAAACCAAGAAGGATGAAGGGGAAAGAGAAGTGAAGACTGCAGCTCTGGTGCAGCGTGGGCTGGGAAGGTGATGGCCCAGGGCACCACGGAGCTTGGTGCAGTTTATGATGGTTTTGCATCTCGGGGACTTTGCTGATGAATGTGAAGATGCAAGTGAAAAGAGTTGCTTCCAGGACAAGAGAATTTGCTAATAAAAATGTCCATTTTTCTAAAATGCTGGGTGCCTTAAATGTCCTGGGGAAAGAACGTGTTGATAGAATGGTGGGACCTCTCCCTATCACACATGGTTTGTTTGCAGAGTGCCACTCCAAGGGAGGGCAGCTCTCTCCTGGATGCAGAGATGGGAAGGGCTGTGAGTCACCATTTGCCTTGCACACAGAAAGCTGGTTGTCACCAGCTTCACATTAAAAAAGAAAAAAATAAAGCAAAAGTCCACTTGTGACAAAAGTTGGTTGCCAGTGGGTTGTGGTGGAGGATGGATGTGGAAGAACAAGGATGCACAGGAGGAAGTTTTGACAGCATTTGATGAGGAGTGGATGGAGAACACACATCATCATTTCTCCCAGATCCCATCACTGAAACAGGAGGGAGACTTTTTCCCAAGCCTCCCAAGGCATTACAATCCCTGCACATCAGCTCCATGTTACTTGCTGCAGTGCAGCACACGGCTAAAGTGCTGCCAGACACCCCATGTGTGCTTCATGCATGAGCAAACCTGCAGAGGCTCTCCCCAGGGCCCAGGGTCCCGATTTGGGCAGCCCCCACCTTTGTGAGGAGACTCATGGCATGCAGGGGAATACTGTGCAGGAGAACCCCGCTCCAGACAGGAGAGTCCTGCGCATCCCCAGCAAGAAAAACATTAGTGGGGTTTGCTTCCCTCATTGTCACACAGAGTTTACATTGCTTGTTAAGGCAGGTCTGGTTAGTCAAATCATTTATGTCTTTCGCTCAGTGTTTTCATAAATAGCTTCAAGTGGCCATTTGGCAGGTTGGTGCTGCTCTACATTCATTGGGAAACAGCTCAGTCCACCTGGCAGTGTCCTCCTGCAGCCCATCATCCCTGGGAGGAGGTTGAAGCTCCTGCCCTCGTGCTGCAGCAGGGATGTGCACCAGCCAGTATTGCTCTGGGGCTTTTGGGGTGCCCATGGTCTGGCTTGCCAGCCTGCCCACTACTGGATGGCATTACTGTGTCAAGTCATGCTCTCTGCTCTGAGCTCCTCCAAAAGTCACCCTACCCAATGGCATCTCCAGCCAAATTACAGGGTAACTCAACCTGCCACCAGTTGCTGGCTGCCAATTGGCAAGGCCTACTGGGACAAAAGGCTGTAGCCTTAAAGCCACTTAGGAGAAATTATGATGTCTCTGGCTATTTAGTATAATAATAATACAGAAGAGTGAGAGTGGGTGCTGCAGCAGCAGCAGTGCAAGTTTTGCCAGCGCTCATCTGTCAGAGCCCAGCTGGATGGTAGCAGCACAGTGCAGAGTAAAATGCCAATCCTTCAGGCTCCTCTGAGCCCTGGGAAGCAAAGTAAACCCCTGCAAGCACAGAACAATGCCCATGCCATGCTGAACAGCTGCAAAGAGGAAAGAGGCTTGGAGGAGGAGGAAAGAGCTTTGAGTGAGCTCGGCCATGAGCACAGCTGGATGTATGTCCACAGCATCAGGGCTACCCCGGCTGACAGACACAGCTGCTGCTGCCTTGCCAGGTTGGAGCTAACAGCTGTTATTCCTCACTGGAATAGCAGGGCACTGTCAGGAGGGGAGGGTATCATGAGTGCACTGAGGCAGAGGGCTGACTGGAGATTTCCCTCAGAGTCTCAGTGTGTGAAAAACCACTCCCCACCCATATCACATACACCTTTGCAGCCCTTGGTACCCAAGGGGCAGTAGCGATCATGTTCTTCTTATGATGAAGAGTTCAAGGACAAGCTCCAGGCTGGTTCCTGCCAGTGCTTCCCAGCAAACTATGTCCTGTAATTTGAGGGGCATAGGAGTTTTGATTGATAGAAAACACAGCAGGTCAGCTGTCACCTTCAGAACTGAGCAGAAAAATAGAGAGGCAAGGCAATTTTTTCTGTTTTTTCTTCTTTTACATTTGACATCCTTGCTTGTATCAGAAGTAGTGTGGCCAGCAAGGCATAGGCAGTGATTGTCCCCCTGTACTCAGCACTGGTGAGGCTGCACCTTGAGTGCTGTGTCCAGTTCTGGGTCCCTCACTTCAAAAAGGACATGGAGGTGCTGGAACAAGTCCAGAGAGGAGCAACAGAGCTGGTGAAGGGTCTAGAAAAGATCTCTTACAAGGAGCAGCTGAGGGAACTGAGGTTGTTTAGCCTGGAGAAAAGGAGGTTCAGGGGAGATCTTATCACTCTCTACAACTCCCTGAAAGGAGGTTGTGGCCAGGTAGGGTGTTTCGGTTTGGCCTAATTTAGAAATATATCCTCTGAGAGAAGGCAGGTCACAACCATCCCTCCCCCACCAGGTTCGGGAAAAATAAATTTTCCTCGAAGGAAAGTGAAAGAGATAAAAACTATTTATTTAACAAACGCACGGGAAAAGGAAAATAATGCTAAATAATAAAATCTCTCGCTGTGGAGAATAAAACCTGGGAAAGTGTTAGAGTCCTCCCTTTGGTCTCCTCGGAGCTGGGGCTTGGCCCAGGGCCAGGCCCTCTGCGCTCGGTGGAAAGTCCTCCCAATGTGTTCTGATATTGAAGCAGTCCAGCAGAAAAGGGAGAAAATCTGAAATTCCAGGGAAGGAAAAGAAGTTCAACTCTCAGTCTCTCTCTGGAGAAAAAGAAGCTGAAAAACTGGCCAGAAGCAAAAGTGGCTATCTCTGTGTGACCTTGAGCAAGCTGCAAACTGCTTTGAAAAAGTTTTGCTCAGTTTTTCCTTCCCCCTCTCAGGCTCAGTTTAGAGGCATAGAAAAGCACAAAAATTAATTTCTGGGCATAGGGCAGTGATATGGGATACACATCATAAAGTCACCCCAAGGCATTGGGGTTGGTCTCTTCTCACAAGTAACAAGAGACAGGGTGAGGGAAAATGGCCTCAAGTTGTGCCAGAGGTTTACTTTTGATATTAGGAAAAATTTCTTCACTGAAAGAGTTGCGAAGCACTGGAACAGACTGTCCAGGGAAGTGGTAGAGTCACCACCCCTGAAAGTGTTCAAGGGATGTGGCACTTGAGGACATAGTTTAATGGTGAACGTGGTGGTGGTGCTGGGTTAATGGCTGGACTTGGACGTCTTTTCCAATCTGAACAATTCTATGATTCTATGATTTTGGTTTACGTTTCTCTTGCTACAGAGGTGGTGTGCAGGTGCACATGCTGATACTCATATGACAGGCACCTGTTGCCCATGCACTGGGCTGTCTGAATCCCCTGCCTGCATTCTGTGCATCACTCTCAGTCTCCATAATTTTTTTTTGCTTTAGGAGCTTTTTTTCACCTTTCCCTCCCTCATTCAAGGAGCCTTCTCCCCTTGGACTTTTGAAGGTGATTAGACTATTTCGTGAATCTTGAAAAATCAGTGGACACTCCTTCCACTCAACAGAGACCACTTCCAGTCGAAGAGAGCCAGGTGTCAGAGGGCTTCCTACCAGGGAAGACCCACACTCAGCCTTCCCCTGTGTAGCGGGTTCAGTTCGTAACTGGGTAGAAATACTAATTAAGTGTAGTGGTTTGGTTCAAAATATCCATTACTTACTTATTTTTCTTCTGTGAGATAAGAATTAGGAGAAAGCAAAGCAGGCACAAAACTTAAAAGAATATAAAGAAGTTTATTAACAGACCTAAAAGAAAGAAAAAAAAAGTCAGACTAAACCTTCAGAACACTTCTCCTCCCCCCAGCTTTCTCCCTTCTCCCACTGACAATGTAAAAAGACAACCCTTGAGATTTCAGTCAGTTTACCACCTCTATAATTTTTTCAGTTCACTTAGGGAGAGGAGTCTCTCTTACTCATGCTAGGGAGACATCTCCACAAGAAACAGTTCTCTCATGGCTTCACTGTCACAGCGAGACAGCCGCCCGGGTTCATTCTCTGCTCGTATGTGAAAGTCCCTTCCCTCATCTTACAGCTTTCCCCACAACAGCTTTCGAGGGTCCAATCTTGAGCTAATGGGGTACCATTTTTAAGGAAAGGAAAGGTTCTCTTCACCTATCTCTGGGAGCATCTTCATCTCCAGGAACAGAAGTCTTGTCCATCCCTGGGAGCAAGGGTCCTCATAATTTTCATCTCTCTCTGTTCAAGCTTCTCATCAAATCACAGCTACTTCAACATTTGCTTATTTCAGCACAGGTACTTTTGCTCATGATTGCAATTTGAATGCTCTACCCCCCCCATGCTTTCATGAAATTACAATGTGTACTCTGATATATCATAGTCCATCACCATAGCTTTACAACAGAATTTCAGCTTCTAGG
>NW_008240221.1:4456110-4483352 GCF_000691975.1 Corvus brachyrhynchos
TCAGCCAAGCTGCGCCGCAGCTGACCCGGCCGGGCCATGCTGAGCAGGGCCCGGCCTGGCCCCGCTGGGCCACGCTGCGGGCTCCCAGTTACCTGTCCAAAGGCCGGAAGCAAGAGAGGTTTCCCAATCTCTGCTCATTCTTAAATGTGGATCACAGAGGTGTGTCAAGCTTCTTAAGTGGCTTAAAAAAGTTGCCAATATTCAAACTAGCCAGTTGATTGGTTCTGTTGGGTCATAGAGGAAGCTGTAAGCACCTCTTTGCAAGAGAATCACTTCCGTGGCTGAAGCCCTCTTTACTAAAAACCCCAACTATACTAAACCATGACACCCTAGGACCCCAGATGGCTGCCTGGGGGCTGCTGCTTGACCTACACTGCTCAGAAGTGTCTTTAGCTCTTGCTCTGCACAGCCCATGTAGCCAGGCAGGGGAGTGGGTTGTGCAGCAGCGGGCACAACCACTCCCCAAAAGTCTCCAACAGAGCTGTGCCAGCTCATGCCGCTAGTGAGTCATCTGGGAATCACTGATGTGAAGGGAATGGCTCAAGGTGCTCCTCTCCCAATTACTAATGGTGGGGTCACTGCTGAGTCAGAGGCAACATTTAAGGATCAGGAGTCATGCCTGCCACAAAACAGTAGCTGCTGCAGGCTGCCTGCTCCTGCCCTTGGGATCAAGAGGGTAGTGACATGCAAATAAGGGAATCAGGGAGACAGCACCTGCACTGATGTCAGGGGGCTATGTCATGATGTATGCGGGAAAGTTGTCTACGTGACACAAATAAAAAACATCCTCCCTGTCAGATAACACAGGCCTGAATTTAGATCACAGGGATGCTGCTCTGCTTTATTGAATTGGTCAAACAATTAACCTAATTTTTCATTTTTAAGACCACATATGTCCCATAAGAATTTAAATATCATCAAGGAGCTAATACCATATGTGAGGTTTAAATATAACCTGTTGGTAGCTGGTAAGAAAATCAAGGAAATAAATAAATAAATTGAAAAGGCATGTGTTAGTGAAGAAATTTTTAGAAGACTTAAAACCAAAAATGGTCCGTGAGCAAAATTAACCTGGTGTGTCTGATCCTGGACTGAGAAACTTATGAGGGAAACAAATGTTTTGGTCTGTACAAAGTAAACTCAGTCACAAGCCGGACCAGAGCGATCCTTGCTGTACAGCTCTCAGCCCTGTGCCTGTGCTGTGAGAACCCCTTTGGTTAACCGAGCATCAACCGAGTGTCCTGAGTGGGATCTGCTCCCCAGCACTGCCAACACTGTGTTCAGTGGGATGTTTCCCATACTTGCTGTTATTTCCTAAATGTCCAGCAGCAGGCTGGTATGAGGGGGTCCAGAGCTGCTACTCCTTAGCTCCCAGAGAAAAGGCCAACACACTAAAGCACCCCAACCTGCAGGAGCAAGTCCTTACAGCTAGACCCAGTTTTCCTGAGTTTTAGCCCAGATCCAGTGCTCCCAGAATGAGCTCTTCTGCTTCCCTGGCTGGTGGTGCTGCTCCTAGGCATCCAGGTCCAGTCATGTCAGATCATGCCTCTCCTGCACATTTCTGGCCAGCCAGGACTTCCCACAGTGATTTTTCCTGCTGCATTATTCTGCAGAGACACCGAGGAGCTGCTTCATACTGGACATGTGAGGTCCTGTCTACACTCCCAACAGTTACCCAACACTTTAGTCGGTCACTTGGGAACAAGAAGTAGTTTTAATGATGTTGCCCTTGTTTCTTAAAATGCACTTGTCTTTCTGCAGCTTTTTTTTCTGTCACACCACTGTCATAAGCAGGAGTTTGCTGCTTCCCAACACACCTCTCTCTGCCAGTATCTTTCCCTGGCAGCACTTTATTTGATGAAGGTGAGGGACACATGGACACTTATTAGGAACACATGGGAAACAGCCAGAGGGGCAGTGGATGGTCATTTTCTACGTACCCCCAAATCAGTGCTCACCTCTGTGTTTACAGGGAGAAAATAAGGATTTGGGCTTTAAATGTATTTTGGGGTAGAGTTGGGTTCAAAGCTGAAGCAGTTTACTAAAATCTCAGCATCTAGAGTGCTGTTATGGTTGGTGGTTGCTAGAAATCTCAGGGGGTTGCACAGCATTCCCACAAGCTCCAAAGGGAAAATGGAAAAATCATGTCTTGGCAGCAGGTAAGAAACAGTGTGGCAGAGCTGGTGTGGGCTTGAGGCATGCATCACATGGGCCTTCCCTGTTGTGGATTTTTGGTGTTAGATTTGAGGACTGGCTCCGACTGCTTTCTGTTGGCATGGAAAGCCTTTAAGCAAATCAAGAATTGTATTTCATATTCCATGATGCTGAGAAGAAAATCTCTCTCAAAATGACATTCCCACCTCAAACTTTTCCAGTGGGCTCTGCAGAGGCAGGAAATTCAGAAGGTTTTCCTAATTCTGCCAGGGGCTCTAGAGTGGATTAGAGCTCTTTTTTTCCTTTCGGCAAGGAGGAGGCACCGACCCTGATGCAGCTTTGCAGACATGCTAGAGCTCTAGACATGAAAAGTGTTGTTTTGCCTCTGTTTTGACTTTTTATTGTGTTCACTTGCAGGACTCCTGTAATTATTTTGCTTTGTTTGTTTTGTTTCCAAACAAAGAAACAGCTTTTCAACCTAAATTTAGTGCCCCCGTGTTTATGAGCAATTTGCAATTAGCAAACAACGTATCTGTATGTGTGTGTGGGGGGAAAGGACCATGTTAGTACAGGGGGGATGGGTTTTTCTCACAAATAAACAACATGTAGGAAAATATGGTTAAACCTGTGTATTTCTGCCTGTTTCTTTCCTGATGCAAACATGGGAATTGATGATAAGGCTATTGATAGAAGCTGTCTCTGAACTGATTCACAGATTTCAGCAATGTTCTCCCCAGCTTGCTCCTTGCACCTGACCCCTCTATGGCCCTCTGCATCCTGTACCCTGCATCCCTCTCCCACTCGCTTAGAAGGCATTTGCAGCCTTTTCTGGCTGCTACAGTGATATTTAAATCGGAAAATGAAAGCATTGCATATCAACAGCATCCTCTTAAATTATACTCAATCCCTCTTTAATCTAATTGCTGCAACCCCCATGATCCCTGCTTAACTGCAATTTTTTTATTGATCTACACCACTGCTCAAGTTTTCTCCCTTGCCTTGTCTGCTACACTTTGGATACATGTCTGTCTTTCCCTCTTCCCTTCTCTCTGCCCTTTCTTGAGGGTATTCCTGGCAGTATATATGAGTTTTATTATGAAAGAGAGTGGTTATTATCCAGTGCAGTAGCTTGGAAAGGGTGGAATTTGCATTTTAGCATGGAGGAAGGAGATTTGCTGCCATCTGCACCTGGTGAGAGAAAGAGCTCCACAGCTGGAGGCAGCTGCCAAACTTCTGCCAAGCACCCCGCCTATGAAATAAAGCAGGCTGCTCAGTTCTGCACCCAGTACAAGTGTTAGGTCTACAAATACATTATCAGGCAAAATGCTTTTAATCACAGAATATATTTGGATTGCATACAGCTGGATCTAGGCTGGCAAGAAATAGCCATACAGATCCAGAAAGAGGGCTTTTTTTCTATTTCCATAGTCTAAGCAGTGAGATCCACTGGGCTATTATCCTGGTATTCATGTGAGTACTAAACACAATTTGTATCTGTCACACACATGCACTGCAGAGCAAAATGAAACTCCTGGAAATTTTACATTAGATACAATTAACCTGTTGTCAGCCCATTACATGAGGCTGCTAATAAAAAAAAGGGAAAAGAAGGAAAACAAACTTACAATGCTATTTCCTTATTGCATGGGCAAATGCCCTGTATAAGGCACAGAACTTTCCAAGAGCAAAGTCCAGGACTGCGAGGAATATGGCAGATAGGGGTTGGTGCAGTAGATGATGAACTTGTGCGTTAACGATGCCATCATACTGACTCACATAATCTTTCTAGGGAGTTAAATATACGTAGAATTGGGTTTTTTAATGATGAATGCTTTTGGGTTGCAGCTGAGCTACACATCAGGGCTGTGCAGGGGTTGCAGGTGAGTGTTGGGGCCAGCTGCTGGACTTCCCCACAGGGCCCTGCCATAAGCAAACCCTGCAGCCCTGGGGGCTCCCCCAGTGGTGACTCGCGGGGTACTTCTGCCTTCCCAGCCAAGGGGAGGTGGCTTCCAGTTTGAATTCGGGTGTACATGTGGCACTGTGTCCTACCCCAGCTCTGCAAAAGCCTTCATCCTCACCATCACCCTGCACCACAGGGGCCTCTGGCTTGGGGGCAGAGCTCACATCTCAAGGACAAGGTGATCCCTTCCAGGCTGCCTCTGAGGGACTGTGGCTCCTGGCCCTGAGCATGCCAGTGTGTGGACACCTGCCTGCCAGTACCTAGGCTGGGGCCCCGGCCCTAGTTAATGTACCAGCACTGAGACAGCATTTCTAGAGCCTTGGGGCAAAAGCTGTGGCTGCTGTGTAAGGATATTCATCTGAGTAGTTCACTTAGTACAGGGGCTGTGGGGCAAACCAGCCTTATGCTGCCTGTCTGCAGGGGCAGCCCTGCTTTCACTGCAGAGTGCCAGAGCTTGGTGCCTGGGTTTCTCACCTTGGGGGTTACTAGCTCAGCTGCAGAAAACCTGAGGACAATTAATTCCCTTCCCTTCCCTTCTTATTTGTTTATTTGTTTTTCATGAGTCACTGCATAAATAACTGTCCATGTTAAATGCTCAGGTGGGAAGGTTTTGGTGTGGGACCTACCAGTACTGTGTTGCTGGTACTCAGTGCCAGCATTCCACTAGGAAGCCTGTCATCACAAGCTGCAGATCAACCTGCAGGGAGCCTTTGAATACCACCAGCAGTACATACATTTGATTCCTCAGGTAAATACAAATTGAAAAGGTAATTTAATCAGCATTTAAGTTAGCAATGTAATAGGACGTGGTCTCTGCTCAAATTTGTTTGTTCTAGTCCAGCTTCTGTCCAATGCCGACCGAGACTCTGAGGGCTCTGCTGTGCTGCTCCCAGTCCCATCTTTGTCTTCGTGTCTTGCTTTTCAGGAGGCTGTGCTGCAATCATATGGCTCTGCTTCATGAGCCTTGCATGCTCCTGTTCATCTCAGGCTGCTGTAGTAAATCAGGAGGAACCTCACTGGCATCCATGATATCAAGCATAAAAGCAGTAAGAGCCACATCCAGAGTAGCAGGGTGATTCACTGCCTTACTATTTGCAGGCTAGGCTTGCATGGCTGTCGTGGATGCAAAGGGAAGGGAATTGCCACAGCTTGGCATTACTCTTCCCCTGCATGCCTCTAGTGCCATCCTTTCATCTGTCTTAATGAGGAGATTTAATGTGTCAGTGGGAAGGAGATGGGCTTACAGGAGTCACTCTGAATTCCTAGTACCTTGTACTTCCATGGCTGTGGATGGTGCACATCAGTTGGTAAAATGACACAGGATCTCTCCATCTACCCCCAAAAAATTTGGGTGTTGTACGGACCCTTCCTGTACTGGCTCTGCAGGTGGACCTGGGGAGAGGCGAGAGGCAGAGAGCGCTGTGGCTGCACGGGAAAACCACACCAGAGTTACGGATGGATCCCGGCATCGGGACCAGCTCCAGCCCCAAGCTCCAGGGCTGCGGGACGTGCGAGGCTGTGGCAGGAGGACCAGCAGGAGAGGATGGGTGAGCGCCGGGCTTCCACCTCTGCCTTCCTCCCTGACCTCTTCCTCTTTGTTTTCTTCCTGTTGCTCAGAGCAAGCTGCTGAATCAGAGCAGCAGGAGCAGGAAATTCTCTGTTTGGAGGGTGAGATCAGAGTATTGTTCCTGCTAAGCAAAAGCATTTTATTTTGCTTTGCTGGCGATTTCAGCGCGACCAGGAGGCTGGGCAGCGTGCTCGGTGGCCACCCTGCTCACAGGCTGCTTGTTTCCCTCACACCATCATGATAGCACAGATTGCAAATACAATTACACTGGTTTCACAAATGAAGTATTGCGTGTACTGTAATGAAGTGTGAGTTGGATCAGTAAGAACAAGTCATAAGACTTTTTCCACGCCCATTTTCACAATGAGTAATTGTAATTATTCCATGCCATCCTGAAGACTCTGAATTTTAATTATATTGTAAATTGTTGTGAAATGCTTAATTTAACACAAGAGAAAACACAAGGGGGGGAAAAAAGAAGCAGCTTTTCATCTAGGGATGTTACAATGGTTAACAGGATGCTCTTCGAGGTTTTATTAGCTGAGAAAGTGGGACTTTATATTGATGGATAAAGGTTTGAATTTAATTGTTTTTGGCTCTGAAGGCTTACAAAGAGATACTGTCATTGGGCTGCAAATGATATTTCTCTTACAATGCAGAGGATGCCTTTTCTCTGTCTAAAAGAAAAGCACAATTCTATTGCCTTTCTTCATAAATGGTCCTTTCAGTTAGAGAGTTTGCATGGTGAAGCCCACAAAAGAGAGAGCAAAATCTGTTTCTCTGAGAGCCTCTCTCATAGAGGAAAATCAGGATTTTCTTTCAAAACTTTTAGTGCTGAAAGCAAAAAGAAATTCTTAACAATTTATGGCAACACTGCTTTGGCAGTACTCATTTTGACCAACAGTACATTGGTTTGAAATTATACTCTTTTCCCAGATGCAGATTAATGTCTCTGTTCCCATGGGTCATGGCACCAGACCCAAAGCCCTCACAGTCCACAGTGCCCACACATTAATTTATATTCTTAAATCATAGCTAAAGTCATCATCCTGTTTTTCCCTCTCCAAAAGTATTTAGATGAGATACCCACAATTTTCATAGCTGAAATCAAGACATGTGCATCTTGCCTTATATGAATATGCTGAAGAGGAACCTGAAGAGCTTCTATTTTAATAGGGAAAAGATTTAGAGTTGGGTTTCTTTCTCCCCTCTCAATTGGTTTTGTGCCTTGAGTAACAAAGCTATTCATAGTTTTGCAGGTTACTGGACTTCCTCCACCCAAAAAGCATCTTATGCTTTCCCCAGCTTCTCCTTCTGCTCAGAGAGCTGGGCAAGCCATGGTAGCACTGGAGTCGGGGGAACGTGGAAAGCTGCTGAGCTCTCCCAGACCCTCGGAATGCAGCACATCAAAGGATCAGGTCCAGGTCTCCTGACTCATGCTCTTCTTCCATGATCCTTGCACTGAGGCAGATCTTGTTGTTTGCTCACAAAAATGCAGCCTTGTTATTATTTCAGTGTTGTAAGGGGAGGAATGAGCACACTTTGAGTTTCTGCTTTTTCCAAAGGCTATTTCTCAGTTCAGAAAAAAAGGACAGGTTTTTTTCCCCCAGTGTGAAACCCTGCAGCATCTTCTGCTGGTGCACAAACTGGCAGAAGCCCTCTTGGGTGAAGAGACTAATGGTGATCTCCTCAAAGCATGGAAACCCCTGGGATTGCTCACTCTACCCCATGGGTGCTCTGCTTGAACTCCCAAGGTCTCACTGCACCTTTTGCAGAGGTGAGGGATGAGCTGATACAGGGAGGAAGGAGCTTTGCATTACTGAGGAGCAGTTGGTGGAGCTGGAGCTTGTTTGGTGGGGTCCACTTGCAGATGGCTGGAGCTGCTCAAGCTTTGGCCTCTTTCACTCTTCCATGGAGGTGAAGAGCAGGAGCTCATCTTGGGCGAAATCTTCCTGGGCATGAGAAGAAAAGGATTAACTAATGGACAGGGTAATTAAACAGTGGGTGATTGCCATCTTCATTTCCTGTACCCTGCCCTGGGAGGGTAATAACAGGTTAGGCCATATCAAAATATTCTTGAATACCTTTAGTGACATGACAACAAAAGTTAACTGCAAAAATTTCTAGGAATTCATGGAGTCAGCAATGTGTCTTGGCACTTGACAGTTCTGGTTTTACTCTAGTGAGGCAGCTCCTTGGAAGTGCTCACGAGCAGTGGTTTGGTAGCAGATAGGTGCCATACCATCTTTCCATTTGCTTCCAGGAAGACTGCGAAGTCTTTCTGTCCTTCTCCAGTAGCAATGTCCTTCTCCAGTAGCAATCACCCACTGTTTAATTACATGAATGATCCCACTCACACAATGTTTCTTTCTGTAAAGAAGCATTTGGAAAGAGGAGTATGGGGTAAACAGAGTTTTTCATGGGCAAGGCAGAACAGGTAAAAATAGGATTGTCATCTCCATCAACCCTTTAGTGATAAAATAGGGCTGTGAATAGCATAACTTGTCAGTGAGACAGCTATTAGCCACAGAGTGCTGTAGATTGTGCTTCTCAAGGGCTGAATTTGTTATGGAAATTGGAATTCATTCCCTAAAGAAATCACATCCCAGAGCAATCCCATTATAAATGCATGGCCAGCAGGTGGAAGACAGCAGGCCTTGGCCATGGTAAACACAATGAGTGTGGTCACTTTAGCTGTTTGCTTGTCCTTCTTCCTCCTGTGCCATTTCCCATCACTGCAATGCTGAGGCAGATCTGCGTTGCTGTCATGCCCACAGGCCAGTGATCCTCACAGCCAGGCACTGCACAACAAAATAAAGGAGCAGCTCTCCTATGGCTATGGGGCTAACAGTTTGGTGTTTTCTACTCCACTGCTTCATCCTTTGATCATATTATCCCAGCTCAGCAAGCAACACAAACCCAATTTTTAATTCAGGAAAATGGCCAAGACATTTTTCTTCTTCTGGGTAAAATAAACACAAATGCTGGCTGTAGGTTGTCACCGACTCCTACTCATTTTCATCCTGCTGCATTGGGAATTAGAGCACAGTTTAATAATACATAAGGACAGGAATGATGCATTGAGGGCTTAAAACTGATTTTAGTCCTCATAGCTTACTTTACCACAGAATAGTGCAGCATTGGGATGCTGTGTGTTTATTGCTACATGGGTAGCAGCATGGGTTACAGTAAAGGAAGGGCCTCTTTTGGACTGAAAATGGATGAGTTTATAATTTAATTGGGGTGTTTATGATGTGCAAGTGCCATGCAAGTACATGTCACACACATGTCAGAAAAGCAATGTGCCCAAACCGCAAGGTGTGTGACCCTGCTGCCTTTCTGACCCCTCCAGCCCAACTCAGTGCCACTGTTGTACCCTCAGCTTCTCTGGCTCTGATGGCAGCAACCAAAATAAAGGTGGATCCTGATTTTTTTCCAGGGGGATGCGACCCTGCACTTTACACTTGCTGCCAAGTGGCCGCTCTATTTGCTTGAATCCAAGGAGAACTCATAAAGAAGCAAGCACAGTAAATGATTGCCTCTGTTAAGATGTCCAAAACTGATTTCCTGCACTGACCACAGCTTAATGAATAATGTTCCCAGCAAAGTTTAAAGGTACAGGGTGGGAAAATGTTGTTGCTACAGATGTCCTCAATGATGCTAAATCCTCCTTTTCATCGTGCTCCAGTGTTTTTGCATGGACGCTCTGTACTGCACATGTCCTCACAGCTTTGACCAGTGCTCACAGATAATTTTCTGCTGCTGCTAAGGGAGCTCATATTGTGTTCATGCTGAAAGCTGCATCAACAAGATCGCTGCAGGAGCAGGTCTGAAAAGAT
Organism: Corvus brachyrhynchos; assembly: GCF_000691975.1. Classification (NCBI taxonomy): domain Eukaryota; kingdom Metazoa; phylum Chordata; class Aves; order Passeriformes; family Corvidae; genus Corvus; species Corvus brachyrhynchos. The sequence goes on from NW_008240221.1 coordinate 4,465,631, forward strand.
GCTGCAGAGCTGGAAATAGCTGGGAGGAGAAGCTGGCTGTACAAGCTGGCCACTGCTGCTGACTGCTGCTCTGAGCAGCTGGAAATCAAGGCAGGTTTTGACCAAGGGTGGGCTAAAGCACTCGGGGCCCTTGTGCTTGGGTTTGGGCCAGTCCAGCTGTGATTCCAGGTGCTTTATCTCACAGAAGAGTCACCTGCCAGAAGTGGTCAGGTGACTGGCTTGTTTTTCTTTTCTGGGAAGCTCCAAGTTGTGATGGTCTTGAGGAGCACAGGCAGCAGTAAAACTGCTGTGTGTCCCTGCCTCCCTCTTGGTGTCTCCCCTTCCCTGCATCCCAGTCTGAATGGGTCCCTGGGATGGTGAGTGGAACAAACAGGAGAAGCTATCTGTGAAAAATCTATTAAAATAATGTTCTTGATAGTGCATTTGCATGTGTAATGGCTGAGGTGCTTTCCCTGGATTATGCCATTGCCAGTTTGGGAATGGCCATAAGACATATCTGCTCGAAGCTATAGTGAGCAATACTGGGAAGTGCTGGGTGGAGCAGGGAGGGGACAGCTATTATGTGCACATGGTCATTACACATGTAAACACAATATTAAAAACCAGAGCTGGTTGAATACTTCCAAGCATTTCTCTGGCTACCTATTGGAACTAAAGGCAGACATGGGTTTGGCTGGAATCCCTGCCTTTTTGTTCATCCTTCCGGTGACCATTTCCGTGTGATAGAAAAATGCCTGCAGAAAATGGATAATAAACTCATGTGTGTCAGTATTTAAATGAGAAAGTTTTGTTCCGTATGGGGTGGGACACTGTCCAACACAGCAGTGGCAGAACAGGATTTCTGAAACCTCCTGACAAGGATTTGCATCCCTCCCTCAAGGAGCAGCGGCTGTTGAGATGCAGTAAGTGAACACAAATCATGCTGGAGAGCACTCAACAAATAGAGCTCCTGGGGGATTGATTCACACCAGGGGAAGAGTGAACATCAGCACGGTCATGCCAAAGGAAAGCAGTGCCCTGTATTTTCACCCATTGTCGTAAGAAGCTCTTCCTCGCAGAGATGACATGGAAAAAGTGGGAACATTTGGACTGAGAATTAGCAAACTGGGACAGAATGTGAAAGAAAATCTAAACCCAGAGACCCTCAGGCTGAAAGACTGAAATTGATCCTGAATATTCAGAAGAGGTGACGAGCCAGTAAAATTATTTGAAGGCTTGGAAAAAGTCCTTACTCATGAACACTGCAGTCTGTTTAGTTTATGATAAAAAGAGCCTGAGAGGTGATGTGATCAGGGTGCAAAGATACTTTCCTAGAGAGAAAGCAGTGCATACTAAAAAGGCTCTGTAAGCAATACTGCCTCCTTGTTTCCTTATATTTTCCCATCTGTCTGTCAAATAATATAGCAGAAAAAAAGAGAAGACAGAGGTGGGACAAACTTTCATAAAGTCAACTTCAATGTCTGACATGCAATTCCTGCCACCATATTTTGCACATAAGTTGCTATATACCAAGTAGGTGCCCCTCAAGGGTAAAAAGGGAGTTCCATTTTCACCATCCAAAATTTGGAACCAGGTGAGTCTCCTTGAAACGCTCACATCCTCTCTTGCCTTCCATGTAGGGAGGGTCTGGAACAAATGTGATGTTCTCTCAGGGTTTGGAGGTAATGGAAGGGTCCTGGCACATGCCAGATCTCCTCCAGGACTCCAGCAGGCAAACCAAACCTGTGCTACTTGCAATGCTGGTGGGAAGTGCACTCTGGAGTGGTTAATGGGGTCATTCTCAGACTTCTGGAAACCTTGAGTGGTTTTTAAAAGTAATAATCTGTTCCAGGAACTAACTTGCTTTGAAGGAAATTAGAGAGGTAGAAAGAAAAAGCAATACAACCTCCAGCTGTCAACCTCTGCTCCTTGTCTCTTCCTGAGGGATTAAGCTGTTAAAACCTAATGTAAAACAAATATTTTTCAGGCAAGTGATGGAAAGATAAATGTTGCAGTACTAGGTTTAGTTTAGCAAGCTGCAGCTTTCCCTGAGAGCTCAGCGAAGCTGCTTAGGGCAGTGAGACCATTGTTGCACTCCCGTAGTCCATTTCGGATGGCTCCACAGTTTTGCTCCAGCAGCTATCAGCTCTACAACCCAGTGATGGCAAAGGAGGCGAGAAGGGTCTCCCCATGAGGGTTTCAGAGGACTTTTAATAGTTACATCTTATCCTGGCGACCCCCAGAGGTAGAAAGACCTCCTGATCTGGGTGCAGGGGGGTTTTCTCAGGGGCTATGGGGCGGTACATGGACGGGTTGGGGTACAGGAACCAATAGGGAGGGAGTGGCCAGGGCTAGGGGCAGGGGAAAGTGGGGGGGAAATACGGGATCAGAAAATCAGTGGGTAAACAGATCACCACAGATAAAAACTTGCTTGTCTTTTTGCTAGAATTGACAAAACCAAAACCAAACCTAACCGCTCCACACTTTCACACTGATAAAAGAGAAGTAACTTAGTTCTGGCATGAGATATAACCTACAAGGTGTTTCTGTTACTAGAAACAGGCATCCACACTGGGAATAGATGGTACCGATTGATAAAGCAAATAGCAGGTCAGCCAGGATGGCACCGCAGAGGGAGGATGGTTTCTATGGCGATGGAGAACAGCCATGATGGGAGGTATCGTGTGTAGGCGGCAGCGAACAGCAGCCTCGCTCCCAGCAAAAGTGGTTAGTTGCTTTGGAGACAGGTGCGTGCTCAGAAAAAAGCACCTCCAAGGGAATAGGACAGAGACAAAAAGGACTGCAGGATAGCAGCCATGCCATGGGCTAGTCAGGAGGTGAACAAATGAGGCGGCATCAAATGTGATGCATTTTGGTCATTACAAATTCTCTTTTGTTCTTAAACCCCACAGCCATGAGCACACAGTTTGGAAACAGCACACGTCTGGAGGCACAGCATCCAGGTGACAGTGGAGAGAGCAGTGAAGAAGCCGACAAATTAAACAGTAAATAAAAGCACAACTGGTGGGAGGAATAAAAATGACATTTCAGAATGAATGTGCGTCCCTCACTGAAATCACCACTGCAGCGGTGATCAGCACATGAGCTGATCAAGACTCCAGGAACTGCTTCTTGGTCTCCCACACCAACAGGAGAGGCCCACAGGAAGATACCAGCAGGGAGGTAGTTGGTGGGATGGTCTGTCTCCTCTTCCATACAGTCCCAGGCCAGGAAAACACATAATTGATTATTCAACCTAGAGTTTTCCCCTCTATCCAAAGAGAGTAACTTCACATGGTGGAAAGCATTAAAGGTGAATACAGTGACATAGCTCATAAAGTGGAGGAGTCTTGCTTGGTGAACAACACAAATACAGTTGATGTTTGGAGACATGGTGGAACCATCTCTATTCAAGAGGATGCTCTAATTTTCCCCCAACCTGTCAAAATCTGAAGAGACCCTGCCTTGTCTTTGTTCCTGGCTAGGTTGAGGCTAAATAAGGGACTTTGCCAGGTCCAGACCTATGAGACACACCTGAACTGCTGTGTATGGAGACTCATGTTTATGGATCCTCTTACCAACGTCTGTATGGCCCTTGTGACAGCTTCAGGTGTTAGGGAGGTGAAAGTGGTTAATCCTCATGGCACTCACTTGAGGTGTCAGCTCTTGAAGTTTGCAGAGGCACAGACATGGACAGGAGTGAGGAAGGAGGGCACCTCTGTGCTGGCACTGCCTGGCTGGCCATAGGTGCTGGGACTCCCATCGGGCTGGGTGAGGGATGGAGCTGGGGGTGCTCCCTGCCAGTGTGGGACAGGGTGGAGGACAACCTGAAGGCACCCAAGTGGAGCAGGAAGACCAGATCCTGAGCTGCCGCCATGCTCCTCAGGGATGCAGGAAAGGAGTGTGGGAGCTGTTTGCTGCCCATTCCCAGGCTGTGAAGTACTGGCATCCATCAGCAGTGACAGTGCCAACACTAATCCAGAGCATCCCCAACTTCACATTGGTATTGTGCTGCACTCCATCACTATTAGCACCACTGCGTTAGGGATAGATGAGTAACCTCAGGTCCTGCTCCCAACACACAGGCCCGAACAGCAAGATCAAAGCTAAAGGATTACTATCTACCATAATGGGGTGAAAGGAACTTCTCCATCCATACTGGAACATGGGATGCTGATCATATTTCTACACTAGCCCACTAGTAGCAGGGCTTTAAGAAGCTGAAAATGGCTTTAAAAAGTAATTATATTTTGAGAACTACATCTACAAAGTTTATTGTGCTCATGAGAATATAATTCATATCCTTCCATATATTGACCAATATAATGTATTTTGCAGAGAAAGTTGATAATATTTTACTGGAAAAGCGGTTGTTTAATAGAAAAATGAAGATTTATATAGATTCTTGATTTAACCTTCTAATTTAAACTTCGTAAATTTTTGGACCCATTCCTTGTATATGCAAAGTTAAACTCTTTTTTTTTTGCCCCCAAAATCATACCCTTTTGCTGCTCAACACCATTCTTATTGAAAAGGATTTACCAACTGTGCAATAGTGAGACTGAAATGGTGTGTTTACCCCCTCCCAGAGCTGCCCTGCAAAATAGATGGATTTCAATGTGCCAGAGTGTCCTCCCTGGCAGGTCCTTGTCCTGAAGAATAACAAGAAATAAAATCTTTGAGAATGAAGATAAATCCTAAATCTGTCTCCTTTCCCATTATGTCAGCCGCATTCACTTCATTTTGGAGCCATTTTCTCAGCAAAATTCCTCCCAGATGTGTTGTTGAAGATAGTGTATCTCTGTAAAGCTGCTAACACTTGTTTTTCTCCTTCAGGTACACAGGGATGGAAAAGGATTTTTAAAGTAGCTAGGCCCTCTGTTTTGACCATTTTCCTCAAAGTTTTTTAAGTAGCTATTGCAAATGAGTCCTTTCTACAGCAAATTCTCTCAGGGAACTGAAATGTAATCACCTGAGTCTGATACAATCCAGGTGAATTTGTTACAGCATTTACAGGGCAACTTCTTTCCCAAACCCAACAAGAAGCTTCCTTGGAAAATTAATGTCAAATAATATTACTCATGCTCCTAAAAAGTTTTCAAGAGGAAATTAAAGATAAATTCAGCTTTATGAACAGTCATGGCTATTAGTCACCACTGTTTGTGAGTGAGAGTGACTATGTTTTTGCTTTATTTTGTGTTTTGTGTTCACAACCCCTTTCCATTCTCCCTTACAGAAGAGCATGGATTTTTTAACTGAGAATGTGTCTTCAATGTTTCTGAAACTCAAGACTGAAGTTTTCTTAAACTTCAGTTTAAAACAGAATTTAATGCTGTACAAACCTGCTTAACTCTCATTCTAACTGACTTAAGCCGTTCTGATTGTCGTGAGCTACAGGACATGGTCTGCAGGTGAAATAATGAGATCAGCCCTGGCTACATGGAATATAAATCCAGAGTAGGCCTTTTCTGGGGGTAGCACAGCAGTAGTAGCAAATACTTACACCAAAGGAATTCGTGATAAGAAGCAAACACCTAGTTTCAGGGTTTTACCCAAAGGAAGATACTTGTCATTGGACTGGAATGGGATTAATTAAAGGCTATTTAAAAACTCATTTTCTTGGAGATTTATGGAAATTATTACCCATCAGAGCAAAATGTGCTCCATGAGCACCATAAACACATGCTTGTAGTCAACAGGAGACCATGAACTACTTGTGGAAGAGTGCAAACACTTGAGACAGCTCCATGGCAGCAAAAGCCTCCCCCTGGGAAAAAGAGGAGAGATCCTCCCAGATGAACTCTCCTGCTCACTTCGGACGCTTCCTTGAAAACCTCCCAGCCACACGCTGATGTCCATGCATCCTCCTCTGTTCTTGACATTTAACAGGGTCACAGAGTGAAGTGATTGATAGAAAGCTCCTTGTTCTGGCCCAGTAACAAGTGTATACTGGTTTACAGCATTTTTCCATGTAGCTACGCTGAAGTCTTCTAGAAAATGCATGTGCAGGCAGCTCATTCTACAAATCCTCTGGCAACTGTTTGCACCATGGATGGTCGGCTGAATTTAAATGTATAAGGCATATACATTGAGGAATTATATATTCAAATGGAGAAAACTTTCTAGAAATATTATTATTCACCCCCTGCTATCAAGAGATCATAGCAATCCAACAAGATCTGACTGCTTTGAATTATTATTCATGTACCATAGAATATGTATTTTTTAAGTAGCATTGTAAATTAATGTTAGCAAAACGTAATTTGTAATTTAAATGTAAATCAGAATTGACTAAGAATATAATTAAGCTCCGAATGCCTAGGTAGTATCTGCAGACTATTTTGTGGCAGGTTTTTTACTACAATTTTAAAGCACATTACTTGCCCTGAATACCTCAATGCATATTATCTGTACACGTGTGCTATAAAAATGTAAATAATAATAAGAGAGTAGGTTATGCACTAAAATTCTAGACTGATACATTTCTGTGAAACTGAAAACTGCTTTGTGCAGAGTTTTATGGGATTCTTTACCGGTTCATGGAGGTTGACTCAACCAGGGGGATGTTAGGAAGAAACAGTCCCCCCATAACTGGTGCTTCTGCTGCTTGAATTTAGTATTTTAATAGAAGTAAAAACCACGATGTCTTCTATTTTATCAAACACAGTCATGTAGCTCTAAGTAGTACATACATATATATTAATATTTGCTTCAGTGCAAGTCAGTCGTAAGTATATATAGAATATATCTATCTTACTGAAATAACCATGTGGTTGCATAAACATTTTGGTACTGGCCAAGATGGTGTGCAGAGTTGTCACTGCTTGTCTGGCCCACTACCCCCTCAGCACAGGTATTTCCCCACCAATGCAACCACCTCTGGGCTGTGCTGTAATGTGGGACCACAGGTATTAGTGAAATTATCTCAGTTGAAAAAGAGACACAAACCTATGTAGCTACACCAGCAGAGACAACTACCTGTGAGGTTGAAATGTAATTCAGATTTTAAAGTAATAAAAATATTTTCTTACAGAAACAGGGGCTTTGTAGCAGTAAGTAATTGCCAAGGCTTTGTGCTTGAGAAATTTAGGGCATTATCTTTAAAACAAAGATGAAGGACTGATCAAAATGAAATAAATCAGTTGAAAAAGGCCGGGACATATCTAATTTTTTTAAAACAGATGAGACTATTTAAAAATGCCTCTCTGTATCTCCGTACTTGGGGCAGCTATCAAATTGCTGCCATTCTCTTCCAGAAGGCAAGGGGACCTCTTTGTTTCCTATCAGCACCTCTGTAGCCTGCCAGCACAAGTACCCAGTAACTGGTGTTCCTGAGGGTTCCCAATATTGAATCCCAGCTGTGCATCCCCACACTGCCTTGGCCATCGCTCCTGAAGGGTCTGGATCCCCGAGAGGCAATGGCTGTTGGGCTGCTTGCTCCTGAATATCAAATCCATAGATCTCTTCTTGTTCTTAATGGCCAGCTATACAGATTTTGAAAGGAGAAGAGCACAAAGATGAAAGGGCGCACAGGAAGGACAGACAAAGGCTTTGAGGACCAAGTATAGACTGCATGTGGTGGGTTAATCCCAGATGGATGCCAGCTGCCCACCAAAGCTGCTTTATCACTGCCCTCCTCAGCTGGACAGGGGGGCAAAAAGAGAACAAAAGGCTCATGATTTGAGATAAGGGCAGGGAGAAAACACTTGCTAACAACTGCCACGGGCAAAAGAGACTCCACTTGGGGAAATTTGTTTAATTTATTATTAATCAAATCAGAGTAGAGTAACAAGAAGTAAAACCAAATCCTAAAAAACCTTCCCCTCCACCCCTCCCTTCTTTCTTTCAACTTTACTCCCTAATTCCCTCCCCTCCTCCCCCCAGTGCTGCAGGGGGATGGGGAATGGGGGCTACAGTTAGTTCATCACACCTGTCTCTGCTGCTCCTTATTTCTCAGGGGGAGGACTCCTCAGTCTTCCCCTGCTCCAGCATGGGGTCCAACCCTCTTTGACAGGCAGAAGTGAAATTATTACTGACAGCTAAAATTAAGATTTTAATAATTACCTGAGCTCTTCTTTGCATAGACTCAGCAGGAGAACATCCTACGATGAGCAGTGTGTCAGCCACTTATCTTGAAGTAAATGAAAGCTGAGGCTTTGCAGCATTGGAAAGATGTTCAGCAACTTTCAATGTTAGGCTCAAGAGTGTTTTCTTAGTATGAAAAGTTCAGTGGGAAGTTCACTTTGTATGAGGTGAGGACAGACAAATAGTATTCAGAGTGTAAATTATGTTTAACATTGCTGAAATGGAAGAGGGGGCGAAAACAGAAAGGGAACAAAATATTATAGAAGATTAAGAGGTGAATTAAGATGATGGCTTCTCTTCCCACACGTAGGTACTGATTTCACACCCTTTCCGAGTTTATATTTGACTTCTCACAGAGCCTTTCAGCATTGCTTTCATTTGTCTGTTCAGTAAAGAAATAGTCCAACATTTGCACATGGATGAACCCTGAGTATGGCTCTTGTGTTCTGTAAGGGTTGTCCAAGCACAACTTTGACCATCTGATCCTTGATATAAAGAAATCAGATCCTGTTCCAAGGGAAATGCCATCTGCTTTGAAAATTACAAAACAATTACTTTGGTTAGGAAATTCTGATGTTGCAGGGGTGACCAAAGGTTGAGTGGGGATGTACAGCCAAGGGACACTGGAGAGAGAGATGGTCTCCCATGTTGACGACCATTGTCTCTTCCTCGAGGAAGGGTTGTGAGATGTCTCTAGAGCAAGACCCCGCTTACCTTTTCTCCTCTGGAGTGAGATATGCTGGCTGAAAAGCCATCTAAGGTTGTCTGTGATTTGACCTGGTGATTTGGGGTTATGAGCCTCAAACTTTAGTTTCTGCAGTTGCTTCAAGAAAACCTTGTTTGGACTGACGTGGGATTTCCTAAAGATGCTCCCTAAACTCTGTGATTTTGCAGGATTAGTGTCTCACAGAAAGCTGGGTTAGTTGCAGTGTGTGTGTGTGTACATTTGTGTGTATATGTGTGTGTGTGTGTCTACTCCATGATGCTGCCCAAAGCAGTAAAGCAAGTTACCCATCACCTTCCCTAGATGATCTAGAAACCTCCATGGTCAGAGACTCCCCCTCATAGATGCCTGTCCCAGTTCTGTGCTACCCTCCTGGAAAAAGAGGTTTCCTTCTGTCCAGTCCAAACCTCCCCAATAGTCTAACAAGGGGACAGCTGCCATGGCATGAGGAAGGTTTAATGCCACTGGTCTCTCTGAGATGGATATCTGTTGCCTGGTGTATGCTCTGTTTCAGCCATCATTGAGGAGTTCTTAGACTTGCAGAATGGTTTGGGTTTGAAGGGACCTTAAAGATCATCCAGTTCCAATCCCCTTGCCATGGGCAGGGACACCTTCCACAAGACCAGGTTGCTCAGAGTCCCACCCAGTCTGGCCTTGAACACTTCCAGGGATGAGGCACCCACAACTTCTCTGGGGAACCTGTTGCAGTGCCTCACCATCCTCACAGTAAAGAATTTCTTCCTAATATCTAACCTAAATCTACCCTCTTTCAGTTTAAAGCCATTCCCCCTCGTCCTATCACTACATGCCCTTGTAAACAGTCCCTCTACAGTTTTCTGGAGCCTCCCTTTAGGTACTGGAAGATCACTCCAGAGCCTTCTCTTCCCCAGGCTGGACAACCCCAGCTCTTTGGCCTTTCTTCATAGGAGAGATTCTCTGGCCCTCAGAGCATCCTTATGGCCTCCTCTGGACTCGCTTCAACAGGTCAATGTCCCTCTTATGTTGGAGGCCCCAGAGCTGGATGCAGTATGCCAGGTGGGGTCTTACAAGAGTGGAGTAGAGGGGGAGAATCACCTCCCTTGACCTGTGGGTTGACCTTCCTCCAAGATAACCCATCTGTGGCCACTCGTCACCTCACCAGGTACAAGCTGTCTTCATCAAATCTGCTGGTTATTAATTGCTTTCCCGCAGGTTTCAACTCGTTGCAGCACATCTTGTAATTTCTAAAGGATTGTGACTTTGTAATCTTCCCTGCTCAGAAAAACTGGTGATTAGTTACATTTCTCTAGATAACTTAGAAATGTAGGTGGATGTTCATCCAAATAGCAGAGGGTGTTGAAGAAAGGGTAGCACACTAGAAGCCTGATTTTTGTTTTCAGTGGAAATTTTAAAGAAACCTACAGAGTACACAGTATCTAAATCTAGAAGTCACATATTTGAATGCATGAAATGTTATTGTTTATATGCAAGAGTGTTTATACGTAAATTTTAAATAATTCATCACCATAACAATCTCATCAGCTTATCTTAAAACCTTAGTTTAGGCCTACACACATTCAAATTATTTGTCTTCACTATCCTCCACACTTTGCTACACATAGTCCTCTACCAGCCATGACTTTTGAGCACTCAGCATCCTGCGGGGATTGGAAATGCTATTGCTGCTTTTCTGCACCTTCAAGAAACACAGTGACTGAGAGGCACTGGCCACACCACTGACTGTCAGGTAACTCACCACACATCCAGCTCAGAGGCTGAGGTCAGAAAAAAGTTGTCAAGCTTTCAGCTAACAGGGCAAGAGCAAGGAGAGGAGAGAACATGAGAGCACTTCAAATGCTTTTCCAACTAAAACCTCTTCTTTTCCATCTAAAACCTCTTCTTCTTTCCCTTGGCTTGTGCTTCATTATGTTGTTTTCCCCTTTTAAGTGTCACTGACTTGAGGAAGGTGGGGAAGAAGCAGAAAGAACACATTTTTTTCACTTCAGTGAAACATTTGACAAGAACTTTCCATCTCCATTCAAGACAATCACCATGGTGCAGGTCCTGCAATAGGGAAAAAGTGTAGGGGGGTACTCCTAAGGTTTCCTCATCCAGCAGACACTGTCAGAACAAAATACACTTTCAGTGTACCTCCTGAAACTCTTCTAGAGAAGAATCCAGCCCAGGAAGGGAGAGAGGCAGCATGCTGCAAGGCAGTTTATTATATCTGTGCTTTATCATAGTCACTTACTTATTTGCGCACCCTGACTCCTCTAGAGACAAACAGAAAGGATTCATCTTCACAAAAATACCTCAAGAGCCATAAAGGAGGAAGAGGGGAGTAGTTGGTATAAGTAAAAATGACACTCAGCAACACTCACATATCTTTTTCTCTGACTCCCAGGGAGTTAAACTGCAGACGCACTGAACTAGTTTGTAATTTAATTGTGTCTTGAGGATGAATGTCCTCTTGTGCACTTGCTTCTTCTCACAGAAAGTGAGCTATAGGCTGGGGATTGTGGGCATCTGCATATGTGGCACCTGTGGCTTGCAGTGCACCAGCAAATTGGAGTATTTCAACTTTGCTAACTGGTTTCACCTGTGAATATTTTTTTCACTGGGAAGGCAGCCTGTCTGAACCATCTAGTCTTTTCAAGTTTGGGCACCACCTGGTGCAGAAACAGAAGGAGAAGGAAAAAAGGCTGAAAGGATAGGAAAAGCTTATTAGCACACCGAGTTTTGCCAGAGAAAAACATCTTCATTCAAGAACAACATCTTCCTGCTCTTTATTATTGTGTGATCTTTCACAGCCTCATTTCTAATGAGGTAATGGTTTCTGCTTTTCAGTTTGTATGGGTTAGCAGATCCTCAGTGTGGGCAGCGATGTCCAGCCAAATCCAGCCTTGAACCTACTGTTTTGTTGAAATGTGTTCCAGTCAGACATACCAGGGATGAGAAGGTGGCACAGGGGAACTGTGTTATCTGTGAGATCTTCCCCATTTGGAGCCATTCTTCTGGCAAGGGGAAACTGCCCAGAGGGAAAATCAGCCACTGTACTGCTATATTGGTCATCTCTAGCTTAGCTTTTAAGTTCTAAAAGTATTCTTGATGCAGCAGAAGAACACAAACTGAGTTCTTCCACAAGCCAAGGAGAGGAATCAGAGAGGAGGAATCACAACTAATTAAAAAGTGCAATTTATTCAGGTGGTGCATGTAACAATTCCACTGAATGAATGGTTATCAGCAAAGCGTGAGTGATGGCAGAGATACCCCACAGCTCTCTGAAGGACACGGGCCCTATGGCCCTTGGTCTGCAGTGGGAGAGGAGTAATGTGGAAGGTCTTGGGATGATCTCAGTAAGAGTGGGCTGGTATCAGATTGGACACTGTATAACCAAGGTCAAAGACATCACAATGTGGGGGATAGAAAATCTTCAAGTTTTGTCTCTGCTAGAATGACATCAGATGCAAAATTTATAATAACTTGAGACAATTTGGATTTACTCTGCTTATAACAGTCTTAAATAAATTGCTAACAAATATTTAAAATACTATAGTATTATTCATAATCGTAAGTACTAATTCACAAATACTGAAAACAATATTTCACAATGATCACCAATGAGTTCACCTCTTTCATAAACCATGTGAAAGAAGACTGAGGGATTCCATGGAAAACAATGCACATTTTGGGTTGGAAACACTTTTTGGTCTGTTCTGCTTAATCTCTAAATGGTGTTAGAAAAATAGTGAAAGGCGAAATTATTGAAGGGGAAGAGAATTGCTGCATTCAGAGAGAAATTGTAGTGCTTAGGCTCAGTTTGCTTAATAGCCAGAAGGAAGAGAGGGAGAGTTAAATGGATTTCAAAATTATGCCAATCAGAGAGAAAGGAAATTGCATGTTGCCATCACTACTGCAGGAGCCAGGTGACTCTCAGACTGAAGCTACCAAACCCATTTTCTGCAAGTTTTATCCACAGTGGTGGTACTTTGTGAGCAAACCCCTTTGGTTGATGATAACTGCACTTTTTTTTTATCCCAAAGGTGCTGTGAGGATAAGTATACTGAAATTCAAAACCCTGCACTGAGTCCTGAGCCCCTCTGGGGTGTATCTCTATTTCATCCAGAGATTAGCACCTGTATGGCCACACAGAGAGCTGGATTAAGAAACTAATACAGCTGAAAGTTTAAACTAACAGATTTTGGCTGGAAGTTACTATTGTTTTAGCAGCTGTGGCCACAGTAGTTGTGAAGCCATAAAGCTAATGGAAATATTAAATTCCTAATTATACATTTTCTTAGAAGTTTGCATATGGATATCTGATAACTTCACAGCAAATCATTAGGGCCCTGCAAAAGGTATTTAAATGGAATATAACAATGAGATGGGGAAAGAACTGTGCTTAGAAATACACATTGCTCAGGCTCCCTGAGGATGTTCCTGGTTTCTTTTTCCTATCCAATTGCACAATATCAAATAGTCCCTAATCCTGCTGTGCATACAGTGTGCAATAATATACCTCCATAACAAGCATCATTTACAGTGCTTGACATCTTCAAATGTCTCTACAAACCTTAGCTAATTAATCTGCTTCCACACCCCTGTGGGCTAAGCATAATTATCCTGAAGAAGCTGAAACAGAGAGTTACTGCAGGCCACAGAGCACGAGGGGCAAAGGAGGGCTGGGAGCACTGCTGCTGGCACACTCTGACTCCATGCCTCTCCTCTTCATGCCCCTACATGCCACAGACACTCAAATATGTGTAAGACCGACAAAAAATAAGCAAAATACACAACATTGTTAAGGTTTCTATATAGCATTTATTTGGAATGACCTGCCATCAATTATAGTTTTGTCTCCTGGAAGCAAGGTGACCCTAAGGTCACATCCTGATAGAGTCACACACTGACATAAAGTCACATCCCACTGCTCAATACCATCATTAATACTGCACATGGGAATCAGGACATCAAGCCTCAAAGTTCAAACCAAACTTAAAATCCAGCAACCTGATTTGGCTTTGGTGCATGACTTTGCAATATTAGATAAAGTTTGAGCCTATTTCCAAAGCTTGCCAGGGGGAGTTCTGCAGCACCTCTCTTTCTGTCCATGCCTCTACAGATATATATATATCTGTTGTGTTTATGAGAAGTTGGTGTTTGATGCTTTTTAGCCCAAATTTTTTCATTAATGTAGATATGAAAATTCAAGATCATATTCTGTAGCACATGCCTTTTTGTTTTGGTGAATTGCTTATTTCAGAAGAACAAGATTTATTATCGATATGTTTTTAACAGAATGTTTGGAATTTTCCAATCGGAATGATTTTATCTACATTTTCTCTTCATATTTATGTTAAATAAATCCTTCAAAGAACTGCTTTCCACTGACATTTTTCACAACCATGAATGTATTTAGAGGGGCATTTCTGAACTGCCTGAAGCAACCCTCCCTTTGCAGAAGGCAGATCTGCCCTGGTGACCTCAGCAATGCAGATGAGATCCACATGTCACAGCTCCAGCATGTTTTCAAGCCTGTGCTTATACATCATCCAGTACCCTGATTTTCAAGGGTGCTTCATGGCTTGCCATCAGAAAGTCAAGGGTGCTCAGCTCCTGCAGCAAATAAGCACAAAACTATACAACAAAAGTGTAATTAGTGAATGAGTCATTAATTCTCATTATTCTGCAGCAGAATCAGAGCTGTTCCATCAGGGGGTAGCAGGTATCTCTAACTGACTGTTAGCAATGTAAAACACATCCATCACAGTCACTTCATTCCCTCGGGGGAGCATCAAGGAAAGAAAGACAAGGATGCTGGAGCAGATAAGCACTGTAAGGCCCTCATTCTGCAAAACACTGAAATATGGGCATTTCAGTCATGTTGGCTTCAGCAGGCAGGGAAAAAAGCACAACCTTAGACACTCAGCATCAGCAAAATGCCAATTTATTAAGATAACCAGGCCTGAGGGAAAAAACCCCCCCAAATCTCTTTAACTTATTACACATATAATCCCCTGCTGCTTTTCGGTTGTGACTGTGGTCACACACCAGGCCTATAGTGTTGTAATCCTGTGGGTTTTACTGGAGCTGGTTCTCATCCACCACGGGTGAGGTCAGGGTTAACCCATAGATGGAACTCTGTGCCAACACCAGAACTTTTGCATATGGTTTCATAATCAGCTCTTTATTAATTCCTGCTTCAAGGTGCCTAGTTTAAAATAAAATGATTTTTCATTTTCTAGCCCAGCACACTGAATATCAGAAGGACGAGAGGTGGTTTTCTGCTAATGCCTGGCACTAAGAGCTGATCCAGCCCATGTGCTGGCTCTGGGCATCTTCAAAGGCTTCAAAAATTTTTAGAAAATATTGTATCAAAATCACTCCTGTTGGTTAGGATACACACCGACTGTGGCAAATCAAATTAATCCACAGAGCTACTTTGGCCCTGTCAGTGGATTAATTCCCAGAATTACTTTAATCTATTACCTTTGCTTTCATTTTCTGTTAAACATTTGTAAAAAAGATCAATATGGAAAAAATGATGCACAGATAAAGCAGACACAGAAGCAGAACTAAGAATAACCCAGTGAACTGCTCTCACTGGACAGTATAAATATTCCTTTCAGGTTAAAAATATTTCTTTGAGGACACAGAGCCCCTAAACACCAGAATAGATTTCGGACAATGACACTTCCTCACAACCAAGGGAGTAACATGTTTTTGCCAGTAAAGGATATGCTCTGCTTTGCAAAGGAAACTCCTGTTGGCTAATTTCACCATGGAAACTCCAGGTCTGACTATAAAAAGACCACCTTATCTCCTGACAAATATCCTTCTGCTGGGAGTAGCAAAAAATTAAGAGCAGCTGCTGTGAACCCCAAGCACAGGGGTAGCGGCTGATGTGGAGCAATCATGGGGACAGCCTGGATTAGGCTGGTCTGCCTGGAAGCCAGCACTGAGCACCCAGACGTCTCCATGTCAGTAATAAAACCCAGGCTAAAACCAGCCTTAGCGTCCCCCTGTCCAAATCGCCTGTCCCAAAAGAGGCCGATGCATTTCCCTTCCACTTGTGGGACAAACATGAATTGTGCGGATGTGAGAAAAAGGCCCTGAGTTTTCAGCTTCAAAGGAATCTCTGACCCAGAGGTTCCTCATGTTGCTCCCTTGGTCAGTGGCTGTCTGAGGCTGCTTTGTGTAGGGTGGTGGCAGAGCAGCTGTGTGAGGGGATGAGCTGTATACTGGAGGTCCTCTGACTTCCTTGGATCCATTTGCAGAGATTTTGAGGTTGCTGTTTGTTTCTGGCACAGCTGCCTGCTTTGATACATCTTTAACACAGACATTTTCAATTCCTCCAAAGGAACAAATATAGAATATATAACATAAATATAATAATATTCATTATAATAATAACCAATTATACATACATATGTAACATACATGACCAGATACACTTGCTGATAATGGTTGAAGAGGACCAATGTGGTCACCAGGATACTTACGATGAATCCTTTTACAGATGTAATGGTGTCCAGGTTTAATTATGGGCTCTGTGCTTCTGTCTCTGTCAGACTGAGAACTACTGAGGCACTGTGGGTGACAGACTGATGGCTGATGGCTATACACATGGCTAAAATGAGCACAGGTTAGGGAAAGGCCAGTCCAAATAATCAGAAAGCACACAAACTTACGTTGTGGTGGCTAAGTCCACTTTACACCCCCCAAGTTACCCTAAAAGTGGTCTCTCCTTACAACACTGTGCCAGAAAGTTCTCCCTTTGTCCAGATTCTGCTGGGCACTGGCCCTCTCCCCCCTCCCATTCCTTTTCCCATTGGCCTGTTATGTCACTCAACCTTTCCTCTGCCCCCCAGACCTCAGACTATTGGTTTTGGATGCTCTGCCCACCTTTGGGAGTTCTCGGGATAAAACCGGCGTGGGCTTTCAGTTGTGGTTCTTTCTTGCCTCTGTTTTCTTCGGGGTGTTGCCATTAAACACCTCGGGTTTGCATGCAGAGAACCCCTCTCACCTCTTTGTCTCCGTTCGTGCACAGACTGTGTGTGACCACCTGCGAAGGTGAGATTGTGTGCACGCGGAGGTGCTGGGAGAGCGCTGCCTAAGAGGTCCACGAGGGACCCAGTAGGGACAAACACGGCATCGATCCACCAAAGCTCTCATTCAGTAAACTTGTGATAAGAATAACAAAAACTAATTTACCATTTTTCCTGTGTAATCACAACCACCGCAGTGACTTACAGCAACCAAAGGCAGTTTTACACAGGTTTTATCTTTCTTCTCTACCAGTAGAGAATTTACATTGCCAATAGCCATGATTTCACTTCCTATTGCACTAGATGCTGCCACAGCATCTCTGAATGACCTGAACGGTGTCAGGATAACCAGCAGGGCTCTTTGGTCTCCATCACCCCCCAGTGAAAGAAGAGGCAGCATTTAGAAAGAGGGAGGCCTGTAGTCCACAGTACCCTGCACTACTAAGCAGACAGATATATTGTAGCTCTTGTTTTTATATTTCAGAACATCCAGAAGAAAAGATGCTTTTTTCGCCCTCTAAATTAAAAACTCTAAACAATCCCAAACCAAACAAAACAAATGATTTGCAACTGTTCAGGAGCGTTGAAAATTATTCTGGAAAGTGCTTTAGGCTAATTTTGTAAACCACAACAGAGCTGTAGCGGGTAGAAACACACTTTCATCTTATTTATTTCTCTCCATCTTTAAATGCTGGGTTTGTTAGGATAAGCTTCTCTTTCAAATCTGCTCAGCATGACATATACTTTCTTGGTTATGAAGTGTCTGGCCACACAAATACAGACACAGACATGCCCAATGAGCATATGGTCTTTCCGTCCCGTATTAACTTTGTGCCAAATCTGGCTTCATTTTTCCGCCAAGCTTTTCCCTTCCAGTGGTGCAAAAATAAACAGGGCTCACATTCCC
>NW_008240221.1:4483499-4500579 GCF_000691975.1 Corvus brachyrhynchos
GGGACTGAGTTTTTCTGTGTGCCTGTAGCAAGATGAATAAACTCATGTCAATATGAGGAGGGATGTGCTGCAATGTGCTGTATCCAGCATGGAGGCTGCTGGGCAGATGGAATGATACCCCTGTGCGTGACTGGGCTGAAGTTCACACGGGTTGTCAGCATCTTTGAAAGCAGGTGAATCCCCACTTCATGGAGCTTTGGGTCTCTAATCTCAGCAACCCCCTCTGTTGTGACCACCTCCAATGTCTCCTGTGAGTCCTCCCGTGCCAAAGAAGTACAAGCAGGGATTGTATACCGTTGAGGTCTCAGTCATTGTACTTTTTAGTGACCAAAAGTGGCCAGCAGGTTTAAAAACCCCAGCCTTTCCCCTCCTTTCCTGATCATCGTCCCGGCTTAGAGAATTCCTGGGAATTTCTGTTGGCTTCAGCCTGCAGCAGAGTGTGCATGCCCCGGGCTGTTTCTGTGCAGGCTGGAGAGATGAGCACCTCCAGAGGGAGCATTCGCGCCATGTTAAAACGCCGTCCACGCAAGGGCAGGAATCTCCTTTCACAATTTTAGCTGGTGAAAAACATGCGAAATGCTCTCACCCGAGCTTCTAAGAGCCAATGCTCTGGTTGGCTTTTGCATGTCAAAGCGTGTAGAATTGAAGGTGAGAAATAGCTCTTTGCATACTGCCAGAAGGTAAAGCAGTCCAGGAGGGACTGTAGGTACCTGGATGCATTTACAGGCAAGTGACAAGAGCAGAGTCCCTGCTCACCAGTGACCGATTTCTCACTGTATAACACGAGTGGAGTTTTGAGCAGTAACCAAGTCCTGAGGTGGAGTGTGAAACACTTGATATTTGGTTGTGTTGTGTAGCTGCTGAAGCACATACAGACTTGAGAAGATTTGCCGGTCCAAGAGGCAAAACAATCCCTCCACAGCAGGCAGGGAGCTGCTCCACATAATTTCTTGGCACTTTGGGGTGACCTGCAGCTGGACTGCAGATAATCAGAACCCTGGGAGGTACCAGCAGGAGGGGCAGAGCAGTTCTGCCGTATGTGAAAGTAGTTCCTCCTCAACTGGCAGGAACTTGTTTGTGTGTGGTGCTCACTTATTCCCTCATACCAGTGACACACTCTTAAGTTTACAATGATGCGTTACAGTGCTGTAAAACATGAACTTCAGTTTCTCACTTTAGATTGATTTATGTTCCAGGAATTTTGTACTTTATGGAAAGTACACCAGGAAATTGTGATTCATTATTTTACTGTTTGGTCTCCAGTTGATATATCTTATTTTTGTATGTTTATATGTGGGGGAAAAAAGGAAGACAAGACTGAGATTGAGTTCTTCTGCAGCAGGTAAGCTGGAATTCTGCAATTGTCTTTTCTGCAAATTAAATTTAACTAGTGCAACGGCTGGAGCATTCACTTCAAAAAGAGGAGAAAGTTCAATGTTATGCAGTAAATCATCCATTGCTTTTCAATAATTGGGATCATATGTCCAGAAGAACAAAAAAAACCCAAAACTTTACTGGTTTTCCCAAATTCATAAGGAAATTGTGCTATGTTTTTAAAGGTAATAGGGAAAATATAAGGTTTTTGGACTGTTTTGTTTCAAAAAAAGAGGAAAGACTTAATAAAATGTGAAGACCCACAAGTCTGGTGATACACAACTAGCTTTATGTCACTGAACTCCTTGATTAAACAAGACAGACAGAAGATCCAAAGAAAGCCTTTTCCTGCGTAGCATTTATATCTCCGCTCAATATTCACTCTTCAGGGAGGTCTACAAAATGTGAGACCATGTTAACTGTCAAACAGATGTGAAACAAATGTGTAAAATCTTCTGGAAGTACACAGGCTAAAACTGATAATTGTGACACCTTCTAGCCTTCCCTAACTTTGTCTCTTCCCTGTTGCCCATCACCTCTTTGGCTCAGGCAAGAAGTTACCTTTGGTGGGTTCTCTGGCTGCTGTAGAAAAGGCGTGCTGAGGTGCAGGCCTGAGAATGTCAGATCTCTGGCTGCATTTATTTGCAAAGTAGCTAAAAGCAATGAACAAAGTAGCCAAATTCTGTAGGATCCTTCTTGGACCCAGCAAGAATTTTTCAGGCTGGATCCTGCAGCCCCCATCCAGGGTCCACAAAAGAGAAATCCACTGAAAATCCAAACACAAGAGTTCACTGATAGTTTTTTATTCTGGGGCAAGAAGTTGACTTCCTGCAAACTGAAGGTGATGGTAGCTGCTAAAGGTCCCATTTTAGCCAGAAATTTTGGGGGCATGAGAAGCAGAGGAGCTAGGCAGGGAGTGCTCAGGGGGAGCTTGATTCCTTGTAGGAAATGCATTAAAACATCCCTGGGGTACTGTCACAGAACTAATGGCACCCCCTCCCTTCCTTTTCCCATCATCTGCACATCCACAAACCTTCCCTCGTATCGTAAAAAAAGATAGTTCCTCCTTATGGTTTCTGATTATGTTTTATAATTTAATTGGAAGTAATACCCTTCTCCTAATAGAATCTGTTATAACAGCCTTGTTCAGAAATATCAACCCCAGAAATGTTCTACAGAAATTTCTATTAAAATTCTGTGGCTTCTTCAATTAGTTTTTAAAGAAATCCTGAAGTTCTCGTGGAGTGGGCACTTCCAGAGAATTATGGAAAAATAATCATGATCTTGTACTTGAAAGTCAAAAAGCTCATAGATGCTCATGAAACCCTCATTTCTGCCTCTACAAATGGTGTAATTTCTGGGAACTTGGGTGGAAGCAGGCAGGATAGTCCTTACAGCAGGGTAGGGCCAGGAAATATATAACTTTGGAAATTTATCAATTAACTTATATTTTTACAGAAATTGGTTCTGATCATGTTGGCATTCTTTTTAAATCCCATCTTAATGCACTTGAAAATACTGATTTCCCTGCAGATTTGACCACATGTCCACTATACAGACAACATGTAAGTAAATTATAACCTACTTTCCCATCAACTCTGCTTCTACTTAGATTACTTCTTTCTCACCCATGCTGCACGCAATAATTTTCAAAACAAAGTGAATAAACTAGCATAAGCATTTAAGTGCATTTCCACTGATTCCCATACTTAAATTAAACATGCAAATGCAAACATTAAAAGGAATGACTTATTCATGTTCTTAGGCAAAGCATACATATTAAATTAATGTATGTGTATCAAAGAAGAAGTGCTGACTCTTGGAAAGCCCGTGTAAGAAACTGTACTACAGACTGTTCATTTAATATTTTTTATTGCTTAATATGAAACTTAGAAAGACTGACTGTATTGATTCTATCTTAAATATTTGTCAATATATTCTCATTTAGAACAACCTCCTCATTTCCAAATATATATTTAATGAAGCATTATTATACTCTTAAATGCTTTAAGAGTATATGTCATGTTAACATCTATACAAGGGAACAGCTTTATGTGTGTGTCAAATGGGAAGTTATCAGTAATACAAAACAGCTATGAAGGATTGCATGTACAAAGCTTCACCAATACAGAAAAATAAGTTTTTAAGAATGACAGAGATTGGTTTTAATTTTTGCCATTTCTTTGAATCTTGTTTTAATTTGTAGCTCTGGTGGAAATTCCGTGTACGTGCATTTTTAGATCTCTTTATGCCACAAGAGAAGACTGGGAGGGGAAATAATCTGGTGATGTTTTTTGTGAAGTTACTTCTTTTGTCTGCCAAAGAGGTGAAGGCTTAAGTGATCTGCAGTTTAAGTCTCAGAGTTCCTAGCAAGAAAAGGTGTAAGCTTGTCAAGCTTACAAAACCAACAAATAGCTCAAGGACAGAGCTGGAAAGGATGGTTTTGGCACATTCAATTACTGGAAAGCTTTCACAGGAGGAAAATTGTCTTCAGTGGCTGAACTGCCTTTGTACATGGAGAATCAAAGTGCCAAGGTTAAGGCTGGAACAGACTCAAGTTATCTCACCCAGGTTAATGGGTAGGAAGCACAAAATGGAATAAGTGAAGAAGAAGGAAAAAACCAACATAGCTGAGATAGAAATCTGCAAAGCAAGAAAAAACACAAGGTTATATTCACAAGATGGGTGGCCAGGTAAGCAAAAGGCAGTGGAATAACTTCACTTGCAAGGAAACTGAGAGAGGTCGGGGTGCAAGAGCTGATTGCTTGGACACTGCACAATGAGGCCATGCAGTGAGGCACAGGAGCCAAATCTTTGGGTGCAGGACCTGAAACCAGGCATTTACAGCACAGTGGGAAGTTCCTTCTGGCTGGAGTACACCAAGAGCAAGGCAAAACTCAGGTAGGGAGGTAGGGGTGACAGAAAAGCACTGTACATTACTGATGTGGTAATGAGTAGAGAAGGAAAAGCATGATACAATAAAATTAATCAAGGTCCATTGCCTTCTTGAAAAGCACTATAAATCTTCACTTTACTACAGCAGTAGCATAGATCCACTAAACCCTCTAGATAAAATGTGACTGTGGTTATGGGATGGTGGAATAGTATTAGACAATCAACAGAACCTGTGAGAGACCTCCTGCTCCTGGAGATAGATCAGAGCAGAATGATATCAATAATAAAACTCAGGCTACAGGTGATGACAGAGTTCTATTCTTCCTGATTCTGGACCACTGGCAGACACTTTTAAGAACATATTTATTGAGCTTTCAGGAGGTAGTGCTAATTCAAACACAGCGACAGTGTTATTGAAGAGGTGGCAGTAGAAAATAGCCCTGATCAAGCAGATCACAAAGCTTTCTGATTAAACTGAATGGAAGGATAAAAAAACCCTGTGGTTTTCTGCCTTCTTGTGCTTGGCTTTTTTTAGTCTCAGAGGAGTGAAGGAACTTTGAGACTTGGCTGCAAAGGAGATTCTTGATGTCAAAGATACATAATTGCTTCTGCATTTCAGGAAGGAGAAAAAACTCATGAAGAACTCCAGACCTAACTGGTGACAATCCAACTAGAAAGGGATATGAGGAACAGGCAAAGAGTCCACAAGAAATGGAAAAAAGAAGGGGCTGACTAACATGGAAAATTGTATCTTATAGGTCAGAAAGTGTGGGGAGAAAGTGAGATCTGTCAAAAGCTGGGCTGTGTTACACCTTGCAAAGGAAATTAAAAACACGTTGTAAAATGTTCTTTGGTCATAAAAACAAACAGAGAGCAAATAGAGGAATTTGAAGCTGTTCCACAGTAAAGATTGGGGTTTGGGGTAAAAGATAACCTAAGCATGGGCCAAAAATGAAATGAAAACTTTGCTTCAGTTTTTAGTCAGCAAAGTGACACACCAAGATAGTGTGACTCAGGTGAATGAGAGAGCATCTGGAGCGGAAAATAATCTAAGGGCTTAATATTTTCAAAGACAGCAGTTCCATCTCTATCCAAAACCCTGAAAGAACCAACACAGGAACCTGCCCAAACTAGTAAATTGATATGTTATCTCAGGAACAGATGTTGGGAGGAAAACAAGAGTATCTTCTATATTTTAGAAAGCATGAAAATTCTGATCTAGCTAAACACCAATGTTAGTTTGATTTCAACAGTTGGCAGAGATAGACAAAGGAGTATTGTTTAGCACAGCTTAATCCAAGGTAGGTCTCTAACCTGCTCTCTCTCTGATAAGCTTAATCGATTCTTAGCAGAGAAAATCCCCAGTGTTTTTCTCATCTTAAGTAAAGTATTTCATACAATGTTGCCTTAGAAACAACTAAATAAGGAACATATCAAAGGCAGGTGAAGAATTGGCTAATATGGAAATAGGAGTTAGATAAACCACTGGGGTAGAAGACAACTATTTTGGGTGCTACTAAAAAATTACTCTCTGAATCAACCTTTTTTTATTAGTGAGTTCAACAAAAAACATGACAATGCTATGACAATTGTCACTGACAAAGACAGAAGAATCAAAATACAGATCAGAAAAACTTGAAGGACTTTCAGGATTACAAGAATAAGTAAATGATGGACTTTCAAGGACAGAGCCATGCACTAAAAAAAATTTTGTGGTTTTGCTGTAAGCTTGGAATTAATCTGTTGGTAGGCAAGAAACTTTAGTGGATTAGCTGACCACTGGTGCCTTTAAGCCAGGTAACTATGGTGAAGCAAATATGTAAACTTGGTGTTTGCAACCTTAGATTTCCTTGAAAAGAAATGAGACACTGCGACTTCCTATTATAAAACGAGATGAATGACCTGTGTATGGAACTTACCTTAAACTTAGAATACAAAGTTTGAATGTCTAAAGTTAGGTTAGATGAATGTCTCAGAGAAATATTTGGCATGAAAGCCCTGCTTCATGCAGTATTTCATCCTGTGTGGTGGTGTTGACATTTTCTTGAAGCAAGAAAACTTCATGGGAAGTAGGCAAGGCTGTAAAAGTCAGACACCTAAAGTGTCAATTATTTTTGAAAGGATCAAGTGCCTCAACCCTGTCTTTGAAACAATTCTGCTGTCTGCCTTTTGAAACCAGAGGTAGTGGTGGTGAGCTCAGCCCCAGCAAACTGCTGTTCTGGGTGGGGGCCCTCCTACAGTAATGCTCCCTGGGTAAGTGTGACTGCACGGATTCGTGCCATCAACAGCAGCCAAATGCTCAGCAAACACCTGGAGCTACATCACCAAGGTTTGGGGGCATATTTCTACACAGTTGGTGACCCCTGTTGATGGCTGCGTTGCAAAGATGAAGGCGCTGGACTTAGCTAAGTCCAAGGAGGTGGGTCGACACAAGGCACAAATGCTCTCAGTTTATTTTGTATCCCCTTTTCCTAGAAAAAAACAAGGCAAAGAGGATACAAACTGGAGGTGCTGCCTTCCTTATCTCCATGCAATGGGGGCCCACTGGGTGTTCGGAGGTCAGTTCGGGTTGCAGGAAAAGCTGGGCTACATCACCCTCCTCTGCCATCAGCAAAGATTCTGAAACTACAAGAGGAAAGGTCTGGGCACTACTGTAAAACAAAAAAATTAGTTTCCAGGAGTAGGTTTATGGGTGAGGAGGAAATCCCCAGGACTCTTCAGTGGAAAGCAATCATTTGGGACTGCAAGTCAGCCAAAGCTCTAGACTAAGATGGAAAAACTGTTTGGCGTATACCACAGACACTTGGGAATAAAGTCGTCCTGGACCAAATTCCCCTGGCACAGTGAAAATCCCTCCTAAAGATTTCGTTGAGGGGAGTTTGGATTTCCACTGTGGTGATACGGTTGCTCTCGGAGCACCTGCCCTCGTGATTAGGTGCTAAATTCTGCCTTGCGATCTCTCATCAGGCCAACTAAGACCAACAGGGGCAATTAAATGCTGAAGAAAAGATAAGGATCACTAATCAACTTGCAAATCGTCTAATCAAACCATGCTGTTCACATCCCACTGTTCCAGTGGATTTATAACTATAATTATCCTATTTAATTTTTTCCCAATCAATTTTACATGAGTATTTATTTTTGTACACTAAACATATTGTCCTCCATAGACTCAAGGAGTTTTTTATAGTCATGCTTCTTTAACAGCCACCTTGCATGGCAACTCTTAACCTTGATGCATATATAGACAGAGGCAAAAAAAATTTCTAGGGTATGGCTCTCTGCTAAACTGAAGCATTTTTTTAGTGTGTGTATATATATGTCTTGCTTACCTATATATTTACTTTTCATAAAGGATTTTGTGAAAAATCTGAATATTAGTAGATAATTTAGTGCACTATAAAAGATGACAGATTAAAAGATTGCATGATTTTTTTTAGAAAGGTTTGATTTTCAAACAACTAAAATCCTCACATCTTCAGTGGTTTACTTAGACCCCATGCAGGCCTTCCCTTTTCACATCAGCTATACCTAATATATTATATATTGCAAGAACAGTGTTAACAAGGAGACCATTTGTATATACTTAGGTTACCTAATATTTTACCTTTAAAGGTTTTTAAATGAACTTTTGGAAGAGCTCTTTCTTTTTCACGTGCATCATCTCCAACAGCATTGCAGCAGTTAATGTGAGGTCTCTCTTAGACCTCTGAAAAATCTCTTTTGACCTGATGATGTTGAAAAAAATCAAGGACCCTTTCCTTTTTTGTATTCCCCAGGGCAGAGCCCCTTCATGTCTCAGGAGATGCCACTTCAGGTGGATCCTGTCAGGTGGGATAGTTAAAAATGGAGCCCCTTCCTTGTCACTTCCACTCCCCAGCTGTGAGATCATATTGGATATGCAGCAAAAGTGAGGCAGGAATAGGTTTGGGCATATATGTCTGCTAACTTGCTCTAATAGCAGCAGGTTTAATGACTTTTGATAGGATCTTGCAGATTACATGGGCTGTTGAATCCTGGCATGAGTTTTCTTAGGTAAGCACTGAAATTCTTGGCAAGAAATTAAGAAGATTCACAGTCAAAAATGAGATAGAATCCACTGAGTTTGTGAATTACCCTTGTAGGAAAATGTAGTCCTGTCCATTGTACTGAGCCAATGTGCTAATGACAAAATTAGAATGAAAATTATTTCTATACTTACAGCTTGTCCAAAATAATGTTAACGACAGAACACTCATCAGGCTTGCATTGTGTGTAAAGACACGGAAAATTTTAGTTGTTCTAAGCATATAGCTTTGGAGCAAAGAAAAGGAACTATTTTCCACAGCTATAAATGAGTCTTCACCTTTATGGTGCACTATTCAACCTGCTCTGACAATTCCCCCCATAAAAACCCTTGTATTGACCTAACAGCTTCAATCCCCAGCTAAGGCTTTCTTCACTGCAATAAGAAGCAAAGCACAGGTCATCACAGCAAATATCTGACACTCAGGAAATTACAGAGCTTTAGTAAAAAGAGAATAAATCCCACCTTTTAAATCGAGAAGCTTTTGTGACCATTCATGTTTTCCATATGTGGTAATACTATACACTGAGCCAAAAACATCTTCAGACCCCAGTCTTAAAGCTGAAGAGGTAGCTGTAACACATCAAACACAGCTCCATGTTACTACTGGAATAAAAGCCTCACCAAGCTGCCAAAAATAAAAATAAAATGAACCCCCACGCTAAAATGTATTTCTGTATTCCAAACGGTAGTGAGAGATGACAAATAGCTGGAAAAGGCAGCAATTCATTCAATCAATAGATAAACTACACAAATTCCAGAAGAAGCCTAGACAATGCCATTATTGAGAAAGAAAGCACAGTCACTGAGGCAGCTCCTGCAGTTAATCACACCCCACGTTTAAGGCAATTCTGCTCCTCCTGGGTTCAGGGAAAGTTGACTGGAAATAAAAAAATACGTGGAAGACATAGAAAGCAGCAGCCTCTGCAAGCCAGATTTTAGGGCTTGACAGGGGGTTAATCCAGATCAGTGCTTATGGAACAGAGTTTTATGCCTGGGCTTCTCTGCTGCAGCTTTACAAGCAGTAAATAAAGAAATACAAAATAAATGTGGAAGCTGTGTAGCCCATAGCTCCCTATCTGACCCACGGCCAGCGGAGTTGCCTGCTCCATGGGGTTTACCATGTCTGGATTCAGCTGTCAGAGGAGGCTGAATATATACAGGAGATGGGAGCAGGGAAACCTCCCCCAGGGACCCTGGGAACCCCCAGGGCTGGCTGCCAGGGTGCTGGGCACACCTGTACTGGCAGCTAAATCACACCAAGCTCCCAGATGGATAATGGGATTATTAAATCTGCTCAAACAGTAACAGTATGTAGTCCTGGACAGATTTAAAAGAAATATTTATTTCTCTCTCTGAGCTCTGCCTAGAAAGGAGTCTTCCAAACCTACCTAGTTTGGCAAAGGTTTTTTCCCTAGGAGAATGATCATGGTCCCTCCTTGATGTTTACCTCAAGAAAACTATGTGTAAACTGGAAACCATCAAAAATCCTAACACTTCCAAACTCACAAAGCAAATCAATGTAATAATAAGAAATGGTAATCTCGGGCTGATAAAAACACTGAGAAGCCAAATATATTAAAGAAGTGGCTGTTTAAAGTCCAGCATTGAAACAGGAGATACATGCCCACAGTATTTAAAATGTGTGACCAATTATCTACTGTCAGTCACTGTAGTACAATCCAGATAAATCAATAATGTGTTTAATGGGACAGTGGCATGACAGCAATATTGGAATTCAACTAAAGAAAAAACTCAAAATGACAGTAGAGGATTACATTTTCATTGATACTTCATTCATCAATGATTGGGATAGCTACCTGCACCCCAGTAGGCCCCTGAGCTATTTATATACCAGAAAGCTGAAACAAGTGAACCCTTAGAAACACATAATTTGAAATGCTTATTGCTACAGAAAGGTCTTTGTTAAGGGCAAGATACAAGATTTTCCAGAATGGGGATGTAAATCTGCACATACACCTCAAGACAATTTTAAAACGTTTGGTCAAGTGCAAGTAACAAATTATCTAAGTACAATGAGATAAACAGGGTATTCTGAAGTCAGTGGTACTGCATCAGTTAGGAATTCAGCCCAGTTTTATTATTTGGACACATGGCAAATAATTTATTATTGTAACCATTTGCTTAGGGGCTCAATTAATAAATATTTATGCAGCTGTTTCTGCTGTATGTGGTTTATCAGTAGTAGAATGTCACTGGGTATGAATGATGTAATTTAAAACCAATATATATTTAATGGTCTGCTCAAGGATAAATTAACCTGTATAATGAAATATATGTTATTAATGTGATTCTGTGATTTTTT
This sequence comes from Corvus brachyrhynchos, assembly GCF_000691975.1. NCBI lineage: Eukaryota > Metazoa > Chordata > Aves > Passeriformes > Corvidae > Corvus > Corvus brachyrhynchos. The sequence goes on from NW_008240221.1 coordinate 4,494,161, forward strand.
TACCGGGAGGCATCCAGATCATACATTTATTGGAAATGCAAGAATTTTATGGTTTAACTGCCTCAGATTAAAAAGCAGAATTATTATGAAAAGGCTTTGAAGAACACATTAGTACTTTGTGATCTATTAGGTGCACAATTTGAGGTGGAAAAAGTATATTTTCAAAACCAATATGCCGTAAGCATCTTTATTTGCATTGCTTGGAAGTAACATGGTGTTATTTTATATTGAAGAGTGTGCTGGGAGACCTCAACCTGCATCTCTCTTGCCAGGTGCTGCTTCCATCTCCAGAAGAGGTTCACTTTGAGAATACCCCCCATGTTATAGCCCCCACAATTTTCTGGGATCTCTCTGAGGAGGTGGCTCTCTTGCAGACAGAAGGACATTGTCTTCACCATTCCCATTGGCTAAGATGCTGGAAAGGACTTTGGAAAGACCTGGAAAGGAACTGGACCCTGTTTCAAGCAGTCTGGTTTGCTTGCCATCCTTACTACCTGAACCAACCAAAGGAAGCTGTGAAGGGAAGAAATGAAGCTCTCCTCCTGATTTAAATCTTGCACATCTTCTCCAAATGCTGTTTCTGCCCACCTCCCTATATTCCCCTGCTGAATGCTGGAATCCTACCTTAATGAGGCAGCACGATTTTCTGCCTAATTCATTGTCTCACCATAATACAAAGCTGCTTGTCTGCAGACTGGATCCACGTGAGATGACACAGCTCCAGCCAGCAGTAAATGTAGGAGCTGTTGCATGCACATGGCTTAGTCACTCTATCAGTATTTCAGCAGAATGTGTGTTCCTCCACAGTGCGAAAATGCTGAAGTCAAAGGTTCCACCATTGCTACTAGTCCTGGGGCTGTGCCTTTTTTCCCAGCATGGAGAGAATAATTTATGCATCTTATATTGCTTGTACGAGTGAAACCAGAAGTAGGTGCCCACATACAGACACTTCCTCACTGCTTTTCATTCTCTAAATTAGTTCTTTTTTATTTTTCTTATTTTTTATAAGGCAAGTTCTCTTTTTGCTTCAAGAGTGTCATCACCAGACCTCTCATAGCTGTTATTTATTAAGAATACAGAAAACACTGGATGTATTTAGAGCTCTAATGGCCACCAGCCAGCCTTGCAGCTTTGCTCCAGGGCTGGGCACAGCTGCACAACTTCTGCAAACCAGGGCTACATTTGAAAGCTTGAAAACTCCTTTGCACTGTTTGTATTTGTTTCAGCATATTTATTGTTTCTAACTTGGCAACCAAACATGTAAATGTGTAGAAGTATCGACTTTACTGGCAGTCAACCTGTGTCAAACAAGGCAACATAATGATACCAGCCTCGCTGCAATGCAGCAGCCAAACCAAGCTTCTGTCACAGCATAGAGAGCTTCCTACCTGTTTTTTCTTGAGAAACACTGAAAAGTGCTTTAAAAGTGTACCGTGTGTATCCATACTGATGCTTTAGAAACTGTAATATGAGAAAAAACCTACCAGTGTAGGGGATGGGAAAGGGGAACAGGGTTTCCTCAGGACAGGTTTGACAGCAGCTACAGCAACAAGGGAAGCTGCATCAGCAATACCCTGTGCTGTAGCAAACCTCCACAGCACCTTGCTCTTACCTAGCCAGCACTAAGGGTGCTTAGAAAAGGAAATGGGAACTGATATGAAAATCTTTTCCACTTTTTTAGACAGGGAACTGCCAACTGTAGTATTTTTTGAACTGTCATAGGCCCTACAGTATACTCATGAACGCATGCAATTATGGAAGTATGGGTATAGTGTTTCAGTGGCTTCTATCACTTTGGGAGCAAGGCATGTTTGTTTATCACACTGCTCACTTCAGGCGTGTAACCCAAATATGATCCAAATGATTGAAATTAGGAGCTTGACTTTATTATAGATGTTCCTAATAAGCTGAAATTAGAGGACTGGAGTGTACTTCCTGAGTGTGGGTGCTATTGGCAGTACCAAGAACCTACACTGCAGAAGGCCAAGGACAAGTGAATTTGGATAGAGCTATATCATAGAATAATAGAATGTCCTGAGTTGGAAGGGACCCCCCAGGGTCATTGAACTCCATCTCCTGGTCCTGCAAAGGACAAACCCAAGAGTCACACCATGTGCCCAAGAGCATTGTCCAAACAGTTCTTGAACTCCATCAGGCTTGGTGTTGTGACCACTTCCTTGGGGAGCCTGTTTCAGTGCCCAACCACCCTCTAGGTGAAGAACCTTTTCCTAATATCTGACCTAAGCCTCTCCTGACACAACTTAATGCTGTTAATCATGAGAGATCCTAAATACACCTGATACCTCAACAGAGCTGGACAGATGATTTCCTGCCTCAGCAGCCTCCATGCCAGAGCACCTGTGGGGTATGCCTAGCCCCTGCCCTGGAGGGACATCTGCTGAGATAAGGAGAGTGCTTAACCTCCCAGCCGGACTCCCTGGAAAGGCAACCGCTTTTCAGTTACGGCGAGAAGAAGACAAACCCAGAATCCTCTGGGAGGCCCTGTGCAGATCCTTTGTAACCCATTGGCCTTTACCCTCTGACACCCACCCCCTGTAACCCTATAAAGCCAGCCCCCTGCCCCTGCGAGGGCAGAGAGAGCCTGTCCTTGGCCTCCCCTTCGCCGGAGTACGGACCGATAAAGCTGCCTCGTGTGGAACAGCTGTACGGGCCTCTCGTCTCTCTCCTTGGTCTGGCCTGGAGGCTGCCCTGCAGAGCTGAGCTGAAATCACGAGCTGACAATCACTAAAGAGCTGACAGCTTCTGCGCAGGCCCTCCTGCCAGCAGCTGAGGGAAGACACCGGGCCTCAGGAAGGCGATCCTCCATGGGACCATCTCTCCAGACCGGTCACAGCTTCCTTGGTCAGAGCTACTGACCCCACACCAGCTGCATTAAGCACCCACCAGGTCTTCCCCAGCACTGGGATACTGGTGGCTGTTGCCACTGCTTCTCAGCCACCAATGGTTTTTCCATTCAGCAATACCTGAGATTAGGTAAAAGAGTAACAGGGAAACTTTGCAAACGGTTGTCAGCTGTTCCCAAAGGGTCCAATAGTGAAAATCCTCAGAGTTAAGATATTGCCTCCTTCAGGTGCTTCACTTTGTGTGTTTGGGGTTAAAAGGCTACTGATAATACTGTCTAGGAAACAAAAGGAGTGAACACTTCTGAGGAGGGCAAGGAATGTGAATGGAAAAGAGGACCCAGTTTGTCATATACATTTTGTAAACAACAGCTTCCTGCCCAATCTCTGTGAACTGACCACAGCGACCACATCTCCAATGAACCTCACGCTCTCCTGATGATAAGCATCCCAGACAGAAAAAACGTGACATACCCTGAGGTTCAGTGACAATCAAATTGTGATTCATAAATAGAGAGTTTCAAAAAGAAGTAGCAAACATGAATTTTCCTACATCTCTCTGCCTCAGAAAAAGACTTAGAAACATACTCTCTTTTCTGGTTCTAGTGGGAATGTTCTTCATGATACTATTCTGAGCTAGGCCAAGAGAATGTTCAATTTGTGTGTAAACCCATCATCAAGGCCTGCTTCTTAATACAAGACATTCCCAGAACGTGATGTTTGAGTGGAGAGCTGTGACAATTGCAGCTACATATTAAATATTGAGAGATATAAATAGCTAATTTTCTCCTCAATCTCCTCATGTATTACTTTACCTTCCTTAATGATGAAGCCTTTGGAGCCAGGAGTGCATGGCAGCACTTGTGTGAAAGTGCCTGGCAAACTCAGGGACGAGCAATGTCGTGGCTCTGCCAGCCCAGCACAGTCCAGCAGCATCTCTGCAGACACTGGGGAGTGCTCTGCAGCAACTGGTCAGCACCGTGTGGGACGCCCAGACCATTGACATCAGGGAGTGCTGTAAAGACCCGGATCATATTTTCCACCTTGGTTTTTTTCATAGCCAGAATATGTATAAATTTTAGCTGTTCTTTCTCTTGATAGTTACACCCTATCCCAGGAGTGATGGAGATATAAGGACGGAGAGTTCAGACATGAGTGCAGGTCTCTGACCCAGCACTTTTTCCTTCTCAAGGATAATTCTGGGCTAGACTGTTTTGTTTCCCTGTGTGCTACAGAGCTACCTTGCCATGTATGTTCTCCTGTGTGGGTGGAGATAATCTCTGTGCCTTTGCCAGTGCATTCTTAACTCTTTTGAAGCTAAGGGTCACATATGAGTACTTTCTGTCATTGTCAGCCCATGCTTCAAAGTTATTTCAGACTTGCTTTGTGACTGGATTATTTTAACATACTTTACTATACAATTTTGTTGAAAGGACCTTCCTGCAAGTTTAAAAATAACAAAGCAAACTCGTAAACCATGTGTTGTTTTTTCTCATGGGTTTGAGAATGAATAAGGGTGGAAAGTGGGCAGATTTTCACTTCAGATGTTATTTCTGCACCAATTTAATGTATTCACCTTGCATATGCAGATCTTTTGTTTGCCAGGCAAAAGGTTGCACTGAGGTGCAGTAGAGAATAAAATATAGACAATTTCTCACTACCTTGGCAAAGTTTGAGCTATCTCAAAGACCGTCAGCTTGAAATTTCAAAACTCATGTGCCAGGCCCTAAGTATCAGGCAACTATCTCAAATTCCTTTGGAGAAGATGATGTGGATTTTGATCTGTCTCTTGGTGTTTCCAAGACCTTCTTGTCCTTGGGTGTAGATAGGGGACAACTGCGATAGCCCCACATTTGGAATGTAGTTGCTGATAGAGAATTTCTCATCCTATGTCTGTTTCCCTTTTCCATTCCCCTTCCATTTCCTTACACCAGCCCTGCTCCGCACACCCATCCAGCCCCAGGCATGTTCCTCGGCCTGCTCAGGGAGACCACGAAACTCCAAAGAGGGGGAAAAGAACACAGGCTCCCTTATTCCACCCTCCCAGGTCTGTGTTTGCACAGAAAGACAAGAAGGAAGACTGATGAAGGCAATCCGAAACAGATGGGCTCTTCCCACTATTATACCTGGAAGGTTAACCAAGCTATGGCTCACTAGGACCTACAGCAAGTGCAGCCTCCAGTATCCAGGCCAGCAGCATCACATAGGATAAGCCATTGCCTAATACTCTATGTTTTCACAGGAAAGTGAAAAAGATTGACGTGTATGAACCAGGGAAAAATATTTTGACAACTCAACATGTTTACAACTTTTAGCCAGACAACTATTTCATTGTGGATTTCAAAAAAATATTTCACACAAAGGATTTTCTTACCTTTTTTCTCACTATTTCCATTGTCCAGCAGAAGAAAATTTATGAAAAGGGGAAAAACATTTCCCTATCACCATCCCCCAATTTATTTTTTCAAACCTTTACGTATATGCTTCTGCCTTCTCTCTCCTTTCCCCATTTTCCTGCCTCTCAAGACAGAAATGCTGATCAGATGGGGTTTCCCTTCCAGACTGAGCCTTGTAGGACTTCTCCCATTTCAGAGATCAGCTCTAGTCCCAGCTAAATGCTATGAGCTACAGGGAAAAAAAACAACCAGCTAACAAATGTTGGCGAGACCACAAAATACAGATTGTGTCTGTAGGAGGAATATTCTCATGCTGGGGAAATACTGAATTTTCACAACATTGCAGCAGATAATCTGGAGGAGGACGGGATTTTTTTCCCCAGCACTCCCTTGTACAAATAAACACCGCTGAGAAAACAAACTTGTTTAGGTGAGAGAGGGTTGAATTAAACAGTGGTATCCATTTGTGGTCACCTAAAGCTGCTTCTATGCAGATTGCTTATCTGTGTTTACTGCTCTAAATTGCCTAAATGGTGTGAGCAATTCTGGGGATGGGTGGATGTTGTTTATGCAGTTGTTTAGGTTTGTTTGCCCTTGTCTTATGGACACGGATAGATGGAAATAAGATTCCTGGTCTGACTTTGAGGTCTCCTTTTTCTTCCTTTCTGATGATTGTGAAGGATACTTAGAGTACATTAGAATTTTAAAATCAGTAAATTATCCCTTCCCTATCTTGTGTATACTCTTGAATTAGTGCGTAGGGCCTTATGTGCATGGCTAAAAAGTAGAAATGGAAAAAAAATGGTGAAGGCACCAGTAATTTGAGCACGTGGCCTTTTTACCACACATTATATTCATATAAGAAAGCAGTCATCTATTTAGCTACCATAAAAAAAAAAAGTCCCTCAGTAAAATCAAGACCCAAATCCCTACTCCATGAGGCCACATGATTTCACATGCTACCTTCAGACTGTGAGCAGACCACTAAGCAAAGGTGACTTTATTACACAGGAATGTACTGGATTTTCCTCTGGGCAAGGGTGGGATTCCCAGAGCACTCCATATATTGGGGATTTGCATCCCACCTTCCTGTTTTCAAAGTATCTTCTGAGTAGAGCTCATTTAAAGAGGTGCTCTAGGTAGGCAGCAGGGATAGGGAAAG
>NW_008240221.1:4500763-4508783 GCF_000691975.1 Corvus brachyrhynchos
AAAGAGAATTACTATTTTTTCAAAGCTTTATAGCCAAAGTAAAATGTTTTCTGTGTGCAGATTGAACCAAGAAGGGGAGGCTGTAAGGAAATTACTACTTAAAAGTTCTTCATCTGCCAGGAACAGAAAAGCAGGTATAAAGAAATAGATAAATAAATAAACAAATAGCAAAGACATGGCAGGGAGAGAAATCCCTGATGCAATAGTAAGCTATCGCTCCAGAATAACGTGCTCCAGGATTATGCGTTGATCTAACTAAGACAACTCATGGTGTGCAGATCTACAGATCCATCTGCAAGTGGTGACTGATACTTCTGTTTCCCAAGGGTGAGCTAAGGCGAAATACAATCTTCTGTGATAATTGCTGCAGTATGCATTCATACACCTAGCCCAGGTCAGTGTCCAAGAGACATGATCGAAAATCCACTGAAATGGGTGAGAAAATTTCCACTGTCTTTTAACAAGTCTTGGGTGGGATCTTGAAGCTTATATTTTAATGAAGAGCCAAACAGCTTTACAATTAAAAACAGAGAAACAACCAGTGTAGGAACACAATCAGTCCTTTTAATGTCATTAAAAGGCCACCAGATGGACAACTTTCAATCATAATTAAATTACTGTCCTCAAGTAGAAACTACACTGTTTAAAAACTATTAAGTTTTAAGATGAAACATATAAAGCTGAAAATAGCATGACTCATCCCTAGTTTTCTTCTTCTCATCCTCATTGCACAAAAGCTCTTAAAATTTGGCTTCAGCACTTTTCTCCTAATTATAATGCATGATCCCTTTGTCACTGTGAAATGCACTCTGTTAAGCTAAAAATTTGCTGGAACTGTACTGATAAATCAGGGCTGAAACACAATTTACTGTACTCTAACAGGTCCTCACAGAGTCTCAGGTGCATCCTGACTTTCTGCACTTTTGATGTCCCCATTATATAATGAATAACTAAAACAAAGATGTGCAGAAATAGGTTTAGATTAGAAATTAGGAAGAAATTCTTTCTTGTGAGGATGTTGAGACCTGGAACAGGTTGCCCAGAGAAGCTGTAGATGCCCTATCCCTAGAAGTGTTCAAGGCCAGGTTGGATGGGGCTGTGAGCAACCTGACCTAGTGAAAGGTGTCCCTGCCCATGGCAGAGGGTGTTGGAACTAGATGACCTTTAAGGTCTTTTCCAACCCAAACCATTTTGTGCTTCTGTAATGATTTTATGATTCATCATTGCAGAAGCAAAGCTTTCCTCTGTGACCTTTCTGTGTATCTACAGAAATAAGTTCTTTTAAATATATTATATACTGGTGAGACAAAAAAACCTGTCACAGCTCTGTCCCTTTGTCATTAAGGTCTATCTAGTAACGCCACCACCACAAATACCCCAATGCACAGGTGAGCTCAAAGCAGCACTGAGCCTTGCTGAGGCATAATATGTTCTAGGTCCCATAGCATGCTGTAACTTAGAGGGTTAATCAAGTTTTGTATAGGGATGGTGACCTTTTCTTTCTTCAGAAAGAAAGGGACAGGAAAACAGATGGTGAGAAATAGAGGGTAAAAGCCATTGGGAAAATGAGATTGTAAATCAAAGCAGAGCTATGCTTCAACTTTACTATATTTTCATTTTTATTAATAGCACCCACTACTATGTTTTATAGCCTACCCTTTAAAAAATAGTTCATGAATTGCAGGGGGTCCTATAAATTTGATTGCAATTTTTAAAAATATTGTAGTTAAAACAGAAAATTTATCTTTCTAAACTCTGCTCTTAAACTCCATGATCCTGCATATGTATTTACAATAAAAACTATCATAAAAGATGGGTATTGTGGATGGGGAATAGAAATTGAGAAACAATAGTCTATTCTTTATTTTAAGGGTATATTAAATACTATTCTTGGTTTAATTTTCTTCACAGAAAATTAACTTTGCCAGGACCATGTCTAGTTGAGAACAGCATTTATCAAACTTCCTTAGTAACATCGAACATGCATGCTGGTTTTGAAGAGTACAGCACCCTGGCTGGGGTGATCCTACTGGTTCTTCTGGATTCTCCTGAATGCTGCTGCGTTCCCTTCTTGACAGAAACAACTTGAAAAGTGCAGACTTGAGACCAAAGCTTGGGAACATTCTGAAAATAGGGGATTGCATTATACTTATTTCTATTTCTTCTAGGTTTGACTCTCCTTCACCTCTACTTATTATAATGTGGAATCATCTATCATGGGCTTTTTGGAACAAACATTGAAAACCTGCTCCCAGTGCTCTATGCATCCACGTACTATGGCCTCTTGGAAGCATGATGGAATGAAGTACAACAGGAAAAGGTGCAGAGTTTTTTTGAGATTTCCATATTTTTGAAACCAGAAGTTGTTGACTCCTTGCCATAGCCTTGTGGTGTCTCTTTATGAATTTTCTCCTACTACCACATGTCATCTTGTATGTGGTTACATTTAAATTACTGGGGAAAAAATTAATCCAGTCTGAAGCAACCATTAATGATACCCATCGATATCTCCTCTTTACAAAAAAACCCATTTGAACAAAGAGGAAAACTGAACTCTCTTAAGCATAAAGGATATGCTGGGTTTGTCTGTTAAGACTTGGTCTAAAAAGAATGACTTCTCAGGCTGTTTTCACATTCTACTTGCTTTATACCATGCTTTGGGATATTAGTGACTGTTTGGCTAACACAGATTTTGAAAATGGTATCTATTCTGAAATTTAACTTAACTTTGAGCTCTGCTAGTGTGTAACTAATTCTAAAAATTTCTGGAACTTAAAATTCACTCAGCAGAAGGTGGGTAAAAGCACACAGGACTGCACTGGACTCAGCTGTATCATGATTCAATAACCAGACTGATTATCAGTGGACTACCAAACATTTACCTCAGCACTGGCTGCTCTAGTGCCTGGAGAATGACTTGAGCATCACAGTCCTATTTGTTTTTGGTTTTTTGTTTTGTATTGTTTTGAGTTTCTTCAGATATTTAAGGTCTACTACTTAGAGAGACTTTTTAAAATTTGTCCTTATATAAAATATATTTTTAAGGTATCATCTAATGTGCTGAGGATAAAGTCACTGCTGCATAAAAGTCTTGGAAAAGACCAAGAAGATTTGAAAAAAAGCAAATGCCTTTTTCTTTGGCAATCGTGTGCTGGTATCCACATATTGGTACTGACAAGCAGCTTAGAGTCCATCATGAGAAATGATGGGAGAGAAATGGTAAATGAAACATTTCATAGTCCCTGCTGCAATCTCAGAGACTGAGAAGCAAAGACTACTCTTTACTTGTGTAAAGAAACAAGTCTCACATGAGTGATCCCATTTTTGCTATTTCTCTGGTTATGGAGTATTTGAGCTCTGGCAGTCCTAATTCTCTATGTTAATAAGTGACTGCACAAGAAAATAAGCCCGTGACAGAAATCTACACATAATGATCCCAAAACTTATCAGCATTTTTGAGGACTTAATTAATTATATGGTAAAAAATGCCCTGTGAGCAACACCCCCCACACACCTATGTGTAGGTCATAATGAGTACGTTACTTTGCTTCCCTGATTCTGCTGCTTTCTGCATTTTTCTGACAGTTTTACATTCCTGCCTGCCACTGCCCACAAATACATTTCTTTGCTACCCAGTCTCAGTCAGCAGAGGAGCTGTGTGATGGGCTGTGCAGTGAATATGCACAGACACGTGCATGGTGCATGTTTCCCAGACTGACAGTCTCCAGGATCACACTGGATCTGAATTTCTAGCAGTGAGTAGCTGTTCCCAACAGTATTATTTGGAACCCCTTTGTGAATCCCAGCTCCACAAGGTGGCTCTCGATTCCTTTAAAAATACCACTGCTTTTGTGGATTAAACATATCCGAGAATGATCTTGAGAACAATCATCACAGCTCTATGGATGCACAGTGCTACAGTTGAACCCAAGATCCCCTTTAGTACGTGGCATATTTTTCCTTCAGTAAAGCTGAGAAATAGACAAAGTCTTACACTATTCCAGTATTACAATTTGAAGGAAGGTTTCATGTCAATTGCTCAATAAAATCTGAAAAACAAGAAAATAAAGGCATTATACATGCCTGTGTGAAATGGGACATTCAAATGCTCACTGCCTGCTCTGTTCCTTTGTGGCTTTTCTTCTAGAAGTGTCCTTCCCCTACTCCACACCTCTGTAGGATCAGGTTAACATAGTCACTAGGCACTGAAGGGTGCAATCTCTGATAGTATGGACAGCAGGATGGCAGTGTGGTGCTCCTCAGGAAAGAGATCTTGCCTTTGAAGGCCGGGACACACAATGAGGTATTTACTTGACTTGAGCCAGACCTTCAGCATCCCCAGGCAGACCTCCCAAATCACTTTATGGCTGGCCATGTGCTAGCATATGGCTTCCCAAAGAGTTTTACCTCCTAGAGCACCTCATCTGAATGCGAGGTCCTGCCCTGAGGTCTGTGTCTCCGAACCCCCTGGCTGGCTGACCATGCAGCGGATTACCAGCTCTCTGTGGCACGGAGAGCCGCAGGTGAAACTGGGGCGGGACTGTGGCACTGCAGTGTAACTGTGTGAGATGGGCTGGGCTGCAGCACATGTGCAAAGCAAAGGCTGATAGTGTGACCCCCAAACTTAGTGTGTAAGACTGTATCAGTCTGCCCTCCCTCCTGGGTACAGTATTGCTGCTTTTGGTAGCCAAAACCTAAAAATTCCTGTTGTTTACATCCTAGGAAAATGTTAAGAAAACCTGAGTAAACTTTGGGAAAAAAGATGATTTGCTCTCTGTTGATTTGTATGTTTGAGGTCATACTTTCAGGTTTTCCCCAACAGGGATAGAAATTTATTTCACTTATAAAATTTGAGAGCTGAAGCATATAACAAACACTATCACAAGGCAATGCTGGGTGTGTCTGAGCTGTAACGTTAAATTTGTTCTTCTTGTCGCTTGCTTCAAAGCTCTGCCAAGCTCAGCCCCTCCCTGGTTATCCTTCCCTGCCGAGCTTGCTGTAACCCCTACGCCTTGCTGCTGTTCCCACCTTTGTCCTTGCACAACTTGCTGCACCTTTGCCTCCACTGTACCTCTGCTGGCCCAGCTTCTCCCCCCGACCCTTTTTATAATGTGGTGTCAAAAGATCACTTAAGAGTGAAGCCATCTGCTCCTTGTTCTCCTAATTTCTCTTTTGCTTTCTGTCAGCCTTTAAACATGCATTTTCCATGGAGAGATGGTGCAAAGATGAAATCTTGGGTGCTAATAACTATGTGTGTTTTCTATAAACTTGAATCTGGTAGATCTGCCCAGTGTTCATGTGCACAATCTTCGGAGCAGCTGAGGTTGCTGTTTTGCTCTTTGTAGTAGGTGTCTGACAATGGGTAAAGACTCTGGGGAGAATCTGTGCTGCAGAAGTTTGTATCCTGGAGCCAGCACAATCTCATGAGCAATAACCCAAAGGATAAGCCAAGAGACATGTCTTTCAGTCCGATATGTATTTTTTACGTTTTCACATGCAGAAAGTCTGCAGTCAAGAGGCAGAAATGTGATATCAGCAATGGAACTCAGTTCATAAAAAATTCAAATCAATGGAAACAACAGGACATATTATTTATCTAAGCCTTGAATCAATCTGACTACTATGCATAATGATCTTAATTAGAAAAGTAAGCTGAAGCAGGAAGACAGTCTGTCTCCTGGCTTTGAAATTATCATACCCCTATCAGTATGCTTGGGTAACTTGTAATTAGGGACAAAGGTTACACATAATTTTATATGCTGAAAAACCGGTTTTATACATGTCATTTCAAAAAAATATTTAAGAAATAGATATAAGGCTTGCTAACCCTATTATACTTTGATTTTTTTCTACCAGATTAGTAGTCTGCACTAATTAGTTGATGGACTTCAGAAATACCAATAGAAGCTTTGCATTTATAGAGAGCCAGGAGACACTAATAAGAAAATGGCAATATCAGCATCAGTCTTTGTACGAGTTTCTGTACAAAAGTTGGTACCTTTTCACGTCTATTTCACCTGCATGGAAAACACAGCTCAGAAAAGCAGTGTGGGCTGTCCAGCAGCAGAGAGTAAGGGCTTTCCTGTTCAAAAACTTTACTGGAGTATGGCCACAATTACACCAATGCAGTTCCCTGTGCAGTCCCCCATTCCTTTCTTCTTTTCTTGCTTATCTTCAACTACTGCCATTGAATATGATGTGTTCAGGTTTTGACAAAATGGCAGTCCTGTGATTACACTTCTTTAGTATTTTATTGATGAGCTGTAATTAGAAAACAGAAGACCTAACGCCGAGGTCCTGCTTCATCAAAGCAGTCAGTCCACACTTAATTTAAATAAATTCTTCAGTTTAGTTAAATCTACTGAGCAGGCCCACTGCCTGCTCACAGCATTGAGTCACACATGACCACTGCTCTCAGCAGGAGCATTGCCTTATCTTCTATGCTGGAACACACCTCTTCCTCTCTTATCACAGGTAGAGATGTCCTGATTTTTTTTCAAGGTAGTATTTAATCTTGGAAATACATTAGAAAAAGATCAAACCCTCTGTGTCACACAAAATGGCCTTGCTTTCCCAGAACATTATTTCCACAAACAAAAAATATGGAAATTAAAATCACAAGTAGGATCTGTTTCATCAAAGTATTAGCTACATTTCTGTGAGGTTGACAATCACCTTTTTAACATGGCAGGAATTACATGTGTAATTCTCTTTAATGGGTGTTACAAATGTTCAGCCCACACTGAAAAAAGATCACAGTTGGTATGAGTAATAACTTTTTTCTTGAACATAAACAGTTCCCCTCTAGCTCTGTACATATCCTCCAACATCAATGTAACCACAGCTGTCAAGGCAGCCTCACCTCTTTCTATGTATATTTTAGCTTTAATTTTTTCCCATGCTTTCACTTAGTGGACTTTTTTTTTTTTTTTTTTTAAGGGCCTAAACCTGTTCTCCAATTTTGTGGGCAAATTCACTGCAATAACAGATCTTGGTGTTTAGACATCTTTAAACATTACTATTAGCATGCAAGAAATTAGAGACCTACATCAAGATCTGGAGGTTTGGGTGTTGTTTTTTAATTGAAAGTGGATTTCAGATTGTAGTTTCCCCTCATTCAAGGTTCTCCAAATGCTTTTACATAGTTAAATGAGTTCTTGTGGCCTCCTTCTGTACAGGCGGCAGCAGCCCCCTTCCCACAGCCTTGGCAGAGCCTTGGTGGTCACCAGCTGGGGCCACCAAGGTGATGTGAGGATGAGGATGCAGGAGTCTGTGCAGAGGATGGCAATGGGCTGAGGCTCGCAGGGCACACATAATCTTAGTGTTAAGCTGCACATGTAGTTACAGTCCTAAAATGTGCCAGGCAAGATTTAGGTTGGACATCAGGAAGAATTTATTAACAGAAGTGGTGATTAGGCATTGGAATGGGCTGCCCAGGGAAGTGGCAGAGTCACCATCTCTGGAGGTGATTAAGGAAAGACTGGATGTGGCACTGAGTGCCATGGTCTGGTTGACATGGTGGAGGACTCCATGATCTCAAGAGGTCTTTTCCAACCCAACAGATTCTGTGATGAAATGTATCCTCCAGTCCCTGGGACATCCCACATTCCCTTTAAGCTGCCATGTCCCCTCCATGGGTGAAACACAGAAGTTATAGAATCATAGAATATTAAGGGGTTGGAAGGGACCTTAAAGATCACCGAGCCCCAGTTCACCCTGCCATGGGCAGAGACACCTCCCACTAGACCAGGCTGCCCAGGGCCCCATCCAGCCTGGCCTTGAACGCTTCCCAAGGATGTGGCATCTACAACCTCCCTGAACAACCTGCTGCAGTGTCTCACCACCCTCACAGTAAAAAACTTCTTCCTCCTATCTAATGTCTAACACCTGTGTCTATGTCCCCTCAGTGAAGCACCCAATAACCCCTTGAAACGCCCGTGTCCCCTCGCTGCCACGCTGTAGCCCCGGGGCCCCGCGGAGGCCCGGAACGCAATCGCCGGGGCCGCGGTTTCCAGGCGGG